>NW_006913299.1:8075-347842 GCF_000281105.1 Coniosporium apollinis CBS 100218 | reverse complement strand
GACTGAGCATGCAGCCCCTGACTGAGCATGCAGCCCCTGACTGAGCATGCAGCCCCTGACTGAGCATGCAGCCCCTGACTGAGCATGCAGCCCCTACTTGGGAAGGGCCAGGTGTTCTAGTGCCGGCGGTCAAGTTGGTGGGCTTGGGAGTGGGATATTGGCCATTATGTAGATAACCTTCGCTGAATACATGCTACGCTGAACCGCACACTCTCCGTTCGCAGCAACCTGTCGATGTTGCCAGTGTATATAGCTGGCCTCTCCAATCGTAGAATGGGAGCCTGGGGAAGCTATCAGCGATCAGCTTCAACATAACGTAGCCTGTCCAGAAAAATTCACGTCCCCAAGCACATTGTCATGTCCACCGTCACTCGAAGCTCGGCGCAGCCTCAAAAGTCTAAGCAGTCCCAAGGCGAGCCGGTAATTCCTCTTCTTGAACCGAATCAGCGAAGGACTCACCCTATATCAAAGAGCCCTCTCGCACAATCAGCACCTGCTTCAGCAACAAAGCGGAAGGCCGACACACCAGCAACATCACGAAAAGCACGATGCCTGTCGTCTTCCACCTCCCCCATAGAGTATCGACAACCTTTGCCGGAATTTGTGCCCCACGCCAGCCTTGGTGGAGCGCCACCAACAGAGTCCCACGGCAATACTCGCGCAGGAGCGCAGCCGCATAATCCCGGATGGAGTAGCGGCAAGGACCACACGAACGGCACCCATGATGATAACCGCGGCCCAACAGTACCGGCACCGGATCCTCGTAACAGGATCACATCTACCTCTGTGCGTCGTGAATCGATAGGGGCTTTGACAGTCCCGCACGCCGTTTCTACCATAGAAGTTGACCACCCTGGATACGTGGAAGAGCACCTTGCTGTGTTCGTTGACGAGATCCTCGCGTACGACGGCAAAACAGAGAATAGCGACGCTCGAGCCGTATGGGGTTTAAAGCCCCTTACCTACGCCTCCGACGTTCATGCGACAGGTCTGCTCCACGCAAGCTTAGCGAACAGAAAACTACGTCGCCGGCCTAACGAGGATCTGCGTAAAGAGAAAGAATCACGGCTTCAAAAGGCAAAGGAGCGAGCCACAGCGGCGAAGGAGAAGCATGCATCTGCACAACTCACGACCGAGCACGAAACACGACGTCTCGAAGGTGTGAACGACATAGTCGAGAAAGACCAGGTGGCTCTACAAGAGGCGGAGAGGAAGCTAGAGGAGGCGCGAAGGAAGCTGCAAGAGACGCAGCGTATTGCGCAGGTTCAAGGGAGAACTTGTCGAGAGGCGGAGGAGAGTGAAAGCCGTTTGGAGGAGGAAGCCAAGAAAGCCGTCAAGGGCAGAGACCAGGCGGAAAACGAGCTGTGTCAGATGCATCAAGACGAAGAGAGGAAGCGTAGATACGATGAAGAATTGGAAGAGCAGATCAACCGGAACAGCGACGCGACTGCCAAAACGAGGGAATGTGGTAAAGAGCAGCTCGAAATCTGTAAAACGGTACTGGAAGAACTCAAGAGGTTGAGAGAGGAACGCCTGAGGGTGGGACAGCTGATTGCCGAACCATGAGTGTCTACGCGTACCTTGTTTGGAGAGACGTCTAGATTGGGAGAATGATGCATAACTACGCCACCTATAGGACTGCACTTGAGCCTTGTACCTAGAACTGAGCAGCCGACGTGTCGAAGCGTCTATCGTGGTAGATGATAGATTGAATGGATTGCCTATGCTGAGAATTCTGGCTCGGAAGAGATGTGATCATCCTCTTGAGTGTGGACTCCCTTGCATGCGCGCTCTTCGCACGTCCAATAGATACATCTGCTTAGCGCAGGTGCAGGCGCCCCATCGCCTGCAGGTAGCTCTTCTACCGATTCCCCGTCGGCTGTGCGTCCAAGAATGGTAGTGTCCCTGTTTGCATGTGGTCAAACGGGCGTCTATCCAGCCGGCATAACCAATGGATGCACTGGGACGGTGCTTGGGATACAGGAAAGCCACCTCCAGATGCCCGTCGGATGTAACACGCGTGATGCCGGTGGTGAGGATCTATGATTGCTCGCATGCCAACCTGACCGCTATGGCAACAAGATATCCCGCCTTGTTCAGGTGCAGGTCAAGCTGGTCACCAATGTGCTGTTGTTTCCCTTCAAACACATCATCTTAATAGTCCGGTCGTAGTACTCCTTCCGCCCGCACGAGGCAGGCTCCCATCTGTCAACTCACTTTAAACTACACCCTTCTACGCTCGCATCAACCCAACCTCTTCAGCAAACATCTGTTCCTGAGCGTAGTACCATGTCCCCCGATCAGAGAAGCTCCGGAAGACTCCCCAAGCCGAAACGGTTTCACGACGAGCTGCCCAGTGAGCAGGTAACTCCCTTTATAGTCCGTAGTTTGTTTAGTGGAGATCTCACCATGTCTTACAGAGCGCTCCTCAATCAGAACCGGCGCCTGCATCGGGACAAAAACGCAAGGCTGACACAACCCAAACACCACGTAAGAAAGGACGCCCACGAACCAAGTGTTCCGCGAACTGCGGGACGAAGGTGGGCCGGTTACTTCACTGTTACACATGTCCCGCAGCATATCACCCGGAATGCTCGAACCCCCCCATGCTTCCAACGCCGTCGACCGACACGCTGTGGTGGTGTGAGAATTGTCAAGCGACGCAGTCACCACGAATGCCTTCGACACTGGGCTCCACTACGGTCTATGGACAGTCGTTAGTACGTGTTGAGTCCCACGCCAGCCGGGGATCAACACCAGCAACCGAATCTCCTAGCGCGAGTGATGAAACGACACAGCCGCATGGCATAATCTTGCCCGCAATAATCACTACGGAGAACAATGACATTCCCAGGAATGATGGTGGCGGGGACAACACGACCGGCGTGCACGATGACCACCACAGCCTACCACTGCCGATGCCGGACACTCAAGATTCGACCCCTTCTACACATGTCCGTAGTAAATCAACAGGTGCTTTCGGAGTTCCTCGTACCGTGGCTGACAACGACGTTACAATCACGGGAGATAATAAACCGAGATTCACAGATCATGAAGTTGCAGCGTTCCCTGAGGACGCGCTCCGTGCGAATGACCAAACAGAGAATGGCGATGCTCGAGCCAGTCCGAGTCTGACAACCCCTTCCTTCATTTTTGTTTTACGGGCGCTACACCGAGTCCGTGAGCAGCTGGAGGATAAAAGATCTGTTTGCCACTCTGACGAGAGTGCACGCCGAGAGAACGTTGAACAGTCCCGAGAAGCAGAAGCGCAGCTTCTAGCGATAAAAGAAGAGTGTGAGCCCGCACGTGGCCTACTTCAGAGCTTGGGGGCCAAATTAGATGACGCACGGCGTGAGGATGAAGCTGCGCAGAAAGTTGTGCAAGAGGCACAGACAAGGTTACAAGAGGCACAGACAAGGTTACAAGAGGCACAGTCAAGGTTACAAGAGGCAGAGAAGAAACGGCATGAGGTGAACGTTATCACCTTGGGTGTGGAGAGGGGCTTTAAAGACGCACAGATAAACGGAGACCGTCTGCTGAAAGGGTTTCAGAACGCTAAGAAACGAAAAGAGCAGATAACAGACGCGTTAAGGAAGATGGACGAAGAAGCTGAAAAGAAGCGGAAAATCATTGCAGATGCTGAATCACAATTAGCCAGCGTTTATGAAGAGTTGAGGAAGATATCACTGATTTTGGAAGAGGACTAGATGTCTGCAGGGTGCTTAGCTTAGAGCTAAAGAAGGTCGGGATTCTTGGAGCCCGCATTACGGGAATGAAAGCTGTTTTCAGCCAAGCCTGAGATGGAAAGTTTCCTTGCGTCTATCCAGAAGCGTTACTCGCCAGTCCCCGGAATTAGGATCTCTGTTCCGGACTAAACAAATGAATAGTCAATCTTTCTAGAGGACCAAATTGAGCCGCATCTCTGTTCTGACTATCCTGACTTCCGGAGCAATACCATCGACAACTCGACTTTGCATGTGCAGAGCGTGGACTCTTCCGCCGTTGTAGCTGTGGTACTTCAGAGTTCATCCTCTCGATCGGTGCCGCTACCCAGTTCTTCCGCACGTCCTGACCTCAACACTGCTATGTTACTTGCCTTAGACATCTTACGTATACCGTTCGCAACCAGCTTGCTGAACCAATATACGCATGCCATTAGCTCACAGCACTCCGCGGCTTGCGCGGTGCTCTTCACACAACAATCCATTCATGCACACTACTCCCACCCGAAAGAGTCTTGCCGTTTCCCCCGAACTGCTCCTCACCTCCCGGCCCAAATCCCACCTCCACTCCCCAACCCGCCCCCACCGAACCCCAAACCCCCTTTCCCCTCATTGACTGGCCTCTTCGCCACCCTCCCCTGGGCCTTGACGCCCTCTACCACTCTTTCGAGGCCCGTCTCCACGACCACGCCCCCAACAATCATCTCGCTGAGCGTCGCATGCAGCGTCTCGAAGTTGAAGATCAGGTCCAGCTCGCACACGTTCTCGAACAGACGGTCAAGTGCCTCGACGAAGACTTGGATCAGGTCGAGTAGCGCTAGGGGAGACTCGGTGGAGGTCGAGATGATGATGAAGTACAGGGTCGCGTAGTGTCGGTATGTGACAAGCGAGGGGGTGTCGTTATGGGGTTCGGAGGGGGTGGTGGATTTGGAGCTTGAGGCGAGGAGGGGTGGGAGGCTGAGGGATTCGTTAGCGGACGTGCTATCGGTCTCTTGGGGTTGGGCGAGGATACGGGAGAAAGTTGCAGGATGAGTTCGGCCGGTTAGCAACAAGGGTGAATATTTCGGAGATCAGGCGTTGTTGGACGCTGGTGTCCTGGAGTCACAAACGTATCAGCAGATTTGTCAGGCTGTGGGGGGAGCTTGGGGAGATATGCCAGCTGTGTATAGAACTTTGTTAGGCGCGGTTGGCCATTATTGTTGAAGACCAGCACCGCGTTAATCATGGCTCGGCCGTGTCTGACTGGGCAACGCACACGATGGATTCTTGCACGACCTAAACCTTCTACCTGTGTGTGACAGAGCGGATGGCGCCGGATTCTACGCAGCTGGTGTAGCACTGTTTAGCTAATTGAGCAAGCTGTAGGCGTAAGGTCGAGCCTACGTACGGACAAGGTTCTTTGGAAGAAACCAACAGGATTCTTAGGCTACGATATTGAGTCGTCCGAGGTCTAGAATGTGCAAGACTCTATCGTGCGCACCTGCATGGAAGGTTGCTCCAAGTACGTTGAATGTTCATCACGCTTGTGGCACGTGTCGACGGGAGTAAGTAATGATTACGCGGGGGAGAGAGGGGCCCAAGCTCCTCCACAGCACCGCCTTAAAGCTTTCGCATCAACAGTCAACACCATCCTTCCACTTGACAGTTCTTCCACTTCTCAGAGCCTGAACCGTATCTAACTCACCACCTGAAGCAACCCGCCGCCTGCGAAATGATAATCAAGGCCCCAATCGCCCGCGCTTTGCGAAGCACCCTTCGCCGGACGAATCTCCGCACTTCCCCGAAACCTGTGGTCCAGCAAACCTTCATACAAAGATCTAAGCTCCATAACCACGCCGCTGTACCGCTACGCTATGCAGCTCTATCTGCCTCACGAAGCTTTCACAGCTCCTCATCGAGCTACTCTGGCATAATGCCCGATGCCGAAGATCCGAAGCCACCAGAGCCTGAGCCGCAAGAAGAGGCCACCAAACCCACGGACATCTCGTATGAGGAGTTCAACGAGTACGCGGACCAGCTATTCGAGACGTTGCAAGGGAGGCTCGAGGACATGCAGGAGGCGGATAACAGTCTGGAGGTGGAGTATGCTGTACGTCTCACGTCACAGCTTCAGCATGCCAACAGGCAGCCCTTGTAAGCAACGTTTGCGATTCCAATCCGCTAACTCAAGGACAGGCTGGCGTTATGACAGTCGAGATCCCCAACAAGGGGACCTATGTGCTGAACAAGCAGCCGCCCAACAAGCAGATCTGGCTCAGCTCGCCTATCTCGGGCCCGAAGCGATTCGACTGGGTCGTCTTTGGCGAATCGATGGATCAAAAGGAGGGCGGTGGCACCGGCGACTGGATCTACCTGAGGGACGGGTCCTCGTTGACCCAGATCCTGAGAAAGGAGATTGGAGTCGAGGTGGGCATGACTCCTGACGTGGAGTAACGGTGACGGCAGGACGAGGCACTGACAAAAGCTCCAGCTGTTATTTGTCTAACGGCATTTGCACTGGAGGTAGCCGTTGCTGGGGCCGTCAAAGGTACTAGCTTAGAGAATGACATAATGGCTCAAACGACGAACAAGGCAACGTAGTAAGCATGGTCATTCACCACTAACCAGCGAGCTGTTACACTGTCGCATGCTCCTCACTCCTTCTGCCACTCCTCTATCCGGAACTACCTATGGCCCACAACGCCCACTGCCTGCGCTTCTTCCGACGACTCCATGCCGCGGGCCTGTTCGTATGGAACCTCCTCCACTGGGCTTTCGATAGCTGGTCACATCTCTCTGGCGTCCATACGCTGGGCGAATAGCCTCTCCATTCTTATTGTTTCGCAGGTTCGTGAGCCCCGATGGGGCAGCATCTCGGTGACAGCCAGTCACTCCACGCTTCTCATGGCGACTTCCGACCGGTCGCATGGCTTTTCTCTCCACTGAGACACTTAGCGATTATACCCCATCACACCGCCACCGCAACCGGTTGCGCATCAGGTCCATCGTCTTTCGGCAGGTCGTCCTACAGATCCCCCATCAGCATCCTGCCCCGTCCTGGTATCCCTCCGTTTGCATCCCACCAACTTGTGTCGCACTCACCATCTCGAAGATCACCCTGATCATCAAGCTGCAGCTCGGGCAGACTGCAACATCTTCGCCGTCCCGCAAGTCTCCAATCGAAATCTCGAATCGGTCGCCGCACGGGCACGGGTAGTGGTAGATTTGGAGCGTCGGGTCGTATGTCATGTCCTCGATTTCGATTTCGTCATACATGGACATTTTCGCGGTCTACGGGTGGTGAGCTTTTGTGCGAGGTGGGATTCTGGCGGTGGAGCGAGACTTAGTGGGGTTGTGGTTGGAAAAAAAGTTCGGGGGCGCGGGAGAGGCTGAGGCACGTGATCAACTGCTTGCCAAGTCGCTGCAATTCATCAACTTCAGAATCATCAACTTGCTAGAGTGCCGATATCTTGCGAAGTGAACAAATGATATTATTAAAACACACGATAACCAAAAGTGAGGAGTCGAAAGGGCAGTACGACTCGTCCATTGCTACACCTCTAGACTTCTAGTCCGAGACGCCGCCTAGTCCGTAACTTCTGCACAACAGAGAAAAGATGCAGGCTACGTCAGCATGGCATACCACAATGCTCCCAATGAATCAAGACCATAAATTTCTACTGCTTGTCCGGGAAGCCAAAGTCAACGCCAAATGCAGGATAGACGAATCTCGTAACACCCTTCTTCTTGTGTATGCTCTCCAGAGATTCCATGTCCGACGAATCGAGCTTGATGATGTTCTTGTTCTCTTCGATCCTGGACGGCGTCACAGATTTCGCCAACACGGAGCTCCCTCGAGCGACTGCAGCGATTAGCTTACGCCAGGACACAAGAAGACGTGGGAGCCCTTACTATGATAGCTCAGCAAGACGCATCCAACAGAGACCTTGTGCTTCTTCGCAACCTCCTGCACGACCTCTTCCTTGAACAGCGGGCTTCCGGTACTACCCAGCGGGCTGTACGCGGTGATGTGGATGCCCTTGGACTTGCAGAAATCGACAATCTCTTGCTGTGGTAGGTACGGGTGGTTCTCAATCTGGTTGACAGCAGGAGTGACGCTGGCGTGCGGAAGGAGCTCCTCGAGGAACTTGACGCTGTAGTTTGCGACGCCGATGGCCTTGACTTTTCCGGTTGACAGTAGCTTCTCCATCGCCTTCCATGTGTCGATGTGGCTCCAGGACTCGTCGAGATCGCGAGAACCGTCGGGGAGTTTGGGGAACTTTGGGTCGTTGCCTGTATGAAGTGTAAGTGGCTGTTACTTTACCCTATGTCTAAGCAGAGTCTCTTAGAGTTGCTCAGGCGACGAGAGGGCTATTCAAGCGGTGTTCAACTCGAAGGTCATGATCAGAGCTGGAGTCAAGACAAGGCTCTCAGAGCATAAGCCACCACAAGTGACGACCGGACTCATAGGAGAGCCTCAGATCTAAATCTGCCACGCGAGCTCTGAGGATGAAGAACAGATTCCCAGCTGGGCCGGTGATCTTCAAGCCTCAACACAGGCCCATCCTGTGGTACGTCAGACTTACCGTTAGGATTCATCGGACACGGCCAATGCATCAAGTAGAGGTCTACATAATCCAGTCCTAGAGCTTTCAGGCTTAAATCGAGATTCTCCTCCACCCTCGAGTGGTATGTACACCACAGCTTCGTTGTGACGAAGAGGTCTTCCCGCTTGACACCAGATGCAAAGGCCTCCTTAAGCCCTTCGCCGACCTCGTCCTCGTTACCATAGACATATGCACAGTCGATGTGCCTGTAGCCAACAGAGATGGCGTGCGAGACCGCCTTCTTCACCTCACCAGGTGCAGACTGCCATGTTCCGAGCCCGAGTGCAGGAATGGTGGTACCGGTATTGAGAGGCAGTGAAGTGTCCATTGTGGGTTTAGGATCGAGAATTTCTTTTGGTGTCTGCTTGAGCATGAATTTTGCAAGAGTTGGATTCATCGCGGGAATCCAGCCGTCTTCAATCACGCGCAATGTCGGCGATTGCTTCAGCAGCTACAGAAAAACGTCGCCAAATTACCCCCGCCGTCATCCCGCAGCACACGGCTGTAGAAACACCGAACCAGCGAGCATCGGAGATGTGGTTCCGTCCGGAAAACCACAGCGCCCATAGAGGGGCCAAGGCTCATACAAAATAGCCGTGGCCACGCAAAAACTACATTAAGTCTACCACACACTCAACGATGCAACTATACGGACATGTTAATATCGGAATTATCGCTTTTCTATCCTTTCTATATACAGTCGAACTCTTAAACTAGTTCATCAAGTTTTGGGCATGATGGATAAGTAATAAATATAAGGTAGGTCAGTATGAGGCGGGCTGTCTTCGGCCATTTGGCGTGGGCGTCACTTTTCCGTGTGAGCCTTGGGCCAAAGGCGGGCCAAAAAGAGTTTCTTTTGGTGTCTTACGGAGCATGAGCTTTCGCGAGAGATGTATTCATTGCGCCGGCGGGGAGACAGCTGTCTTCAATGTTTCTGAACTATGCCGTCGGTGACTGCTTCGCTGTCGGCTCACAACATCATCAAACAACCCCGCCGTCATCCCCGCGTTTTCTCGGCAGCGGAACCACCGATGGGACCGAGCGCCGGAGTTGAGCCGCGACGCTGTCCGGCCCGCAAACCACAAGGCTCATTCCCCGTGGAGGGGCTGCCGCATCTGCCAGAAGGAGTATATCTCGCCGACATGTTCCAAGATCGTGTATCCAGACGTCTGTTCAACGGCCATGCAATGGTTCAAAGGTTAGAAGACCCTTGGCGGAACCCTGGATCGACGCGGACTGCCTTCCGCAGGCTCCACCTGCATGGAGTGCTCAAAGTTCTTCCAGAACCATGTCCAACGCTTCAACGGTCTGCCCAACTTGACGCAAGCACTCCGACGCCATGAACCATTTTTGCCCTTTTGAGGAGACCTGCACCGAGTGTTGTGCCGACGCGTCCAGGTTTTGCCCTTGTAGACTCAATCAAGCAGCCATGTGCCATGGAAGTTGATGTGCTGGGCGCCACCTGGACCAGTCGTACGCGTCGGGTCTCACCATGTCAGGGTAGGCTTTCGAAGGTGTGGGGTTCTCGAAGCCTTTTCTTTTTTCTGCTTTGAGCAGTGCTCTGTCAAGGTCCGGTGATTCACGCTCTCCACCGTTGTGAAATCGACACACTGTTTGCCTGTCCTGGCCACCGTTCGCTTAGACAGTCAGTTACACGCGAAGCACTACAAGTGAAGCAGAGCAGCATAGTTGAAATACCATCTGCTCGCTCATCCGTTCCTGCCATCTCCATCTAACCTTCTTCCACACACTGTCCCTCCATATTCCAGTTTCAAACATTAGACTCTCCGAAGATACCCAACCTTCATTCACCATAGACTTTTGAGACGCTCAAAATGGCACCTGCACCCATTTTCGAGCAGCCCAACGTTGCTGAGCCTTTCAACAACCATCGCGATGGCCTTGCTCTCGAGGCCACATCCGATGACATCGACCAGGTCAATATCCTCAAGTCTGCCATGAAAGTCAAGCAGGGCACTGCCACCCAGGAGGAGAAGGACATCTACGAGAAGTCCCAGTTCGATGCCGAGAAGGACAAGGCGCAGTTCCGTCAATACGAGGACGCCTGTGACCGCGTCAAGAACTTTTATCGCGAGCAGCACGAGAAGCAGACCGTGGCCTACAACCTCAAGGCACGAAACAACTTTCGGTTCAAGACCCGCGCCGAGATGACCATCTGGGAGGCCATCGAGAAGCTCAACACCCTCATCGACGAGTCTGATCCCGACACCTCCCTCTCTCAGATCGAGCACCTGCTCCAGTCCGCCGAGGCCATCCGCCGCGACGGCAAGCCCCGCTGGATGCAAGTCGTCGGCCTCATCCACGACCTGGGCAAGCTCCTCTTCTTCTTCGACGCCCAGGGCCAGTGGGACGTCGTCGGCGACACTTTCCCCGTCGGCTGCGCCTTCGACGAGAAGATCATCTACCCGGGTACTTTCAAGAACAACCCGGACTCCAACGACCCGATCTACAGCACCAAGTACGGCATCTACACGCCCGGCTGCGGCATCGACAACGTCATGCTGTCGTGGGGCCACGACGAGTACCTCTATCATCTGTGTAAGGATCAGTCTAACTTGCCGGAGGAGGCGCTCGCTATGATCCGGTACCACTCCTTCTACCCATGGCACAACCAAGAGGCCTACATGTGGATGATGAACGAGAAGGACGTCAAGATGCTGGAGGCTGTACGTGCCTTTAACCCGTATGATCTTTACAGCAAGAGCGATGAGGTGCCCAAGGTCGAGGTGCTTAGGCCTTATTATGAGGAGCTGCTTGATGAGGCGTTCTTTGACCATGAGAACGGCATTAGGGGACGGGACAGGAAGCTGAGGTGGTAAGAGAAGACGAAGAAGGGGTGGGAGATCTGGACATTCGATTGCACATGCATTTAGCGGATCTTGGTTCGTAGCGGGATTTCGATTTAGTCGGCATAAAGCCGCGATCGAGGAGTTCTGGGGATATGCCACACTTCGTGCTGATGGTTGGCGCGCCGGTATAGAGCACTTCCTACACAAACAATCCTTGGTGGCTCGGTGAAAGTAAAATATCATCGTCAAGTGACCAGATTATCACCAAGGTACCCCGGATTCTCAGAAAGACGTCGACAAGACAACAATGCTCCGGCCACACAGCAGGTATTGAAGCTGTTCACGCCAACAGCTCTATAAGATACTCACGATAGCCGTTTCGGCTGGCTAGATTGCCGACTAAGCCATAACGCCATCCCTCGATCCTCCCTTCACCTTGTGTCTCGTCCTACTTCACATCCCGTCTCCACCGACTCGACCACCTCTACCCTTGCACGTTGAGACCGGACATCTTCCCGCGAGCTGCGATCTGCAGAGAGACCGAGAATTGTTCCGCGGGTCACCTTGACTTCCCTTTTTTTTCCTCACCAACGCTCATGCAAGTCATGGAAAGCGCGCGGGCCGAGGAAGGGCCGAGAAACCTTTATCGTACCCTCTCTTTCTTGCAAGTAGCCTAGAAGGCACAAGTAACTTGCCAAGTACCGCCGTTTCTGGATGGAAGACGGCGTAAATCTTCAGAAAGATGGCGCTTGCTGCCAGTATCGCGAACAGGTTCAAAGTTCACGATGCGGTACAACGTGTAGTACTTTCTCTTGCAATTATCCAAGCAGTTCTTGCTCAAAATTCGTTAGAGCCGTCGAGATGACTACAAATGAAAGAGCAACGGAATTTACACAAGTCTGGAGTCTCTTGACAAGACTCCTCGCGCCATCACCTCGTGAACTCCAACCGCACTTGGTTTGGTGGTCGTGTCGTGGGCATAGAGACGCGGACTTCGACACCATGAGCATGCAAGAGCAACTCGTTCCCACCGATTTAAAGCTTCTCAACGCATAGCCGATAGCTGGTTGAGACCGTATGGCATGGGTGCTGCATCCGAAGACTAAGTAATGATACAAATGATGTGGCATCGGTTTGAAGCAACCTTGAGTTATAAGATTCATCACGTCAGGGGACTCGTGCCCATCTTGAATCCGGTCATCATTGGCCACAGCGCGATCGTGAGATGGTCGGACAGAACAGCAAGGATAGGCGACCTGTCTCTCTCTCTCTCCTGTAGTTTCACGTTTCATTCAATAAAGAACGGATCTCAAAAGCGCGCTATCAACGTTGCCATGTTTCTCAAATTGCCAATTTTGTTCGCGTTACCAGTTTCGTTTACACGACCAATCTGCTCAGTTCACGATGACCAGCGACGCAAAAGATAAGACAACTGCAATTCGAGGCAAGCGACTGTAATCAACGCACCCGCAGGTCCCCTCGGTCCACCGGCCGGGCCTACATCTTGCCACTCAATTGGCCGTTTCCACTGTGCGCAACTCGCCGTATTCGGACAAGGAGGGTTCGTGACTTTCGGACGAGGGGTAGTCGCGAATTGCGGGCGAAGGGGAGTCATGAATTCCAGGGCGGTGTTCACAATCGGGTGAGCGACGTACTCCGATCTGGCCAGCATTGCCCACATGAAAGCCAGTTTCACTGTCAAGAGCCGAGAGCTCGGCTCTAGGGGAGGAGACTGCACTCTTATGTTGTGAATTTTCCTGTAGTATAGCACGGCTGTGGGGCGGCCCGTTTTTGTGATTATCTCTTTGCTGAGCGAGTTTGCATGCATAGGAAGACCTAGATAGAGAGCCCCTGAACCAATATAACCTTTAGACGCTAGCGTGTCCTGAGACTCTGGACAACGCAATCCTCATTCCTCTAGGTCCTAGATCTATCCAACCACCCGTAACACCTATTCACACATATGCCAAACCCACCAAGACCCCCCTCGTCACCTCCCCATCCACCCCCCATCAATCGTCAACACCTCCCCCGAAACATACCCACTAGCTCTACTTGCCAAATACACTACGCTCCCCTTAAAGTCCTCCGGCCTTCCCCACCTCCCCGCCGGAATCCTGGCCAAAATACTCGTCGCCCGCTCCTTATCCTGCATCAGCGCGATATTCATCTCCGTGGCAATATACCCCGGCGCTACCGCATTGACGCTAATCCCTTTCCCCGCCCACTCGTTGCTCAGCGCCTTGGTTAGCTGAGCCACCCCGCCCTTGCTCGCCGCGTACGCCGGCACCGTGATGCCGCCTTGGAACGACAGCAGCGAGGCGATGTTGATGATGCTACCGCGCCGGCCGTGTACGTCAGGTTGCCGGGCGAGCATGTGTGCCCCGACGTCGCGGCACAGCGTGAAGACAGTCGTGAGGTTTACTTGCAGGACTTCGTTCCAGTCGGCGTCGGGGAATTGGTGCGCGGGGTGCCGTCGCTGGATCCCGCCGCAGTTCAGGAGGATGGAGATGGTGTGGCCGTCCGCTGTTATGCGGGGGACGAGGGAGGAGATGGAGGCGTTGTCGGCGAGGTCGGCGACGTAGATGGCGGATTTGCGGCCCAGGGCCTCGATTAGGAGTTTGGTTTCTTGGGAGGCTTCGGAGCGCTGAGACAGATTGTCAGTTGCTGTGATGTACTGTGGACTGAGAATTTACGCACCTGAACAAGCAGGACGTCTGCGCCGGCTTCTGCCAGGGCGACGGCCATGGCTTGTCCGATGCCTCGAGTCCCTCCTGTTACGAGAGCCGTTTGGCCTTCCAGAGAGAATAGTTGCTGTACTGACGCCATTGCTGGAGGTTGGGGAGAGAGCTGTTGCTGGACCTGTTGGAGCCGCGAAGAAGCCATGTGCTATCGCCAGTCCCAGACCTTCCGCGTCATGAGTTTTATGCCATCCGGCTCAGCAAACATCCTAGAAAACATTGGCGAGACGTTAACTCCGGCCCCGCCGAGAGGTCTCCATGGGGAAAGCTGTCGGGGTGCCAGATGCGGCAATTGGCGTGAATGGGTCGTGCGCTTCGGCGTCTGATGCGCCGGGGAAAGATGGAGATCAAATGCCGACCTCAGGGAACTTTTGCATTCGTCCAGCTCGTCCGAAGCACGTCGGCCTTAAGTCCGCCATGACCGCGTCTTCGGAGCATGTTGCCCGTTGGATCTCACCAGAGACTGAGGTTTGTGAGTTGAGACTCGGTCTGTTTCTCAGCTTCTCTCGTGCCACACAGTTCTACAAAAGTACGAAGTAATCCTTCGTCAAGTCCAGAGCGTGATCATTCCATCATCTGCTCTTTTTTTTGCACAATCTTACTCTACCATGTCTGTTCAAACAAGCTCCTCAACCGGTCGCCAAGTCAGAGCGTCGGTATTGCATGGCGCGAAAGACCTGAGAATTGTAGGTTCACAAAAGCACCCAGCTGAACTCAAACCCTAATCTCTCCCCAGGAGAGCCGCAGTCTCCCATCTCCACTCCCCACAGAACTCCAAGTCTCCGTCCGCGCAACCGGCCTCTGCGGCTCAGACCTACACTACTACAACCACTACCGCAACGGCGACATCATCGTGCGAGAGCCGCTATCCCTCGGCCACGAATCCGCAGGCGTAGTCGTAGCGGTAGGCAAAGACGTTACCGGCTTCACCGTCGGCGATAAGGTCGCCTTGGAAGTGGGACAGCCATGCGGCAACTGCCAGCGGTGCGGAGAGGGCAGGTACAATATCTGCAAGCAGATGCGTTTCAGGAGTTCTGCAAAGAGCTTTCCGCATGCGCAGGGGACGCTGCAGGAGAGGATTAATCATCCGGCAGCATGGTGTCATAAGTGAGTGCTATAGTGGAGACACTAGGCGTGAATACAGTGCTGACAGATAGACAGGCTTCCGGAGAACGTGTCACTCGATCTCGGCGCGATTCTAGAACCCCTCGGCGTAGCGATCCACGCATCGCGGAGAGCCCAGCTGCCCAGCGGAAGCACGACTTTGGTCTTCGGTGCAGGCGCTGTAGGCCTTCTGTGCGCGGCAATGGCAAAGATATCCGGCTCCACCACGGTTGTGATAGCAGATATCGATGCAGGTCGAGTTAACTTTGCTGTGGAGAACGGGTTTGCGCATCGAGGATTCACAGTACCGATGAAGCGAGGCAAGACGATTGAAGAGAGCTTTGAGATTGCGCGAGAAACCGCAGCCTCGATCGGCGAGGTCGAGAAGAGCAGTGGCGAGCCGGTGGGAGAGGTTGATGCCGTGTTTGAGTGCACGGGGGTTCCGTCCTGTCTGCAGGCTGCCATATATGTATGTTGCTGAACTGCCATCCTCACGACCTACAGAAAGCTAATCTGTCGCAGGCAACACGGCCAGGCGGCAGAGTCATGCTGATTGGCATGGGGACACCGGTTCAGACACTACCGATCTCCGCAGCAGCACTCCGAGAGGTAGACCTCGTGGGCGTTTTCCGATATGCGAACACGTACCCTACGGGCATTGAGGTTGTATCGAAGAAGGCGCCTGACTATCCGGACTTCTCCAAGCTGGTCACGCACAGGTACAAGGGCCTTGAGTCGGCAGTCAAGGCCTTTGAGATGGCTGGCAAGACGAAGGACGACTCTGGGAAATTGGTTCTGAAGGTTGTGATTGAGACGGTCGATGAGGACAAGGCGCACTTGTAGGGCTTTACGGGGGTCATCTCGTAGAATCTTGGGCGACATGCGGTGTCGGCGTCGGGCTTGCAAAGTTTACTATTCCATCTTACAACGTCGCTGGTGTCGAGCAGACCGAAATTGAATTGTTCAAACTCCAGTCCAACAGTATTGCTCCAATTGCTGTCCTCCTGATGCCACATCGTCCAGCGCAGCATAGCCGCAGGTATACCCTCGTAGCTTTGAACATCATCTGGAGCTCTGCCGTGCACCTACAAAGATGTCCTCACGGTCAAGCGCCTGTACAGCACGTGATCACGTGCATCCTCAGCCTTTGGCAGTCTCAAAAGAGCATTTCCCCGCGGAGTTGCCCCACTAGAGCCCCGCTGATACCGGGTTCCGGTTTCCACTTTCTGGAAACGCGACAATCGCGTTCATCTCGCTGGGGTAATTCTCGCTGGGGTAATTCTCGCCTTGAACCCTGGATAACTGTTGGAGGAGACAACAACAGCTTCGGCGTCAACGTCTGTAGCCCACTGGATTTTGTGCTACCTGTAGTACAGGAGGTATAAGTTTGCGTGCTCGCTGCGTCGTGTCCTGTTGTTCATACCTGCTTATCCTCTACGATACCCGTTGAACTCTCCAAGCGATTGCTCGTATATCGACCGGCAAAGCACCGAGCTGTTAGAAAAAGAGCGCCGTCGTAGACGCATTCAAGATTCTCTTGTCAATATCTTCGTTCGTTCTCCGAGCGTGTAAATCCCTTGGTCTTTCAGATCCTCCGTCCTGTACACCTTCTTCCACCTCAATTCGCCCTCCTACACCCACAATGGTCCAACGCAAGCTCCAAGTGGCCGTCTCCGGCCTCGGCCGCATGGGCGCCCGTCACGCCCTCCACTTCCTCAACCTGACCCCCCGCGCCGAGCTCGTCGCAGCATTTACACCAGAGCCGAGTGAAGTAGCCTGGGGCCGCCAACACCTCGAGCCCTCGGGCTGCACAATCTACACCGACTACGACGAGATGCTGAAGCACCCTGGGCTCGAAGCTGTCGTCGTCGCGACCGCCACCACCGTGCACGCTGAGCAATCCATCAAGGCCATCAAAGCCGATCTGCACGTCCTGTGCGAGAAGCCGCTGTCCACGAGCGTCGAGATGGTGCGTCCCCTATACTCCTACTCGCCTTACTCCCCAGCGTCCCCCCGCTAACTGACTCCCCGTACTACAGTCCCAAGCCGTTGTCGACGCCGCAAAAGCCAAACCGCACCTCAAAGTCCTCTGCGGCTTCTCGCGGCGCTTCGACACCTCCTACCGCGAAGCCTGGGAGCGCATGGACAGCGGCTCAATCGGGCGCCCGGCAATCTTCCGCTCCCAGACGTGCGACAAGCTGGACCCGTCCGGCTTCTTCGTCGACTACGCCCAGTACTCCGGCGGCATATTCGTCGACTGCAACATCCACGACATCGACCTCGCGCTGTGGTATTTCGGGCAGGACAGCGTGGTCAAGAGCGTCATGGCTGTTGGCATCACGGCCGTGCAGCCCGAGCTACGCAAGCACAAGGATGTGGATAATGGGGTCGGCGTTGTCGAGTTCTGGGGCGGGAAGATTGCGTATTTTTACAGCAGCAGGATGATGGCCGCGGGCCAGCATGACATGACGGAGATTATTGGGACGGAGGGGAAGCTGAGTGTTAACGCGAACCCGATGGGGAGCTTGGTTGAGATGTCCGAGGCGTCAGGGATTAGGAGGGAGATCCCGCCGCATTATTATGGGAGGTTTAGGGAGGCGTTTGTGACGGAGGCGAACGAGTTCACGGCGGCGTGTTTGGATGATACCAAGTTGCCGTTTAAGCTCAGTGGCGCGGTGCAGGCGGTCAAGATTGGGTGCGCGCTGCAGGAGAGTCTGAATTCGGGGAGGAAGATTTATTTTGATGAGACAGGACGCAGGGTTGAGAAGGCAGGATTGTAGATGGGTCTTGGAGTGTTTATGTTTTTGCTATGTTTTTATTTTTGGGCAAAAAGGTTTGCAGCATTGCATGCGGTCGGACATCGTGGGGAGTTTCTGGACTAGATTTAGAAGAATGAGTTGGCGTACAGAGTAGAAACGGCACTTGGATAGAAAGCCTTTGTGACGTTAAACCTCAGTCGATGCAACGATGGTGGCACCGCGTTTCTTCCTGCCCAATTTCCAAATCTGGCAACACCACTCTACTTCGTGGAACGCCGCAAGTGGATAGTAGGCAGGACCCCTCCCTCTCCCGTCACGCCGCCTACCCGGAGGGCCGTCCGCAGGGGACAGCGGCCGTAACGACAGCCAGCCCCAGCTTGCACGCTAAGGGAGACGGTGTTAGGGAAGCCAGTGAGAGAGAAGAAATTTACGGGGTATCGCTGTAGGTTAAGGTGCATCACGGGGGTCGAGACATTTGCTCCAACCTTGTGATTTTGGTCAACCCTCTCGTTGCCTAACCGATATCCATCCTCCTAGGTATAGGCGTCCCAGACTCGGTACCCCCCCATTCACCTACACAATTCTGTCCACTAGGAACGAGTCCTGCTGCGTAGTATGCGTAGGCAGCCTAGCCTGCTGCACCAAATCACCCGTATCCCACGGTATATCCTCCTCCTCCCTACTCCTCAGCGAACTCGGCTTCCCCCTGGGCTTCCACTTCGGCGCCTCCCCCGGCGCCGCCCTCCCCACGCCCATCTCCCTCCACTTCTTCGGCGGCTTCGTCCCCAGCTCCACCATGTTCGTCCAGATGCGCTCGCCGCGCTTGTTCCACCGCTTCATCCTGTCATCGTGCTCATCCTCGTTGGGCCGCCACTTGCTCTTGAGGATCCGCCGTATGGCGTCGGGAGAGACTTTGAACTGCTCGGCGAGCACGGGCGTGGTGAATCTGGCCGGGTCGGTCATGTGCAGGTTGCGGATGCCGTCTAGCGTGTCGGGGGAGAGGCGCTTGCGCGGGTTCCAGGCCTGGGAGTCGAGTTTGCGCTCGAGGGCGGCTTTCTCGATCTGCCAGCGTTCCTTCTTGGGTTTTGGGAGGGGCGCTGGGGCGGGTTTCGCGACTTTCCGAGGGCCGGAAAGCCGGACCTTTGGCCGCGCAGGTTTCGATTGCGTGGATGCGGAGGTAACCGGCTTATTTGAGTGCGGTTTCTCTGCATTCACGGTAGATGCGGCAGGTGGTGCTTGATCCTCAGTAGCGGGCACTGCCTCCTGGACCACGTGTTTTTCCTGAGCAGAAGGAGAGACAGCGCTTGGGCTTGATTCTGGTATGCTAGCAATACTGCTTGCATCTTGCTGCTGGCGTACAGCGGACTGACGGAATCGTAGAGATGATTGCGTGCCGAAGAATCGAGTATCAGGTCGCCGCAGGTAGCGTAAGTTTGACGGGCGCGCTGATGCCACCACATCAGATCCAAAGAGCGCCCGAACGAAGGTTCTGAGCACTCTAGCAGAGCAGGCGGTGCACTCCATACTGAAGGTGAGAAAGGTGTTAAGGTTTGGTTGCTGTTAATTACTGCGAGAGCCCCTTGAAGACGGAAATCTTCCAACTCTCAAGGCTTGGGTAGACCCTGACCAGGCTCCAAGGCGACAACCGGCATCTCGGCTTACACAACCCCGGTACATCGACTGACGCGTGCCGACAACGACGCGCTTCTAACTCCCACCACTTGGGTTATTCAACATTGCCGTTCTCAGCTATCGCGATCTTTAAGTTACCTAGTGCCTAAGCCGAGCACTCTTGATACGCCCTGTCACTTACCTTGTCACTCTCGGCATCACTCAAGGGCGGTGTACTCGCGGGCGGCATCATTTATCGACACTGGAGAACGGATCATATCATGCAATGAATGTTCCGAAACTTTATGAGGATGTAACGGCTGTCTAACATGCAAGGACATGGATGGACGAGACTGCATGGGCAAACAACCGCCAATCATGTATGAAGCTTCTTTGATTTCGAACAGACTCGCACTCTCCGATTCGCAGCTACACCTCGGGACCACCAAAACGGACCGACGAAGCCTGGAATGCATTCTTCGCCCTGACCCAAGAGTACTACAGGTCGATCGGATATGTACAGCCTGAACGGCTCCTACGATCTAACGCAACTGCATGTGCAATAGCCGTTGGATGGTGTACACTATGAAAGAGAGAAGATTAACCTGTTGATGCCGGGAGTTGGATAGTGGTGGCACTTACAACGGATCTGGCGCAGTTAAAGAAGTTGCAGTTGGAGTAGTACCGCGAGCAGCACAATCTTTGGCAAGACGAATTAGCTACAATAATTGTTAGCCTGAGAAATATCAGCAGGGCCGGAGATAATACTGCGGCAGCCAGCAGAGAACGATTGCCGTGCCTGGAGTGCGTCAGCGAGAGTGTTCCCAATCATCGAAAGTGAGAGGACATACTTCAAGATGAACTGCGCCGTCCGCCTCGGCCTCGGCCTCAGCAATTGGCGAGGCTATAGCCGCTGCGACAAAGAAGCAGACGATCGTGGAGAGCTTCATGGCGATTGTACTGGGTGAATGATTTGAGGTAGAAGCTCAAACTAGAGATGCTTTCGCCGACTCTGCACGGCCATGTGGGATGTGAAGATTTTATATCCGCTGAGGGGTAAACAGATCTAATGCACGACATGGAGCAGCCATGCTCGTAGATCTCGTGGATCGGCAAGTGAGCTCGGAAGGTGCTTCAAAGCGAGAAGGTGCAGGTGTAGTGCTAGGACGCTCGCTTGTGTGGCGAGTCTACAGCATCTGGACGCATCCATTGGGTATTAAGGATGGTGTTTACATTGAGGAAGCGGACGCTTGGCGGCGTGCGATTACGAAGGTTTGAAACGCAGTATTTCGACTTATAGAAAGAGAGAACAAGCCTCTGTAGTCAATAGAAAGTACTGAACCTCCACCAGATTACTCACTTGGTGGTTCTTTCCGCATAATAAGAGAGGTAGCTAAACCTCCCCTTCCTCAATACAAGCACTATCCTTCATACAATAACTCAGAAGCCACGGAAGCTTACTCTGTTGCTCCAGACCGCCAAGGTGGACTGCAAGGTTTCCCCGCAAAAGATGCGGCGGCTCATGCGCGCCGTGCCGCTGTACAACCACAATCGACAGCCACATACGCGGTCCACGCGTACACTTACCTTATTACCGAACAACGAACCTCCAACTGTGCAGTGCGGTGCTTCTAGGTTTCTTTTCGGCACAGCTTCCGCAGCGGCGGTAGCGAATCTACCGCGAAGTAACTTGTCTTCTGGAGCGAAAACTTGGATTGTCAAGCGGTGCTCTGACACCAACGCCTTGTCCGATGCACCTGGGATCACAAGGTAAATTTAGGGTTAGCATCCCGCTTCCCGGCCTCCCTACGGTTGGTCCACAAGAACCCGACACCATGCGGGCCGGACTACGCGCCCTGCAAGACTGAAGTAGCTTTCGGTAGTCTAGAGTTGGCGGAAAACAGGGCTTGGGACGAACGAAAGCTTTGTCAAACCTTTGACTCAACGGTGGAACCAGTAGATATTGTGTTGTACCAAAGACGAGCTCGCTCCCACGCTAAAAATGTATCATCGTAGGAGGGATTAATCCTGTGCGGCTGGCGAGCTCGCCGTGTCTGGGACGGCACTCTATGAGGGCGTCATAGCAGCGGTCCTTGAAAGGTTGAATAAGAGCCAGCTTTTGAGAAAGTGGCTAGGATAGGTAAAACGGGCGAAGATATACGGCTTTGGTGGCGCTCAAGGGCCAGCTCAAGAATTGATAATGCTTGAAGAATTCTTGATCCAACAGTCAAGGCGCCACCTCTTTCTCATACAAAGCTCCGGATTCTACTGCGCAGAGTGCACCAGACTGTTAAGACACTAACAACCTAAACACCAGTCCCTTACAACAACATCGAGGGCTGGCTTTATTCACCGCTCCAAGGATCGGTGCCGATATCCTTTATTGTATCTCTCCGCTGCAGAAAGATCCAACGCTAGAGAGGGTGAGCTGCCAGCCCGCGCGAGTTGTCTCTTCGTACAGGCTCTATTCAATGCTAAGAGTGCTTATACTGCTATTGCTGTTGCTGATGGTTGACTGAGTCAAGCCGGTGCTGGAAGGAAGTGTGATCGAAGCTCTGATGGACCCTGGATCAGGACATGAGCCGCCTACCGCCCGGAGATCTGTCTGACTCGCCGCACCTCGAGCTGAGCCACCAGGGGAATACTCAGCAGAAAGCACCACCACCAACATATCCTACCTAAGTATCTAGCCTTTGGTACACGGCATCGTATCTGCTCTGTAGCGTCCATTGTAGCTCTCTCACCATGCAGCTACAGAAGCACATGCCGGCACTCTCAAATCGCCACGACGATCCTCGGCTCTTGGCCACATGACGCTATGGATTCAGGGTGGCCTAACGGCTGTTATCCAACACATGCAGAGGCTAAGTCTGAACATTTTCTTTCGAAACTTCATATCGTCTCTGCAGTTTCGTATTCTTGATCACAGTATTTGCTGATGGCCTGGCCAAACCCCTTCCGCCGGCATACTGAACGGACCAGAACGTATGCTGCTCATTATCGTCGCCATCAAGTATTTGCTGACGCATCTTTAGATGTTGGGGCTACACCTTCGACTTGACCGATGACCATCTCACCCTGGAGCAAACCGAGCCACTGAAATTCTCCTACGATGTTCTTGCGGAAGAGTGCCTCATCCGACTAAACGAAATATCGCCACCACCAGACAAGGCGCTACCCAGGAACAACGGCGCGTACGCCGGCCGCAAGGATGACCCAGAAAATAAGGACGTAGAACAGAGACGAGACCTCTATGAACTGCTTCGAGATCATGCGCCCGAGGACGAGAAGCTGGGAGAGCTGTGGCGAGAGGTCAACACCATACCAGACTGGGTAGACTGGGATCAGATAGCGAGAGGCCAGGATGTCTTTTACCGGTACGGAGGCGCCAATATCACGGGGTTGGCGTACCAAAGTCTGCTGGGCGGCATGGGCGCGGCGAGAGTCGTGGAGACGCTGGCGCGAACAGGGGGGTTCTCCACCAAAGTCGCACGTCGGAGGCTGTTCGAGACGACGCAACACATCCTGCAATGCACCAAATCGTTGGAATCTATACAGCCGGGCGGAGCGGGCTTTGCTTCCTCCATCCGCGTTCGACTTCTCCATGCCGCCGTACGGTTACGCATCATGACCCTAGCAAAGCAACGACCAGGCTACTACAAAGTCGAAGAGTGGGGCATACCTATCAACGACCTCGACTCTATCGCCACGATAGGCACGTTTTCTGCAACCCTGATCTGGCTCAGTCTCCCTCGCCAGGGCATCTTCCTCCGACAGCAAGAAATCGTAGACTACGTCGCGTTATGGCGCTATATAGGATACCTAGTCGGCTGCCCAACAGACTTCTTCTCAACACCCGCCAAGGCCAAAGCGGTCATGGAGACCCTCCTCCTCCACGAGATTAAGCCAACCGAGACCTCGAAGATCCTAGCCAATAACATCATCAAAAGTCTTGAGGCACAGCCGCCCACTTACGCAACTGCAGACATGCTCATCGCTTCCGCTCGCTGGCTAAACGGCAACGAGCTATCCGACCAACTTGGCCTTGCTCGTCCGGGCATCTATTACTGGTCCCTGATGGCGGGCCAGTGCGTCTTCTTCATGACGATGTGCTATGCCTACCGGCCGTTTCCATCTCTTGAGAAGCGGAAAGTCGAGACGTTGAAGAAGATCTTCTACTCGCTCATCGTAGATAGCAAGTATGGGCTGGAGGGCAAGGAAACGTTATTCGAGTTCAAGTATGTGCCGCAGTTCTCCACAATCACGGAGATGGCGGAAGGCGACGAAGCGAAGTTGAGGCACACGGGCATTGAGAGGAGAAATCTGAAGTGGCTGTTGTTGGCGGGTGGGTTTGTAGGTGCAGCCACGTACTGTACACTGAAGGTCACGGGGGTGGTGGTTAGGTATATCTGGAGTGGGGCGATCTGGAGGTAGGACGATCGTGTCCCATTCTGAGTCGGGTTCTTTTTTCGAGGCGTATTGGCCGCATATATCCCGTTTCAGCTCTTAGACAAACTCATCTCGATCTCCAATGCTTCCATCGCTCTCAGGGATTCAAGTTGTAACACCATACGGAGCGTCACGTGCCGCATGCTTCCTTTCAGCTTGAGACCGTCTTCCGTGTTGCACATAGACGTGGATCTCTCTTCTTCGTGAATTGTATATAAGCCTCATGATGTCCGGCCCCCTTTATTCCTTGACCGACCCAAGATGGTGCTGTCCGGCATTCTTGGGGATTGTGCTCTGTCGAGTTCGTCAGCTCAGTCGAGCGCAACGTTACGGTGAACGACGGACGTCACCGAAACAATCCCCGACCATTGAGCCGTCCGCCGCATTGCACTCCAGATAACGAGCTATCCGTCAGCAATTGGGAACGCATGTTTCCCAATCTCTCAACGCATCCGATCAAGCTTCCGCATCAGCATCCTCGAACAACGCTGGATCAAATGTCGAACCTAAACTTCAAACAACCCTAGATTCCCTGTCTAACGCTACTGCCACGGCCAAGGACTTCATTCCACTCGCTGCGAAGAGTAGCGGTGGCGCCTTCGGCAGCAGTCAGCCTTTCAGGTACGAACACTCTTGCAGACCGACGGTCATCTCATGTGACACCTTATACGCACATGACAGCTCTGGCTTTCGTCACGGATCCGTCTTCTCTCAACAAAGTAGTTCAGCCAAGAGCGATTCATTCGTAGTTTTCGCCCTCTGCCTTCTCCTTTCTCACCTTTCACTCTGAGTCGATGAACCAAAAAGCGTCTCGCACATGCGCAGCCCGCACTAAAAAGCCTCTCAGATGTCACAATGAAGTCCATCGAACACTTCACCGGCGGTTCTGTTTGTGGCTGCCCAGAGTGGTGGGCCATGTGCCCTGATCCAGATACGTCCTCTTTAGACTCGCCACCAGTTCTCCTAACATCTCTACCGGCACCTTCAATCCTGCCACTGATTGCGTCGTCAACCAGAGTCGAAGGCCCCCACAAACCGCAACCCCCCAATCTCGAGGTTCAATCACGATCTCGTGTGAAGAAACTCACAAAGAAGAGGGATGAGAATATCAAAGAGCTCATGAATGACCTGGAGGCCAAGTTCTGGAGCTCGACCGAAGGTCAGGTGACTGAACCTCTACCGACTCCTCTCTCTTGGGCATCATCAGAAAGTTCTTATGAGCCAATGGAAGACGATGAGCCAATACAGGAAGATAAGGCAGTGGAAGACGGTGAGCCAATAGAAGTTGGGTCGGCGCCGAAGTCACCAACCGCGTCGCTCCACCCTCTCCAGGACCACTTTCACGAGCCCTCGACGTCACTTCGCCCACCCAACCCCACGCAGGGTGGACCGTGTCGTCTCCTCCTCTCTCTCCTGCTCCCCGGCCCCACTGGACATCCACGTTCCGGCCGGCCCGCTCCATCCCTACCATTCAATTTGCCCCTTTCAGCCATCTCCTCGCCCCTTCCCAGCAAGCCCTCCACCGCCGAGAGTAAACGACTCCGACACAAACGGTGGAAAGAGCGCTCCAAAGAGAAGAAGCGCCTTGCGCGCGCCGTTGCAATCGGCTATACTCCAGCTCCAGCTCCTGTTCCTCCGAACCACGGCCACAGCTACGGCCAGGACCAGGGGCAGCTGCGTCCGCAACCACGGGTACCGTACGTCAGGAAGCGCAACAGAGAGCCGGATGAGCGACTCATTTCGCTGCGTGGTCGGCGGTACGGTTCTCCAACTTTGGGCGCGTTTCTGGACAAGATTGGAGAGGCAGGTGAGGACGGGGAGGATGGCAGCGGCGGGAATGAGGAGACAGCAGGGTCTAAGGGGGAGGAGGACCGGGAGATGTGGTTTTTAGAAGGGTTTGAGGATTTGTTTCCTGCTGATACTAGGGACTATGTGAGGCCTGGAAGGGCTGTTGACGGTGGGGAGGGAGGTGAGGTTTTGCACGCTGAGGAAAACATTTTCCTTACAGAGGATGCTCTTCGGGATTAGTGTGCTGAGTGCGCTGGGGGCCGTAGAGGTGGGGAGGGGTTCGGCGGGCTTAGGAGGAACCGTGAATGAGGGGGTCGAGACGGTGGAGTGAGGAGGTGCCGATCAAGGTGGGACATGTTTCCGGTGGTTGCACACACTTGGGAGTTGGGCTTCTCCTTCCGACACGACTCCCGAAGGGGACTGTTCGTGGCCGCAGCGTGGAAGTCACTTCTCTGCCGCAAATCGGCAGATATGAGGAGACGAGCGAGGTGTACGAATGAAGACTACAAGACCGTCTCTCAATTCGGTTGAAGTAAATCCGGTTACTGCTCTGATGTCACACCGTATCTACAAGTCGACTGTACATATCCAATACCATCGATAACAAAACCATCCCGAACTCCGCGTCAATGCTGAACAGGTTTACGTCGTGAACAACTACCCTCCCCGTGCACGACATCCCTCTCTTTAACCCATCACTCCCCCTCCTTGATCTGCCTAATCCTCCCGCCTCCCTTCCCCCTCCTCTGCTGCTCCTCCAGCTCCCTCTTCTCCGCCCCCTCCGCCCCTCGCCCCTCGTTCTCCCACTTCCTCTTCGCCTCCTCCACCAACCTAACACTCTCCTCGATTGCATCACTCCCGACCCTCCAAATCCTCAGCACGACCCCCTTGTCCCTCAGAATAGCTTCCGCCCTCGCCCACCGCTGCCGCCACATCGTTTCCCTCTTACTAATCGCGGGCCCAGTGTTGTTGCTTGCCACGCTCGCGACACTAGCGAGACTCGTCTGGCTCCCGTTCCGGTTCGCGCTGCCGTAGGGCTGCTGCTGTGAGGAAGTCCCATTCCAGTAGCCGCTGACACGGTTAGAGGCGTATTGCGCTGCGGCTGCGGGATAGGATGAGAGGCCTCGGCGTGGGGGAGGAGGCGGTGGGGCCTTTTTTACGGGAGATTCGGCAGGCTTATCGTTCTTGTCGTTCTTGCCGGTCTTGTCGGTCTTGTCTGTCTTGTCGGCTTGAGGTCCACCTTTAGCGGCTGTGCTGATCGCTCGGGCACCTTCGGTGGGAGAATGCTCTTGGCCGTGCCAGTGGCCTGAGACGGAAGGGAGGTGACTGTATGCAGATGAGAATTTTTGGCCGGCGCGAGACGCGTAGCTCGGCGCGCTGCGATTTAGGGCCGGCTTGGGGGGCGTGTCTGGTTTTGGGTGCTTAGGTTGGTGCGAGGAGGAACTGGCGCCATGGACTTGCGGCGTATGCACGGAGGTTGAGGGACGTCGTGGTTTTGGCGGGCGAGGCCCCTTCTGGGAGACGGCGGTGGAGATGGTCGTAAGCTGTTCGCTTGATGGGCTACGTAGTGCCACAGGTTTCCGAGGCGGCATTGGCGGCATTGATCGAATGGTGTTCGCCGAGGTATGTTTATTGGGCATGTCTTGGGCGGGATCGCTCGAAGCGCGGGTGAGATGAGGAGCATTTGGGAGACTCGATGGTGACTCGTCATCGCTGAAGTCGATGAGCTTCTCTATGGATTGGGCTTCTGGCGCAGGGGGTGAGCTCGGTTTGCGACCCGGTAAGTTCGGTCTTTGCTCTGGGATGCCCCCCTCATTCTCCTCTTCCATACTTCTCAACGATGCCGCTATCGCCGCTTTGAGATCTGGGTCATCCTCCTCATGACGGTCTTGCATTGATTTCGCCGAAGCGCTCGCGCCGTTCAACCCATTCTTCCGGTTGGAGTTGGGCGAATTCTCGCCGCTAAGCGATCCCATCGAGGAATCAAAGAAGCCCCTGGGTACTGCGGTGGTGACATCCCTGATGAAGATACCAAGAACACGGCCGGGATTTTCCAGAACAAAGTCAATGTAAACCTCGAGGTCTGCCTCCCCGCTGTCGCCGATCAGGATGAAATTCCGCTCCGGAAAGTCTCGCGAGATCTTGTCTAATGTGCCTTTTTTGCGCTCAGCAACTGGTTCGAAGATGCCCTGGAACATGCCGCTGTACTGCTTCAGATGAAACGACCCGGACGGCAGACCGGCTAAGGAGAAGAACTTCGTAAGTATAGGGTAGATCTGCCATGGAGAATTCGAGACGTAGTGGAACTTGACTCCCAGCTCAGCAAGGCGACAATACCACTCCCTGACGCCCTCAATGGTGAGATCACCCAGCTCTCTGATGAAAGCATTGCGGAAGATCTCTCGGGCTCCGCTCGTGATCGCGGAATGCTTGATGGTATCATCGATATCGCTGATTACGCTGACACCTTTCGGATCAGTGATTATGATCTCTTCAGTGGCTGAGAGCTTCTCAGAAGCCAGGATCCTGACGTGAGTTGGTACGAACTCCAGAGCTGCCCGAAACGTGAAGTGACCAGAGGCATCGGTAGTAATAGTACGCTGGCGTGATATCTTGTCGTTGTAAAAGAAAGCGCTGATCGGCGTGTTCGCTAACGGGTTAGACAAGAAAGGTTTCAGCCTGGCCATGAGATGTGAGTTTGCTATAGTGAGCTCCGCAGGGCTCATGTTTGCAGGCTGGTTCCATGAAGCTCTCTTTTGCAGGGCCGTTATAGGAGGTTCATCGCTGTCGGATGCGTTGCCGGAACCAGCGTCCCCCCGACGGTCGCCTGGAGATATCTTTCGCGAAAGCCCAAGAGGAGAGTTGTCGCGGCTTGATGTACCTGGTGCCTCACTGTATTTACCTTTACCAGCAGCTGCAGCTTCGGCTTCCCCTCGACGAAGGATAGACTCTGCTTCTTTTGACACAATCTCCTCTTCCCTCTGAGCGGACCTCGCCTCTACGCGTTCGCGGTGTGTCGTGTGCGGACTAGAAGCCCGACTGCTAGAGCCGCTGCTAGTAGGGCTCCCCTTGCTCGGGCTCGGGGTAGATGGTGAAGGCAAGCCAACAAGTTGCCTTGCAATCCCTATGAACAGCCTGTGCTTGCGCGTCATCTGGCCTCTATGCGGAGTATAGATCCAGCCGCGCACGTCCACGTCGACAACCGCATTGTCGTCCTCGTACTTTTCCCACTCCTTGGCCCAGAACTCAGCATCTCCAGCGCCAACCGTGTCGCGGGAATCCCTTCCTTGGCCTTCCGTCTCTTGTATCGTGCCCGGCACCGCTTCCGGTTTCCTCTTGATATGTTTCCGGGCATAGCTTGGAAACAGAATCATTTCTTCATCTCCGCTTCGGACGACGGCTGCCTCTGGGAACGCTCCTGGAGTTCCATCGTCTACCTGTTGACCACTGCCCTCTCTGCTGGTCCAGCCTGAAGTATAGCTCTGCTGATACGAGTGTCTAAGGTCATTGGCAGCTTTCAGATAGCCCGCGAGCTTCTTCCTTTTCGTACCTGGCGCCCTCTCTTCAGAGCGCAGGCTTCCTCCCCCATCTTGGCTGCTACTGCTCTCACCACCTTGGCGCCTTTCGGTCATCTCTGATCGACTTGCTCCAGCAACAGCATCCTTCCGCTGGCCGAACCGGCGACCGAGGACGTTCTTGCGGAGGAGATTGAGGATGCCACCAGGCTTGCGAAGATGCCTAGCAGCTTCAACGTATCTGAGGTAGCGATGGATGCGGGATTCGGCTTTGCGCGTAAACTTTGGGATGGTCTTGTGCCGAAACTTGGAAAGCTGATTCCGTGCCCGTTGCCTGACGCTAGGGAACAAATAGCGGAGGAGCGATGTGCGGCCGTGGGATGATGGCTTCTGCCACAACGGAGGAGCCAGATTGTGCGATGGGAGAGGATATTGTCGGCGGTGTCACAAGGGGGCAGTCACGGTGTGGAGCAGCGTGATCCGCGACGCCCAGGTGGTAAATACGGTATTCAGGGCCGAGGGGGATTTCCAAGCCTGTCCCACGTCATCGGCACGGGCCGCCTCACCACCCCCTACCGCACCGTCTGTCTATCCCCATTTCCAAGTTATAGGTACATTCTCACGCCTCAGCACCTCGGATCCCTTTAGAGAGAAAGGCAACATGTCGTTAATCCACCTGAGCTCAATCGTCTGTTATTAGTATGATCGCTTTGCCTGAGGTGTAAATAGATTCACCAAGAGGCTCAGCTGTACATCGTTTGAAAAGCAACAGATATTCAGAGGATAATCAGAGTTGCAAGAGAGCTTCGGCTTGCTAGATCGACTACATTCGTTTGATGTAGTTGGCAAAGAAATATGCCAGAAACGTAATGCCTACTAGCTTGATCACGCTACATCATGTTGCAAACGTACTCAAGCCACCACGTCCAGCAAGCTGACGTGCCGTAAACGCCAGCCAACTAAACGATTCCAACGGACGATGCAGTCAATGTGTCTCCGCTAAGGGCTTTTGCAGCAGATGACATTGTCGAGATAAATGCGTTGTGCCAGCCATCCGCTTTGTTCAGCGAGCCCTCCATCTCCACTTACAACAATGCAGATCGGGTTTCCTTCCTCCTAGTCAGTTTAGTTTTTCCAAGCCGCTCTGCAGACGATGGCGGCTGTGTCACAGACCAAGCGATACTACAATCCCAGAACCGTCAGTCCGTTTTGCGCGATACCTAGAGGTAAGCTGCGGGTTGATGTGCATAGCCTGGTAATGATGGCTTTACACGCTGAGCATTGCGGTGTAGTCTCCTCGATGGCACTCCGGATGGGGACTCGCATGGTCTGCTACTTGATAACAATGCTTGTTACGGCTCAACTGCTTGGGTCCCGGATCTGCATACGACGTTTTCTGATTGTCCCAAACCCCCTGAATAGGCGTGGGTCCCCTACAGTGCTTGCGATATCGCTTGTTCAAGTTGCAATCTGCTTGTTGCTGGTTCCGAGCGTGTGGTATAGGAATGTATTTCGTCAACGCGTTAAGCGTCCCGTTGCTCAGTGCAGGATCTTTGTATCTATAGCTCTAAATTAGAAAGGTAGATATGTCTCGTATACCGCTTGGTATGGCACCCATGGCGTTGCGGGCTGGAGAGCCCTCCAGATGTAGTCTTCCCTATCCATACAGGAACACAGCTGCTCCTCGTGCAGCTCCGCAAGGTCTGCAGAACCCCGGGGTGACCAGAAGGGAATATGTCGGCCGGCCGGCGGAGACAAAGTGGATCCGGGTGAACGAGGTGACTGAGCTGGTAACCTCACAGCTGTCGGGGTGACGTTTCGTTACCATGTGACGACGTGTATCAACAACCTTCACCTGGACAGCACTGGTCAACAGAACCGCGACAACCCGCGCCTCTTCTTCTTCCACATCTATTCCCAACTCTTTTGGTACAACCCCTACTCTTAATCACAACGCGATTAACCAAGACGATCCCATTAACACCGATCCTCTTACAACCTCTTTGAGAACTGCGCAATCACGGATAGCCATGTCTTTTTCCACACGACCCTCACAATACTCGTTGATCAACCCAAGAACTCTCGTACCTCTTCGCGTAAGGGGACTCCGAGGTTCGCGTGTTGATCGCAACAGCATCGGTTGTCGTTCAAACAGTGGATTTGATACGGCAAATGCTATCGAGGTAGGAAACCCTATCCGCATCCAGGTATTTCGCGGATCAACTAAGCCTGGTAAGCAGCGCAATGACCGGGAATCCCGAACCGGGCCCCAAGGGTTGTGTAGGACGCCATCATCGACTCGATGGCTGCCGTACAACTTAGAACTTGCCTCGGGTGTTAAGCTCCCTAAGAATGCGGACGCCGTGCTTGCAGAATCCCGAATGGTCAAGTGCTACCATTTCGGAGCTGACGAGCGCACTGAGCGCGTCGAATACGCAGAACGGGAAGAGGTAGAGCTAGAGCACGTCCTCGAGAGTGCTGGCAGCGGAAATGCGCTGTATCCTGATCCTGACAAAGAAACGACCGGGCCGTATTTCATGAAAGGTATGTTTTCGACTCAAAAGACAAAGGAGGCCCATCGAGCCAGCCTTAGCTAATGTACAATACACTGACCTACTACATAGCTTCATCTGGCGATCACGGAGCTCAGGCGGCCTCTCGCAACCCTGGAAAGCATCGGCGACACCCTGCCACAAAGTTCCGGGATGCGGAAATCGAGGCGTTCACGGACAGTGCAAGAGCATTCCCTATCCAAGACCTACCCGGGCACTTCCCCTGGAGTACCGCCTCACCAAGCCGCTCCAGCAGTATGCAGTCACAGGTGGCGCCGGCCAGGGGTAGGACTGCATCCTCAAGCCATCAAGGACGGTCAACTCTTGGCAACATCTCGTTGGGCAAGGCCCCCTTATTCTCCACATCAATGTCCACGTCCGGTAACCAGTCAGCGTTACATCCCGGTAAGAAGAGGAAAGCCACCGACTCTGACAATAATGATGAAGAAGAGATCAAGGATGAGGAGGAGGATGAGGATGAAGAGGAGCCGGTAAAGAAGAAAGCCAAGGGCCGCACTGGAAAGCCGCATGCTCCTCACCTCCAGTACGACCCCACCAAGACTCTCCTCAGCACAGGAATTGCAAGACCTCAGATGCGAGCATCCATCCCGGAGATCCTTACCATTTTCCCAGACGAAATCAAGAACAACCCAACTTTTGTTCAGCGTCTGGTAGAAAGCGGATGGGATGCAGGGATGACGTCGGCCTACATCAATCACACCCGCGGTCTGGCAGAAACTGATGTCGGGGCGTTCAAGAGGTCGACCATCGCGAAGCAGTTCAAGAAGGTATACGGACCGGGTTGGACGATGGGCGCCTACAAGGGCACGCCTACGAGCGACCACACGTTCACAGCTCGGGACGGTGAAGATTGTCCAATGGCGGATCTTCTGGGCGACGTGGTCAATCTACCGGACGCACAGGATCAATGGGACCTGTTGCCTTGCCTCGTCCATGCCAAGGCAAATCCAGCCATGGGTTACACCTTCCCGTCCGATCTTGATCAGGTACGGGCTGTCTTACCGGTTGGAGCCGTCGCGACACCCGCGCCAAGTGCCGGAGTGGATGTTGAGGCTGGGAAGCGCTGGGCCAAGAAGCGCGATGAGATAGTGGCCAAGCGGCGCGGCGGAAACACAACCGCGTAGAGGTCGTGGCTCAACAATGTCTTCATCAGCTGTCGACACCCCTTGACGAGTTCTTGTAAAACACTAGGACCCTTGAAGCACGTCGTCTTCAGCAGCATTCGTTATCGCACAAGATCGAAGAAAAGAACGACTCCTACAAGGACGAATCATGGAAGATCAACACCCATCATGTTCACCGAACGAACCTACACACATAGGTACTTTACAGCCATCGCAGGCAACTCGGTGGTTCTCGTCCAAACCCCGGGAACTTCGCTATCTCATCCGATGCGCCAACCAGGGTGTGCGGAATACCATCGGCTGCACAAGCGCTGCTGCCGACTGCATTTCTGTCGCATAGCATCCGTCGGTCCGATGTGGGAAGTTCTTCGAACTCCTGTGTGTCCGAAGTTTATATCCTGTCTACTGCCCTTTTCCTAACGTCCACTGCTTTTCTGACTTCAGCATGTTACGCTGTTTCTGTTTTCAAGCACTCTTGCGCCGCGACCCACAGGAAGAGCTCCGGGGATCCTTGGTCTCAGCATGGTGTTGTGTTTTTAGAAGGACTAGTGGCTTGTAGTACGTGTTTCTTTTTCAATCGTGCTTCTGCTTTCCGGTGGGTTCCGGACGTTAGTGCATTGTTTGACGTTTGGTCTTTCCATGCCTGCCAAGCGTAACCCGATTTGGATAGCGCTTTGATGCGCGCTGGCATTGCATGTTTCCTCCGTGATTTAAGCTGGCGGCGTTGGGGTGCTATTTTGCATGGCCCGTGGAGCGCAGGTGTCCTTTGATAGCCTAGGGATAGTGGACTCCGGGTAGGCGGCCTCGAGCCATCTTCGGGTACACAGTGTTGGTAGCAGCCTGGACATGCTAGATACCCATAAGTCTTTCAGCTGTTACCCATGTGGGCCTTCGTGATAATGTCTCAAGTATAGGATCGATCCGAGGAGTAAAGCGAGGTCCAGCTCGCTGAATACATACCCCAGTTCTGAGCTCCTGGACGTATCTCATTTCAGGTCGTAACTCTTCAAGTCATCGAAAGTGTGTGTTTTTTTGCTTCGCTGGTCTTGTCCATCACGATGAGGTTCACGGATGAAACGAAAGGATGTTTCACAAGGCTTTGCGTTTAGGTGGTGTGCATCACGTGGAAGCCTCGGAAAGCCCGGTCCGGTTTTCCATGCGTGTATTGCCGCCTGCCGTCTAAGGCTGACAGACAAACTACACTTTGACGCATGCCCTCGCGCAATCTCCTGTTCATCTGCTGTCGTCCGTTCATAGGACGTGTTTCGTCTCGAACATTCAGATCAACGTAGCAGCTGAACATTCATCGAAGGGAAACGAGCAGAAGTAAAAGCGTGCTGCATGGCGCCTCGCATCCCGCGGCACTTCTGAGGTACCCGTAATGGTCCCTTTCTGATACGACAACTGGCGCCGAGGTTCGCAATAGTGGGCTAGCTGTGGCTTATGGCGATATCTCGCTGGCGTATGTTGAGTCATGAAAGGGGTAACGACCGGTTCAATTGAAGACGTCTGCTTTGCTGGAGCAGGAATAGGTAGGCCTAGAAGCTCGTCAGCTTCATAAGGTGCTAGACAACCGGGTTCAAGAACGGAGATGGAGTAGCATCGTCTATTGTACCCACCTACCTATCCAGAAATCAAGCAACCCAAGTGCTTCGCTAACGCGAGGCTGTACCGTGGAACTCACTGCATATTTGACAGCTTGGCAAACGCAGGGCACAAAACTGTCCTGGCGGAAGCGGTCCGCCGGAGCGAGCCCTGACCCAGGGGTTGCCCCGCCCTTTCAAGGTTCTTCCGCCAATTGTCTCTCTCGAGTCGTCGCCAACTCAAGATCCTTTGAACGAACGACATAAGCTGAAACGTTCAGAGATCAGAGGGAAAAGCATTGCTCACCACCAGCGTCATGATCACGATAGATATCAGCGCCATGACTGGTGATTGCTCTCCTACCCGCCAACCGACCGTTATGAGAAATGTGGATCAACCCCAGAGATCGCCAGGAACGGCGCAGTGCCAATCTCCCGAGCTCGCTTTGCTGCGGAGCGATGGACCGAACCAGCTAGATCCCGGCGCATTCAAGGCGATCTTGAAGAACAAGCAATTTCCATCCTCAAGGAAGGCTTTAGCATCTTCGGCCGCCCTCCTCGCCTGTGACTGTGGAGATTAGGTTCATATCACACTCGTCACACACGCAACTGACCGTCGCAACGCCTATGGAGCGAGCTTCCCCATTCGTTGATAGCACGGCATTTCAATAATCGCGCATGCCTCGATAAGCCCATGAAACACTGTTCTATCAAAAGCCCTCGGTATCTTTCGGAGAGGAGGGGGTAGGGCGAAGAGCGGTAAGCCATGGCGCAGGAACCAAGATTCAAGGCTTGTGAATCCCCAGATGGAGGCCAACAAAGCTTACTATAACGGGCTAAGTGCATCGTCGATTGTAATCCCTATGCCCTAACAGGCTCCACCTCTGGCTAAATCAGGCTCTCCTGACGACCACTAAGTGAGGGGGCAGCAAGTAGCCATGGCTCCCGTGGAATCCACGTGGGACGTCAAAAGAGATCGCTGTGGTGCTCCTTTAACACCTTCATCACCGCTTGCCATTTTGTTACCGTGCCTGGCTTTCTAAAATTGAAGAGCAGCGGAACGGTTGTCACTTGGGTGGATCACCATGGAACCCAGCAAAGCCACCACTGTGGCTACGACGGTCGCTACAACTAACAAGGTAGATGCGACTTTAGCTGTCTTTCTGACACGATTCAACGGATGCTGACTGCACAGCAGAAACATGCAGCAAGACCGCGGCCTAGATCACAACACGACGTACGGAAATTACACTCTTCAGCAGCGCACGATCCTCTGCCGTTCAACCCAGCAGAGCTCACGCGCCGCCTCAAACTCGCCCAACACGAGGATGCAGCAGTTAAGGCACGTCGCCGGGAAAGTGCCAGCGAACGCCCCCATACCGGTCGACTCAAGATGAACAGTGATCCACCGCCTATATGTGAAAAGCTGCTCTTGCGCAGTCTCGACTTCCACAAAAAGCAGGACTCCGACTATGAAGCCCGCAGATTACGCCGGCAAACCATGCCTGCAAGTACTGATAAGGCCACGACGGTCTCTTCCCCAGAGCCGTTCGATGCCGCTGAGCTGAGCAAGAAACTTGTGGCAGTCAAAAGAGAGAAGAGCACGAAGAAACTAGAGCCCAAGCCTAGCATCAAGAGTCTTGACTCACGAGACTCACACACTCCGCACCATGACGACAAATCAACGAGATCGGCCCCAAAAACAACGAAGACCAAGAAACCTAGGCCAGTCACCCTGAACTACGTACCTACGCACGCCGCATCATCCCATGCCTGCGTTACCGATATCATCGGGAAGGAGAACATACACGTCTTGGCTCAGCCTGTTGTAGTCAAATACAGCAATGGCTTGATACGCACCAAGAGCTGCACAGCCTCCGTCCACCCGCGCCAGTTCTGGGACGAGATACGTAAAACAAACGCTTACAACGAAGCGCTCTCAAACCGCAACAACTTCCAACGAACCCAAGCCATGAGAGATGCAGCCACCGCGGCCGAAGCACGTGCAGAGAGACGTGCTAGACGCTCTGTGGACGCTGTTACAAGCGACGATAGCCTGAGGCGAAGCATAAGCACTGCAAGGAAGAGTGGAGAAATGCGGCGTCAGAATACACCCTTCGGACAGTTCCTTTCAGGTTGCAGCAGCGATGCCGAACAGCTACCCCGTCCATCATATGCAATCGCACCGAACGACAGGAACGACTGGTCCGAAGCGGATGAGTGCGACGATCCTAAGGCCAGTCGAGGTTCTATCAACTTCTCATTAGTGCGGAAGATTTCTCGGAGGAGATTGGACCAGCTCAAACCGGAACCGAAGCAGCCACGGCCTGTGAGCGAAGAGGCGGCGCGCTGGCGCGAGAAGGCCAAGCGGCATTCAGCTGCTGCGGAGCGGAGCGCGCTTGCAGAACAAGCGGCTGTACAGGACAAGAGAAGATCAAGAATGGAGAGGGCATCGACAGAGAATGTGGTGCAAGACTCCAAAGAGCTTTCGCTACAGCAGGAACAGCATCCACCAGAGGAGAACACCTCGAATGCTATTGAGCAGCAAAAGCCGAACCCCCAACTGGGCTCTGTTCGCTCCACTCGTTCAGGTTCATTGCAGTCGGCCGATTTTCACAGTTGCGATGAGGGTGACGAGCAGAGAGGCACAGCTACCATGCGGAGACCGCACACACAGTCGGGGCATAGGAAGGGGATGCCAAGCACTGTACTAGAGGTTCCACCCGCACCCATTGATCCGTTAGTGGCTCACAGCATGAAGTACAACGCCGTTCCCAGCTTGCGTGAAGGGCGGACCGTCGCAAGACGGAGCCGGACAGAGGCAGAGGGGGAACCAAGGGGTGGTAGGCAACCGAGCAAGCGTTACAGGAAGACAAGTGGCCCGGCGGACCTTCAAGTGCGGAATGTTAAGAAAGCGGCGGTTATGCGGGAGGAGAAGCCACGAGTCGTGCAAGAGGACAAGCCACGGGTTTTACGGAAAGAAGAGCCTGAAACGAGGGAGATGCGTCTACGTGCACAGCTGGAGAAGGAAGAGAAGCGGAGGATGCGGTCTCGTTTGGTTTGCTTCTAAGAGCGTTGCGTACAGTAGCCTTCGTCTCGATAAAACACTTTCGTGGAGTGCGGCGCCTTGGATAATATGCCACGCTCCCGCCTCTTGCCCTATGCGAGTGGGAGGTAGCATGTTTACCCTTACAGCTATTGACGAACTGATGGTCCTTGAAGCCGAATGACTACTCGCTTGAGCCGCAATCGAATAGCCTTGATAAGGATAACTTGAACCTTGACTCTAGCCCCTTTGTGTAATCAGTACAGGTTATTTTGCTTTGTCAGCTTCGTCGCTGTAACCAAGCGCAGTGCTGGGCTGGGGACTCCGGGGAACAGTTCGCTCCAAACTGTGGCTCCAGCCATCCAGTAATTCAGACAACTCAGAAAGGTCACCATCGTTTGCACAGCTTGATGGAGCGCTAATGCTCTCCTTCTACGATACTCTCCTAGCCGGCGTTGAGATACATAGCAGCTTCGATGTCCATCCGTCAATGGCATCTCCAAAGACGATGCAGCGCACCCGGTCTGTCATGACAATTCGCGAAATGCCATGGAGCGGGGAGATCGCCCGGGTCATGGGGGCGCGGCGATCGTGCTTGGGACAAGTTGTCAATGATGAAAGCCTGTCGTCACGACTAGCACTCGTCGTCATGAAATGCCAGCCGAGCTCAAATGCCCCAATGAGGAAGTAACATCTCTGTGTGTCCATGTCGTATCGTTCCTGACACGAGACCAGTCTGCAGGTAGGAGCTGCAGGGCGAGCTGAACATCGTGCAACACCAAGGTCACACGTCTGCTTGGAGCTTTCCTTTTCCCTGCCTGTCTCTCTCCTCTCTCGCAGCTCTCGCAATGTCACAGTTGCTCTACACTTCCCGTCAAGCTGCTTTCAGACTCATCACGAAGCCATCCAGGCCCAGCTTGAGCATTGCTTTGGCATCTTCGCCTCGCTTCAGTACCGTTGCTAGACAGCAGCCGCGTTTTCGTGCTAATCGTGAGTATTGTCCCCACCAGCCGAGCTCAATCGCACTCCACAGCTGGAAACGAACACCATGTCGATGGGTAGCATCCTCAGCCAGAGGGTGCAGTGGAGATCAGCTAGGATTTTACAAAAGAAACACGCGTAACTAACGCCTACGAGCAGAGCTTCGACCGCTTCCAGCAGTAGCTACCCACTTCGGCTATCAGCAATCCACAATGGCCACCATGTCCGAGCCTCAGCACTTCATGAAGACCTCCGGCGAGACCGACGCCGTGTGGATCCACACCGATCCGTACTCAAACCGCCCTCAGTTCTCGCCGCTCACCCAAGACCTTGACACCGATGTCTGCATCGTAGGATCTGGCATTTCGGGCATATCCATTGCCTATGAGCTCGTCAGCAAGGGTGTGAACGTTGTCATGATCGAGGCCAGGGACATTCTGAGCGGTGAAACGAGCAGAACGAGTGGACATCTTGCAAGTGCGCTTGACGATGGTTACACGGAGATAGCGAAGAAGCACGGAGATGATGGCGCGAAAGCTGCTGCCGACAGCCATCAGTGGGCGCTCAATCGTGTTGGGGAGGTCTCTAAGCAGCTCGGCATTGAATGCGAGTACAGGCACTTGCCGGGTTACGAAATCTCGCAGTATCCACGTGGCCATCCAAAGCACGCCGAGGAGATTGCGGGTCTTAAAGAGGAGTGTGAGAAGGCTAGAAGCTTGGGGTTGAACGCTACTTTCGAGGAAGGATTTGCTGTCAAAGGATGGGACGGTCAGATTGACCAGGTTCGTCGTATTTCCATTCCGCTTGTCTGCAGCAGGGCGCTCCCTTGCCATCTAGGTCTCCCTCAGCATGGCGCGCTTCTCTCAGCTGTAACTGACTTCTTGGCGCTTGCATACAGCGTGATGCCTTGGTCTTCTGGGATCAAGCCACTTTCCACCCTACCAAGTATTGTGTCGGTGTTCTCAAATGGCTCCAGCAGCAGCCAAACTTCAGCTGCTATACTCGCACGCGAATGATGGACATTAAAGAGAAGGGCGTTGAGCTCCTAGGCTTTGGCAAGAAGACCGCCGAGGTGCACACTGAGAACGGCCACGTAATCACGTGCAAAGATGCGGTGGAGGCTACCGTTGTTCCACTACAGAAGCTCAGCGTTGTTGCCGAAGAGGAATACTACCGAACTTACTGCATCGCCATTCGCGTGCCGAAAGGCTACATTGAGGACTGCCTGCTCTACGACGAAGCCGAGGCGTACAAATACGTCCGGTTTACCCCCTGCGACGAGAAGGACGACTACCTCGTCATCGGCGGCTGCGACCACAAAGTCGGCCAAGAGAGCGCAGACGGCCGCTTCGAGGAGCTGGAGCAATGGGTCCGCGAGCGCTTCACACGCGCCGGCTCCGTCGACTACAAGTGGAGCGGCCAGATCTTCGAGCCCGTCGACTACATGGCCTTCATCGGCAAGAACCCCGGCAAGAAACACACTTATATCGTTACCGGCGACAGCGGCAACGGTCTCACCCATGGCGTCCTAGCCGGCAAGCTGATCGCCGATGAGATCACGGAGGTCCCCAACCCATGGGCTAAACTATACGCGCCCAACCGCATGGGCAGCATCATGAAGTCTCTCCCATCAATGCTCAGCCACGACGTCCAGATCAACCTGCAGTACAAGCGCTTCGCCCAGTCCGATATCCAAGACATCGAGGATTTGGCTCCAGGCACAGGAGGCGTGATTAATAAGGCGGACCTGAAGAAGCCAATTGCAGTCTACAAGGACGATCAGGGCAAGGTGCACAAGTTCAGCGCTATCTGCCCCCATTTGCACGGTGTTGTCTGCTGGAACAACGTGGAGAAGAGCTGGGACTGCCCGATTCACGGGAGTAGGTTTTCGAAGGACGGAATCTGTGTCATTGGACCCGCCAAGTCGAATCTGAGTCCGGCTGATGAGACGGGGGCGCAGGCGCAGAAGATCGCGGTTGAGAACTAAGAAGGCAGAGAGAAAGCGTATCGACTATGTCCGTCTGGGAGACAGGGCGTTCATGAAGCTCCGTTCATATTGTAGGAGCCGGCGAGGTACAGCTTTTCCCAGGGTTGGCAAGCTCTCAATCCTACGATAGGTATGCCTTGTAAATATGTAAATAGCGCTCTCTAATTCTCAACCCCAGTAATATCTCCCTGCAATATCTTTTTGCGTCTAACTGTGCTGTGCCTTCATGTCGTCCAAACCAGCTTCAGTCTCCCAATCCTAGTTTCCAGATGGCAATTTCAACCCTCTATTCCTTTCCCACTCTTCTAGCGCCCACATCTAAAACTCAAGATCCGATCATTCCACCCCACAGTCGTGAGATCTGCGATACCGGGATACACCACATTCAACGTCTCGCCCGAGCAGCCACGTCCACTGTTCGCACAACCATGTCAGCACCACCACTCTTTCCACAATCCAGGAAGAGCGCAGGAAGAACCACGTACTCGTACACAATACACTCGACACCCGGATCGGGCCCAAATGCCGAAATGAAAGCGGTAGGTAGGTTCGCGCAATAGGCTTGTGGGTAGTGGTAGGAGGAGCAGGCGCCGGCGAAGTTGGTGTGCTCGCATGCGTAGACCTAACGGTGGTGGGGGTTAGCGGGGTGAGGAGATGTAGGAGGTGGTGGAGCTGGGGGAGGCGCACGCTGATGTCGCTTTCGGGGCGGGACTTGGGAAACGCGGCGACTATGGTGGTGAGTAGGAAGAGGGGGGTGAAGGCGCTGCTCCTGGGGAGGAGTATGAGGCGCATGGTTGTTGATGGACGAGGTAAAGAAAGAGCTGCTGGTTTCAAGAAGTGTTAAGCAGGAGGAGGACAAAAGGGGTGGGTGAACCGTCTAAGAGGTATGCGTACCCGGTAGACTTTGTATGCGTACCGCGGGCGCGTAAACACATACCTCGCTCTCTGTGGACCGAAGCTATGTTACACTCGATTAGTGCCACAAAGCCCACGATGGCACTCAATACCGGCTGGCCGCATGTCGTTCCATGAAGTGCCGGCGTTAAAAGAAGCTTTTGGTCTGGCTTGTCCGCACGCAACCACGGAGAAGCAAACTTCATCGAAGTGCTGCCAGTTACCGTTCTTGTACTCTCCGCCCTTACATGGGAACTAGACCGTTGATCATCAAGGTAAGCAAGCGAAGAACGTCCGCCGCAACACTCCGCTCAACACTACTGCTCCAAGAACCATCCTTACGAGAGTAGGGCGCTTCAAGTGATAGTCTCCCACTTAGCCTTACATAGCCCGGCTACACCCATTTCTAGATCTTCATCTCGGCAGCGCTTTGTATACGGACCTGTTGCTTCTTGCAGACAAGTCAGTCCCTGATTAATGGAAACCTCAAGCGAAAAGCAGCGACCTGCTCGGGCACTCGACGTTACGGCCCTTGTGGAAACTGTAAATGAGAGCGCAGAAGTACACCACTATACGTAAGAGATATACAGACCAACAGTACCTGTACACGGGTGCCGGTGAGGGGGAAGAAACGTCGAGTTGCCACTCCTCGTCAGCGTCGCAGCCTTAGGCGTCTGTGTCTTTCGTGCTTGCGCAACCTCGTCCCCGTCTAGCCAAGTGCTTGGTGTAATCTGTGCTTCCATGTGTTGGGCAAGCAAGCCGATGGTCATTGCTGACAAACAAAGAGACACGGGTGCTTCACATGGAGGGATACCATTCTCCGAGCACACTCCAGAAGAACATGAGATGAAAAGGTTAAGCTTAGATTGAAGACTGCGCTGAGTCCTGGGGAACAAGGCAGGACGACATCTATGCTACTGCAACCTGCAAGTCTCAATTCACTTCAAGTGACAAGTTTGATGATCTCGGCTTGGCCAATGGATAGAATTTCCGAGAGCTGGACGCTAGAGCGAAGAGAACGATTGGAACTTAGTTGGCGTGTTCTCTTCTTGGTATCACGGAATGCGAGACCAGCACGTGGGGCAGGTAAAAGGGTAGACCATCTGTGGTGGTTTTCCTAGCAAGTTTGTCCACCCCTCTTCCCACCCGACGTGACAAGATGGCAGGTGGTAAGGCTAATGATGTCGAACTTTTCATCTATGAAATAAAAATTACCCAGGGCGGTTGGAGTACCGACAATGCAAACGCCCGCTAAACCAACATGTCATAAGCCCCTAGCGTAAGTACTCGAAGACGTCCACGATATGACTATGTCCACCTACAAGATGCTCTTCCGCTTACTCAGCTTGCTGTACATCCTCTGAATCGGACTGCCCCTGTTCTCCATCTCATACGCACCCCCCAACCTCCCATCCCTCAGCGCCGCAACCGCCGCACTCTCTCCTACAACATCTTTACTTTCCATGAACAGGTGATCCCCCTCGCGGCTGACCTGCCACTTGACTTTGTACTGCGCACCATACGGCCCGCCACCACAGCTCCCCGTCATGCACTCGCTCGGCGGCGAGTTGACGGCGAGCGAGAAGAGGTTGGGCGGCTCCGAGAAGTCGGTCACGAGACCTTTGTTGATGATAAAGTAGCTGAGCGTGAGCACGTTCATGGCGAAGACGAGCAGAAGCACAAGGATCCAGCCGCGCTGAGCGGAATTTGCGCCGCCGGAGGCATACTCTTGGGCGCGGATACTGGCGTCGAAGTACTGCCACTGGGGGTCTTCGAGCTCGGGGAGAGAGTAATTCTACGGGAGAGGTTGCAAGATTAGCTTAGGGAACTGATTGCGTTTGTCAGCGATGAGAGAACATACCCAGGGACCATAAGTGAAAGACGAGTCCTCCGCAGACATCAGGAGCGTACAGCCGGCCATGACGGCAAGCGCTTCTGCCACGCTCGGAAGAGCGGCGTTGAGCTCAGGCCCGCTCAGAATAAGCTGCGTCAGTAGCCGGGCATTGCTGCCATCTCCATCGTCGACGCCATGATTCAAAGCCAGGCTGTTGCCCCACTCACTAGCAATATTTTTCCATTCCAAAGAAACAGGCGTAGAGGCACCTGTGGCATCCCACACCGGGTCTGGGTGGCGTTTGTTGTAGCGCATGTTATCGTTGGGATCTCCGCAAATGGCTTCCATCGACCCTCCGCTGGATGACGCGTTGTAGCGCGTGGAGCAGTTAGTGGTAATGGCTACTTTGAGGGAGCAAAGGACGAAGACATCGGTCTGGTTCTTCCATCCCAACGCGCCGCCGCGGCCTAGGAGATAAATAGAGTCCCGAATGTAAGGGCCCGTGTGGTTCAGAATTGTGTTGAAGGATTTAGGAAGTCTGGGAAAGATAGGCGGCACGATGACTTCTTCGCCTGACTCCGATGGGCGGTTCCAGCCGAAGAAGTCATCGATATTGGTTTTGTTCGGAGGCCCATGCCACTCGCCTTGCAGGACCTGCCACTCAGCGCCTGTAGTCTTCTTCTTGTATGCTGTGGCATTGGGCCACATATCGTAGATCATGGGCTCCAGAGTCTCTGCATCGACCTGCATGCAAAGGACATTTATGACGGGGTTTGGCACCGATGCTCGGATGGAATAATATCCCTGGCCACCAAGCTGCTCTGGCTGCAGAATCCCATTGTGGGCATCGCGGGCTGCTTTGAATACTCCAGAATGCGGCATTGCCAGAGTAACGTTATTGACGATGAAATCTTTTTCGGGTACTTTTTTGACGGGTTGATGGTCCACCCATTGCGCTGTGATTGAGGTATTTGTGTTCATCAAACCGAACCCTTGCGGCCGGTGCGCCTGATCGATGGAGCCATTGCCCTGGTTAGCTAGGTCGTTCCAGTAGGCTAGATACCGTTGGTAGTTCTGATATCCCTGGGCAGCGTGCTCGATCTGAAGGCAGGTATTGCCACCGTGGTCGTCCCCTCGAATAGGAGTGGAGCAATGCTTCTGGACATAGGGGGAATTTGCGAAGGATGTCTTCACCTGACCTGCGAGCAAGCCATCTCTATACCCCTCTTGAAGCTGAGGCGACACTATTCTTAAGTTAGCAGTCAATAAGTTTAGGGTCACACAGCTCGATACTTACCAAGCGCGTCCGAGGCAGTGGTATAAAGCATGGCGATGATCGCGGCAAGTAAGCTCACCACACCCAGAATACTAAGCGCTGCATATCTGACGCTCTCCCAATGGGTAATCATCGTTCCAGGCTGCATTATCCAGCCCCTCATACTCATTTCCGCTAGTGTGACGCCTTTAGAACTGCTTTTCATCAACGCCCTTCTGCTTACCACTTGACCGAGGAAGGCGACGAAGACTGTGACGAAGGAGAGCTCGATCGTCTTCGCGAAAAGGGCCGTAAGCGTAGAGGCGGTGGAAAGGGACATCGAGCCGCCATCGCCAATTATCTTGCCATACCTAGGTCTTTTGAGGGCTACGGCGAGGTATATACCAGAGAACACAGTGGAATAGACAGCCAGAACCATGATCGACAGCGCGAGCCAGTTTGAGCGACCAAGATACAAAGGACCGTGGGAGGGGCAGGCATGAGGCCTGAAGTCACTCTCGTAGGCTGAGCGTGTGGTACGAACGCTGGCAGCCGCGCCTGGCTTCAAACGTTGTGTGTCGGGATTCTCAGTGTACTGCTGATATGGCGAGTTCAAGCTGTCGATAGACCGGTTGCGTGAATGAGAGTAGCCATGCTCGCGGGGATGATCTCCTATATCTCCGCCTGCACCTTCGTATCGCGTCGCGCCGGAGAAACTAGTGAAGCGGCTAAGCTCGTCTGTTTGCGAGATGAGAGGATCTGCGGAGCCTGGCGTTTTCGGGCCTGGGGGGCTCTTGGTTCCAACAGCTACCCGTGGTATGCTTTGGACAGATACACGACGCTGCTTCGATGTGGGAGGCGATGTCCCAGCGATGCCTAGCCCATGGCTGGCGGACGACCTCCGGTCAAATGTATCTGCAATGTCTTCGTCCGTGTCATCCTTAGCCGTGTAGTGTCTTTCATTTTCCTCTTCGATGCTTGGGACTAACGAGAGCCCGGATGTCCGCGAATAGTAACCAGGCCTTGGACGCGGCGGAGAGTGGTGTTGGAAGACACTGCCGAAAGTTGTTGGGGGAGAAGTGTCCAAGAGGTCTGGGGATTCATCGACAAGCCGACGGTTGTCGTCGTTGCTGGGGCTCTCCCCGTTCCCCGGCATTGGAATGCAAGTAGCCCCTTGAGGCCCTGCCTGTCTGTCTGCTGCAATTCTTGATATGAAAGCCTCGTGTTTCAGCTACAGCAATGTAGCTGCAGCCTTGCGTCTGTAAGTCGCTAGAGCTGGCAGCCACAAGCCGCGTTGACGGTAGCTGCAATGCGGGTGTTGATGGTGTTGACGCTTGATATGCGATTGCGCCGTAACAGTGTATGTTCCTTTAAGGATCAGAGAAACACTACTTGGACGATCACGTCTGCGACGAAGGAGTGCGACATGCTCAAGAGGGGCTTGCGCCCACAAGGACAGGCCGATGAGGCTGAAAGTCCAGCTGAGGGCCGGTTCCTACGGCTGAGGGAGGCAGACCATTCAGAGTGCATACAAAGCGCCACTGTTTAGTAGCTGCAGATTACGCCCCCAACGTGGGGGCCCCAGAACTGCCTTGTGCGCCTGATATGGTCTCCGTTTGAGGAACATGTCGCAGCTAATGAACCAATAAGCTCTGTTACCCAAGAGGGACTCAATCAAGCGGGTGGGTGACGCATCAAGGGCAGCACGAGCTGCAAGGCTGACGGGGTTCACGCACTTCACCGCCAGCACTCCCCCAGTCTTTGCGGGCCGCCCGAGCACGCACCCGTCCTTTTCTGATGCACCAAGCGCCTTGCCCGTTGGGCGTTCCGGCAAGCCCCCGCGAGATCGACACATGCTCCCTCAATTCGGGACGACCAAGCTGTCACGAGGAGGATGGCGCACGGGAGAGGCAGGACTCCGGACAAGAGAATTAGGGGGGGAAACGTCTCTATCCCAACCTTGCCTCCGACAAACATCCCGCCTCAACTTTGTATCGTGTATACTGCCAGAAGGCCGCTCTACAAAAGACAACTGACATCAGCAGCGTACAGCACACGGTTCCGCCAGTGATTGCCTTCGCTGATCGTCCATCTTGATATGTATTACTCACCGCATCGACCGGCGGGTAAGGGGCCATGACATGTGGGTATATATGTCACTGGAAGGTCATACGCGTCAAAACAGTGTATATGATTTGCTTTGTTTCTCCTCAGCCTGATCCTCACAAGGCGAAACATGAAGCTTGAAGTCTAGGTACAATGTGGACACTCCTTTGAATCATCGACGCGTACACACTGACATCAGTGATACGCCTGAAGTACAATGTATATAAATCGAGGTTAGATGATGGCCGTGGTTCTTGTACATCATGCATCTCGGGGAGCACAGCAGGCCTCGGAGCATGTTACCCTCAAGGGGTTCTGGGCACAAACAGTGCCCTCAGTGCCCTGTCTCGGTTTGTTTGTCAGAGGTAACGGGCGACACCGAGTGGAGTGATCAAGATTTAGTGAAGAATGTTACAGCCATAACATAAACCATCAAGAAATCACCGCCCGCTGTTCCTATGTTAGATCACTCGATGCAGTTCCTTGATGGAGCATTTCTTCCTGTGCTGGATGACCCGAGAGTTCTTAACGAGCTTCCTAAACCTCTCTTGATGGCCTTCTGTCGTATAATTAGACCCGTGCGGGGTTCTGTGACACTGAATTCTAGCAACAGCCACCAAGAGTGTAGAACGTACGTTCCGGCTTACGCAAGGACGTTCCGTCATATGTAAGACGCCGGTGTTTTTGTTGTCGGAAGGACTCAAAGCCGGCAGTGATGCGCATGTTGTGCTACGCCTGCAAGACCGCGGAGTAATAAACCACGTGATCTCCCGGCTGGCCAATCCGCCGTACTTTGAAGGTGACGTCAAATCAAACAGTCGTCTCCGTGGCCGGCAATATTGGTTAATAAGCATTGTTGCAGAGCCTCGTCTGACCACCCGGCTACGGTCCACGGTCGTCTGCAGCTTGCCAATCTATCTTGTGACAACCTGTCGGAGCTGGTTTGGTACGTAAGATACGCCACGTCCGCTTTGGTTCCAAGAATAACAGCAAAGCGTCCGTAGCCTATCAGGAAAAGCAATAGTGCTGGGCTAGAATTGAAGGCTGACAACCGACAGTTACCTTATGCATGTGCAGCGAACAACGAAAGTCGCAGCTTTACTCCGCTCAGGATGCAAGCGGCGATTGACAACGTGCTAGAAGAAATGCCGCTCGCCCGTTTCAGACAAAGCGCGCGAAAAACGTCTCGTGGTTGCCACGTCGAGCCTAGTACCAGCCTCCAACATGGCCTGACTGATTAGAGCGTATCACATGTTCTTCTTTTCTGAGTTGAAAATAGGAAAACTCAGGTGAGTACAGACCATGTCTACGAAAGTCCTGTACGTTTTTCTTTTGGACGTTGATGCCAGCCTCATAGGTACGTAGATAATTTGTGGAGAATGGAAGAATTTTGACGAAGTAGAAATGACGGAGAGCGCCACACGTAGCGGTTTTACCAACACTTCAGCCTGAGCATGGTTTGGCAGGTTGCTACAGAGGCTCCGGCCAGTGGAAAGAGAACGGCCATATAATAACAAGGACTGAGAGTCCGCCTCGTTCTCGCGCTCAACACTGAATCAGGTCCCCGTTGGTAAGGAACAGTGGCGACCCATCAGCTGTCCGTTCACTGTCGCTTCAGCGGCATACTCGGTTTACCGATCTCAGCTTCATTCATCAATGTTCTATCCAAACTTTGATGGTCCCACGCTTAGAAGCCAGCCAACGCACCTGACAATGCATCTCGAAACGATCTCAAAGTTCCTTCTTTGCTTCTGACGGCTCCACTAATTTCCAGAGATGGAACATCCGCCAGAAAACGAGATCCTTGGAATTTTTAGCGTGTCACGTACTGAACTCTAGGACAAAACTCACCATGATTCCCTTCGGCAGGAAGCTGTCCACGAACCAAATAAGCCAGCTCTTGTTTCCTTCCCACACCCACTTCGGTGGACTTTTTTGCAGTACTTTACTAACCACCGAGCGCGCGTACGCTTCATTCGGCATAGCGCCTTCTTGGCTATGTTTAAGTCTCCGCTGATACTCTGCATTGAGCGGGATATACAACGACCCCTCAGGCAACTCTCTTTCCGTCCTCGCGATGTTCGACTGCACACCGCCCGTCACGATCGTAACGACCCTGACGCCAAACGGCGCGAGCTCAACCCGCAGCGTATTGCTGTAAGCATGTAGCGCTGCTTTCGAGGCATTGTACACACCTGCAATCACGTAAGTCTTGGCTTTGGGTTGATGAGTCTAACGATCTGAGAATACTCACTTCCAAAAACGTAAGGCATCACCCCCGCCAAGCTCCCAATCTGCACAATACATCCCTTTGCCTCGATCAAAAGTGGAGCAAATTCTTGACACATGCGCATCACGGCGAAGACGTTGACTTCGAAGGTCTGACGAACTTCATCAAAGTCGACGTCGAGGGCTGGGACGGTATAGTTCCGGCCAGCATTGTTGACCAGAAAGTCGAGCTTCCCGTCTGTCAGCTCAGCAATTCGGGCTTTGGAATTCTTGATGCTGTCCGGCTTGTCGACCTCAAGGGCCAGAGTCGTGATGCCAAGCGCCTCGAGGTCCGCGATAGTGGAGGTGGAGCGCGCAGTCGCGAACACACGGAGGCCTATATTTGTGCCATAAGGCTTAGCCACAGTTCTCATTTCTTTACCTAAACGGGAATATTCATACCGTGATTATGAAACTCTTTTGCGATAGAGTGCCCGATGCCTCCAGGACTGCAGCTGGTTCACGATCTGAGTCAGCGACCGAGTAAGGCAGAGGCGGCGCACAGATGCTTCCATCTCGTACCACTCTGTTCAGCTCACAACTCACCCCGTAACTAGCACACTTTTTCTCGCATCAGACATGGTAGTGTGGTCAGAGGGTGTGCCAAGAATTACCTGCGCTGATGAAAGCTCTGATGTGGGAGCTGAGAAACTGACTCGGGTGCTGCGGGGTACTTGGCTTCATACAGCTCAACACTGTGATGGTGTATAAAGCCTCGTGTCGCCGCAGGGTGTGAGGCACAGAGTTACTATCTAAGTTAATCAGATTTCGAAGCAGGCAGACCGCAACAATGGCACCCTCACTCAAGGATCAGGCAGTCGGTATCCTCCAACCCGCTCTGCTCATTATACTCGGCGTATACCGTAAGAACCCTCTCCGCGTTATATACCGACCGCCTGAAGAAGAGCACCCACTGACGTGACGCCTCTTCAGACTTCGCCGCGACCGTCCTAACCGCCCTCCTAACCGGTAACATCCCCCTCCTCACCAACATCTCCGCCCTGCGCGAGAAAGCCTTCACGCGCCTCTGGACCGCCCACGCAGATGAACTCTCCCTCGAGATGCCAGAGCCCCTACTCCCGCTTATAAAGTCTCTTCACGGCCGCGTCTTGGACATCGGACCAGGCACCGGCTCCCAGCTTAAGCGCTACAACACAGACGCAAGTATAAAAATGATGTATGCGGCGGAGCCGGCGGTAGACTTGCATGCTGAGCTGGCGAAGAGCGCTGGGAAAGCTGGACTGGGTGATCGATACAAAATACTTGCATGTGGGGCTGAGCCTGAGTCACTGATTCCAGCGCTGGCGAGGACCGGGTTGCTGGAGCGCGGCGCCAGTGAGGAGGGCATATTTGACGATATCGTAAGCATACGGGTGTTGTGCGGCGTGCCGCGGCCGGAGGAGACCGTTGCGGGACTGTATAGGCTGTTGAAGCCTGGTGGGAGGCTGATTGTGTGCGAGCATGTTGTCAACCCGTGGCAGAGCAAAGAGGGGAGTGTACTGGCGCGATTAGCTCAGGTCGTGTATAAGTTCTCCGGGTGGTCGTTTTTATTGGGTGGGTGCAATATCGACCGGGATACTGAAAAGACGCTGAAGGATGCTGGAGGAAGGGGTGGATGGAAGGAGATCAGGTTGCAGCTTGTGGATCCCCATGCGGCTATTCCGATGCTAACAGGATTTCTTGTGAGGAGCGAATGAGACGGGAGGGATGGGCGAAGCCATCTGGTGCTGGTGCGGGCTTGCAAGGCAGTCATATTGATTAAGGCGTTATGAACGGGAGACGGCCGACGTAGCGTCCTCAGGTCTGGCGTCTGTTGCTTCCTCAAGGTTGCTGGATATCATTTTATCTGAATTTGAAGCTATCTGAGAGCCGTTGTTAACTTAGCTCCTAACGCGGATGGGGTTGTTCAAGCGTGTTTAAGCTTGGGTGCGGCTCTGGTTTTGATACGTGCCGTAGAGTAGTGAGTTGCGACTGTGCTCGATGAACTACTTGTCACGGTGAGTAGGGTGTTGAGGTGGTGTACATGCCAAAACAATGACAAAGCAGAGTCCCTCTTGAGTGGACAATCCTACACGCGTCCGCACAACCAAGGATCCTCGAGCAGTTCTCTTGCTGTATTTCTCTCCTCGGGTAACCAGGTCAGCATGGAGCGCATAAAGTTCAGGAACGCGGCCTTGTTCGCGCCTTCGAGATGTTCCTCAGAGGCTTCGAGTGAGAGTTGTGGAAGCGGTGGATTGCCTTTCCAATGGCCTGAGGCAAGCTGTGTCAAATCTCGCGGTCACGAAAAAGGCATTGGATGCTTACCTGCTTCGTCGAACACAAGGGGCGCGCGCTCACTGCGTTGTAGGAGCTCGATGGGCGGGGTCCCGAGACATGCGACCATTTCTGCCACGTGAAATCGGTTGGAGTGCTCCCCTTCCTCGTTCCGTGCATCGAAGAGATGTTTGTTCTCGAATATGTCCCAAATCTGCATAAGAGTGTTAGAAGAGAGATGACCTAGTCGATGCTTGATAGAGCCAGGACGTGGCTAAGACTTACCAGACATCCCGTATTCCATATATCAACGCTGTGCGACCACTCCGTCTCCATGATGATTTCCGGCGCCCTGTATATCTCGGGCTGTATCACCTTGTATGGATGAGAACTTCCAATCCGCGCTTCGCCGAAATCGCAGAGCACCGGATAACCCCAATTGTAGTCTTCTGGGTGGCGGAAATCTCGAGACGCGTAGATTGTGCGCTCACTGCTAACCACTTTCCGTGGACAAGGGTTCTCGCGCTCCGCTTGCTCGAAGTCTACCAGAACGCCCTCGTCTTCAATGGTCAGCATTAGGTTGCTTGCCTTAACGTCTGGAGCGTGAGCGGCGGTTAGTGGAACTGAAAACAAGAGACACAACAGACAGAGACAGTACCGCAGTGTGTTATATTTGCCTCTGTGTGGAGGAAGTCAAGAGCTGGAAGGAGATGCAGCAGCAAGCCCTTCAACACGTCTTCTGGCAGTCCAGTCGACTTGCGTCCGAGCCTCTGGAAATCCCGAATGGTTATGTGTAGTGGTGGGTGGACAAGGCAGTGGTGACGACTACCATCGGCGCGAACAAGCTCGAGGGAGTCGAGGACCTCTCGTACAAACCGCCGCCCAGCGTGTGATGAGCGAATAGTGCTCAAGTGCCGGTACGCTTGAACTTCCCGATTGATCTGAGGAGGCGAAGTTGGCGTCCGAGTATACACCTTCAGGGTAACATAGCGATGGTCACTAGGTATGCATCAGTATATCGTACTTACGAGGGCCGAGGTATCCAAGACAGACATACCGAAGATCATGACATAACCATACCGTTGAGGTGGCCCCAAACCCGAGCTTGCCCAGCACTTGATATTTACGGTGGAAGATTTCACCTATATGGACAGGGTAGAACTCCTCAGGATCATAGCCAGGGAGCGTTTCCTCCTCAACTGCTTTGTCACGGTCAACTAGTTGAGCTGTACCACTTTGATATCTGCGAGGGGGCGAAGGCAGTTGCGGGCTGCGTCTCATGCACTGTGGCACCTCTCCCCTGGCCCTTGGATGTTGCTCACGGAGAGTTGTCGAGTATATCGCCCGTATATCAAAGGTACACGCTTGAGGACAATATCCATGTGGACGCCTTGAGATCAATGTTGCGCAAACCTTCATGATGGCAGAGGTGAGACAAGATATGGATCCAAGTGAGCGATTAAGAAGCCTGTTGCAGTTTCGACATCTGGAAAGGCACCGTTACCAGTCCGGTTCCGAATGCCACAGCGGAGCCTATGTAGCGCTCAGAGAAGGGGATCGACTATGAAGTTCTGAACGTTTCAGCAACTCTGACGAATACGTTAATAAACGGAAGCTCGCTTCGGTAGCAGCTATTCTAGTCATTACGTACACAAGTAGAGATGTGTACCTGAATGGTCCGTAGAAGAGCTAAGCTGACATTCGGGGTGAGAGTGTTGGGCTGACCATAGAGACCGAAGATACCCGTTCATAAATGCCGAGCTTACCAGCTGATCAAGAGGAATGAAGAGGTGTTTTGTACGTTGGAACAGGTGATCTTACGCATGTCGTGTACATTGCTCAAGCTACGGCTAGCTTGTTATGAACCTTTGATGAATGGACTTCGTAGTGAGTTCGTGAAAGGAGCGGTATTGGGAGTGTATACACAGTCAGCTATAATTCCTTATAGTCAACTTTCTAGAGGGAAGCACCGTTCGGCATCCTAACCAGGTACGATGGATGATTGATGTCGAGAAAGGTAGTTTCGGCCTGAAAGTGGATGCTTGGCATCGTGTAATCACGTGATAAGCTACGAGCTCCCGCGAGAGAGCAATTTCCTAACCACCTGCAGTCTCCTTGCCAAATTGTTGACTCACACTAGAGCGCACGACTATGATACTCACGCAAGCATGTTGTGTAGAACTTTAGCAGCAGTCCTAGACTTCAGCACAATATCCTCTACATCAACAATGCTAGTCAAGCTGACGTAGAGGTCGCCTACCGCCAGCTTCGAGGTCACCTGCTGGCCGGTAAGAAGTGTCGCTTTCCTCACGCCCCTGACTTGCGTCTTGTACGTGCGGAAGTACAGCCATCTGTCTTCTGTACAAGGGATCCAATAGACCCAAGAGATATTAACACCGTCGTTTGAGCCGCCTCGAGGCGCGAAGTTTGGTGCGACGCTGGTCTCAATATCTTTCGGCGCGGCGTCTTTCGGCGGCCCTGACAGGACTCGGGCTGATGGCACCAACAGTATTCGTCCGCAACAGCTCAGAGCTACGATCCAAGAGTCGTAAAGGTCCATGCCGATTAGTGGATGCCCTTGCAACCAGGTTATGCTGGATAATACTGTATCGCCGATCACGGCGAGGTTGTCGATGGTTACGTCTTGACTACTGTTGATTACTGCAGATGGTAGATAATTCTGCTGCAACTCATGATTGGCGTCCTTGAAGAGTTCTAGAATGTCCGCTGGCGCCTGTGTGTCCTCGCTGTAGCAGTATGGGCCTCGCGGATGCGCAAGTGTCTGGTACTTTGAAAGCGCGGAGGCAAGTGCCAAAAGTCGAGCCACGTGGTGCTGCGACACGCCCTTGTCTGACACGATTGGGACAACAGAGTGCTTGACGTCGTCCGTCTCCACTGCGAAGTGGTAAAAGACAGAACGAAGCACAAGCCAGCCTGCTTGGAATGCGAGCCAGATGTGCAGACAACTCCGCGGCTCCTTCGAAAGCACGGTATAGGTCGCGACCAGTGAGGCCGCGCACACAATACTGCCAAATGCCCAGGTCAGACGCCAAGCGAGACTTTTCCTGACATTCATTGGTACCCCGAGCAGGACTTTCCGCTCTTCTCCTGGAATCTGGGGAGTCGGTAAATTTCCGGCTAGGATATCGAGGCGCCTGATGTGCCTGGACTCAACGTTGTATTCTCGGGCAACTCCGATGATCTGGATGATTACAGCTGCGATGACGAAGTAGATCCAGTTGACGGCCGTGATCCAACAGAGCCTGTGGGCGCCATAATGCCACAGCACGTAGACTTCTGTTAACTTGATTGAAGACGCGGCAATGCTTAAACAGTCGGTCAATGTCTGCGATTTATGCTTCGTAGCTCAGTGTGGATCTTGCACATACGCGTACGCCTGGAGAGAGCTGTTTGGCTCTGATGTTACGCAAGCTCGCAACGGTGCAGAAGTGTAGTCGTCGAATGCGTGAACATCTTCCAGCGTCTCAATCTCATATCGGGCGTCACCTTGACCGGAGACCTTATAAGACTTAGCACGAATTATGAAAAGAACGGCTCTAGCATGGCATACTTCACGGCTGAGCACAGAGACACCTGTTGCTTCACCAAGAGGCTTCCTGCCCTTGTGATTCCGGTTGAGATCCAGACTCAGTCCAATAGCCGCGTCAGATCTGGCATTCCTGACGCCCATGGTATCCCGTAACCATCCAGGCGTTGAGGCGGCAATGCACGCCTTGATTAAGAAAACCGAGCCGAAGTTGCTCAATGCCGCCCATGGCATGCCGGCGGAGCCTCTGGTTCCCAGCACCAAGGACTCTGCGGTCGTCGAACCGATGAGCGCTGTCAAAGCTGCTATTTCAACAAGCCCGCCGCCAAGATCAAGATCAGGTAAAGAAGCCATGGCGGAATCAACGTGAACTCGGGTACAAAGAGTGGTGAGATCGATAACAGATAATCAGGTATCAGCTACTTACCTGAGAGCTTGATGTTGTTGAGACTTTGTGTTACAAGGCTGGCGGACATGCCTTGCATTAGCCAACGCACTGTGCATGCTGTAAGCTAAATTTAGAAGCGCCGCTGCCGATAACTAACCTTTACATATTAGCTTCAAACACGTGACCTGATACGCTCTCTTGCACCAGATTTAGAGTAGAAGAGCATGCACATTCAGAAACGTGTTCAAGTCCGTAAAAGTCTCTTAGAATTGGCATAAGGCGTATGTGGAAGGTTCCACTAGTGTGCGGTCCGCCCCTATCCTTCTCAGACGGTTCAACCCTTCTCTTCTTCTACATCTTCTTTGACCTTCGCATCCTTCTTGGCCGGCCGCTCTCCAAAAATCGTCGTGCCCACTCTGACCTCGTCACTCCCCTGTGCAATCGCGCCCTCATAGTCCGAGCTCATTCCCATGCTGAGTTCCAGCTCCTCAGCCGCTATTCCTAGCTCCTTAACGACCTTGTCCCGTGTCTCTCGCAGTACAACGAAGTCCTCGTTCTCCGTTTCTGCAGTCGTGGCCTGCGACCGCGCGATAGCGCCAATTGTCATCAAACCCGCAAGCCTGAGGTGCGGGCACTTCTCACGGATGTGAGCGCAGAGCGACACGGTGTCTGATGGCTCGACACCCGACTTGGACTCCTCGCCTGAGGTGTTAACCTGCACGAGGACCCTCAGAGGTGGCATGTCCTTGCTCTGCCCGCCATTTTCGGCTCTCTTTGAGTCTTCGACGAGGGCCTTCCGCCCTTTTTCCAGCGCATCAGCTTTCTTGGAGATGTCGACTGAGGAAACGCAGAAGAGATTCGGGATCTGCTCGGCGAGGGGTTTGCATTTGTTCGTCTGGAGCGCGCCGATGAAGTGCCAGTGGATGGAGCGCGGGAGGAGCTGGGATTTCTCGAGGAGCTCTTGGTAGTAGTTCTCGCCGAAATGGAGGTGGGAGGCCGGAGGCTGATGTAGCGCGAGGATATCGATTGCGGGCTTGAGTTTTGAAACTGCTATGAGGCGGATCTACTTTGTGTGTGGTGAGTGAGGCGCCGGCGAGTTGCACGGCAGGAAGCGTACACTTTTGCCGGACTTGTTGGCAGTCTGTATTATCTTGTTCACATGGCTGAGATTTTCGATCAATTGCTTTGCGCGCTGGGGGTTTACGTGCATTTCTTCGGCCATGATGACGGCTTGGAAGGCTCAGTTGGTGGCCGTCTCAATTCCTTGATGCGTTTCGGTGATTATTCGGAGATGCTGCCGGAGTTTCGCGCCTGCGGACTTTCCACTGCAGAGTAATGGAGTGAACTAGTCCTTGGGGTCTGAATACCATCTTGAGCACGGGAGACACAAGTAAGCCTGATAGTATCGAGTCCTACGTCCTGGCGCGCTGCTGAGCAAGAGTTCCTCCAGCTGCTATTGGATCATCCCTCCTTCCTCAGCAAGGATCGCGACGCCGGACCATTTCCAAGAAGTTACCTCCGCCCGCGCCCCTTCTAGGACTCTCGATGCGCGCCTAAGACGTGCGAAGGTGCTGAGTAGTTGACGATGTTGGGACACTTCCTGGGATTATCGCTATAACAAGACCGGGCGTCAGAGAGCCATCTCTCCTCTAAGCCGCACTCCGCAGACGACACTACCTATCCCCACAATGGCCTCTGCTACTGGCGCCGGCGGGCTCTTCAGCCGTAACAATGCTGGCCAAGGGGCAAACTCTATGCGCGGTCTTGTCTCCTTCATCGCCGACCTTCGCAACGCTAGAGCTCGCGAGCTAGAAGAGAAGAGGATAAACAAGGAACTGGCAAACATACGGTCAGTTGCTATTGCCGCAGCAAGCGGGCCGTAGAGTGCTGATACTGGGCGACTGACAGGCAGAAGTTCAAAGACGGCAACCTAAACGGCTACCACAAGAAGAAATACGTCTGCAAGCTCCTGTACATATACATCCTGGGATGGAATGTGGATTTTGGCCACCTCGAGGCTGTCAACCTCATCTCGGCCTCGAAGTACTCTGAGAAGCAGATTGGATACCTTGCGGTCACGCTGTTCCTGCATGAGCAACACGAGCTCCTCCATCTGGTGGTTAACAGTATAAGGAAGGATTTACTGGATCATAATGAGCTTAATAACTGCTTAGCGCTACATGCGATAGCGAACGTGGGTGGCAAGGAAATGGGCGAGGCGTTGAGTGCGGATGTCCATCGTTTACTGATCTCACCGTATGTGGACTTACTCCAATCACGGAGAGCAAGCACTAAACTTGTCCTAGGACTTCGAAAGCGTTCGTGAAGAAGAAGGCTGCTCTCACTTTACTTCGGTTGTTTCGAAAATACCCCAGCATTGTCCAGTTCGAATGGACGGAGCGAATAATCTCTCTTATGGACGATGCTGACATGGGTGTAACATTATCGGTTACATCGCTCGTAATGGCGCTTGTCCAGGAGAGTCCGGAACAATACAAGGGCAGCTATGTCAAAGCTGCCAGGCGTTTGAAAAAAATTGTTGTTGACGGCGAATGCACCGCGGATTATCACTACTACAAAGTCCCTTGCCCTTGGATACAGGTCAAGCTACTGAGGCTTCTGCAATACTATCCTCCATCAGGTAAGCCGCGTGTGGAAGTCTCTACAGACAACACTAACTCTAACAGACGATACCCACATCCGAGGTCTAATGCGGGAATCACTGCAGCGTATCATGGATTCTGCCATGGAAATGCCAAAGAACGTGCAGCAAAACAACGCCCAGAACGCAATTCTCTTCGAAGCCATCAATCTCATTATCCATCTGGACACCGAGCACGATCTCATGGTGCAGATCTCAACGAAGCTCGGCAAATTCATACAATCACGTGAAACGAACGTGCGGTATCTTGGCCTGGAAGCCATGACACATCTCGCTGCGCGTGCGGAAACTCTGGATCCGATCAAAAAGCACCAGAGTATCATCATCGGCTCGTTGCGGGATCGAGATATCAGCGTGCGGCGGCAAGGCCTCGACCTACTGTACAGCATGTGCGACCCAACGAATTCTCAGCCTATTGTAACCGAGCTTCTGAAGTACCTGCAGACGGCTGACTACGCGATTCGGGAAGAGATGGTCCTCAAGATAGCGATATTGACTGAGAAGTACGCGACAGACATACAGTGGTATGTGGACATCTCTCTACGGCTGCTCGCCATGGCTGGAGATCACGTAAGCGATGAGGTATGGCAGCGAGTGATTCAGATCGTGACCAACAACGAGGAGCTGCAAGTATACGCCGCTCAGAACATACTCCAGTACCTCAAGGCGGATCACTGCCATGAGACGCTTGTCAAGATCGGAGGCTACCTGCTTGGCGAGTTCGGTCATCTCATTGCGGACAATGAGGGGTGTAGTCCGATCCAACAGTTCATGGCAATACAGTCGAAAATGCAGGGCTGCTCGTCGAGCACAAGAGCTATACTCTTGTCGTCCTTCGTCAAATTTGTCAATCTCTTCCCGGAAATCAAGCCGCAATTGCTCCAGGTGTTCCGAGCATACAGCCACAGCTTGGACTCTGAGCTACAGCAACGGGCGTGCGAATACCTCGCGCTCGCCACTATGCCAACCGACGATTTGTTGAGGACTGTCTGCGACGAAATGCCTCCGTTCCCCGAGCGTGCATCTGCGCTCTTGTCTCGCCTGTACCAGAAGCACGCCGGTACGAGCGACAAGCGGATGTGGGTGGTTGGCGGTCGAGCTGCGAACGCAGATGCAAAAGAGCTCAGTGTTGCCCAGAACGCCGGCCTCAAGCGCTCTTTCACTAATGATACACCTACACCGTCTGGTAACCCCAAAGTGGCTCCTTCGCCGACAGCAGCCAACGGCAGCAACGGCTTGACCAGGAATGGCTCAAGCGACCTGGCAGGCTTAGAGATGGGCATGGACAGCCAGCCAGCCTCGAAGACTCCCAACCTCGCAAGCGCCGCCCATCTGAGCTCGGACTGGGAGATCGGTTACAATAGGCTCCTCCTCCGTTCCGAAGGCGTCCTCTACGAAGACGCGCAGATCCAAATAGCCCTGCGGACCGAATACCGCAGCGAGTTGGGCTGCGTCATCCTCCACTTCACCAACAAGTCCTCCTCACCCATGGCTTCCTTTACCACGACGCTGGACAACCGCTCGGCCGAGTACCTGAAGACTGATACCAAGAGTCTACCGGATACTACAATACCTCCAAATGGCCAGACGCAGCAGATGATCATGTTCGAAGCTAAGAACGTCTTCACAGACCCGCCGACGATACGGATCAGCTACCTGGCCGGTGCTTTGCAGGCGCTGACGTTGCAGCTCCCGGTCGTGCTGCACAAGTACATGGACGCTGCGGAACTGAACGCTGAGGACTTCTTCAAAAGGTGGAAGCAGATTGGCGGCGCGCCGCGGGAGGCTCAGCGCGTCTTCGGGGTGCGCAAGGGCCGGACTTCCAGCATGGAGTTTACGCGGAGTACGGTCGAGGGTTTCAAGTGGGGCGTTTTGGATGGCGTGGACCCGAATCCGAAGAACATTGTGGGTGCGACGGTACTGCATACGAGCGAGGGTGGGAAGTTTGGGTGTTTACTAAGGTTGGAGCCGAATTTTGAGACGATGGTGAGTTCGGCCACCCCTGCTATGGTTGCTCTCTACTGACAATGAGATAGATGTACCGACTTACCATAAGGGCCACAGACGTGTCTGTCCCGCCTGTCCTCTTGAAACTGATGGAGGAGCGGCTCTCCCAAGGCGAGGGCTAGGCGTTGGTTGTCGGCTGGCGGCCCAGAAATAATTCAACTTGCAATGTACAGAGTACCACAGTGGCTTTATTAATTTTGATACCCGGTCCAAAGGCAATGAGTGAATTGTTGTTGCTACTATTGTAATGAGCCTAGCATTATCTCGTCTTTCCCATTCAGCCCAGGAAGCTGTTTACTCTCAGATAGAGGTAATCGAGGAAGCATCATCCAAAACGCCAAAACAAGCCCATTGTTCCACTTTACCCTATAGCCAATCTAGTAGCTCCATCTGGCCGCTAGCATGGAAGCCGCAGAGCCTTCTACTTCCTTGTCGTGAAATCGATCTCCTCGGCCCTCTCAGCACCCGGCTCCGTGCCAGCGCACGTGCATGAATCTAGGACAGCCAACGTCAGTCCCGTGATGTCTTTGACCCGCCCAAGCGGATAGGCTTAGAGGAAAGCGAGCAACCCACCACTCGGCCTCTTCCCACACGCACAAGTCGAGCCCTGAACCGAGCTGTTTTCCTGATCCGCGCGGCCGCAGGTGCATTGGCCCTGGGCGCGTTGGTCTATCCCGAAACGTTAGTCATCTTTCTCCGCCATAAAACGACTCAACCCAATTCCGGGACGACCGACGGATCGGAAGCGAAGATGAGAGTGAGACGTACTGCAAGAGCACCTAGCGCCAGAGATGGTGTTCTCGGTCTGAGCCTTCTCGCACGTGCAGTGCATGGCGGGCTGCTTGCCGCACGAACAGGTCGCTTCTTTGGCGCAGACGCAGCCCGTACCGTCGGAGCGCTTGCAGCAGGTTGCTGGGATAGCGGCGGTGGGCTCAGACATTGTGGATGTGGTGGTGAGGTTTCTGGTGGTGATGCTGACGAGTGTTGGAAGTGTTGTGTGAGATGGATGATTCTAGTGTGATATCGTGTGTTTTGAAGCGGCAGATGTTCAGGCTGGAAAATTAGATCAGTGTAAGAGGAGTCGAAGCAGGCAGGAACCGCGCCTTTATGTGGTTCTTGAATATATCTGATGGGCCTGAAATCTGATTATGGTAGTCGTGACCAACAAGATCGGGCAACCAATCAGCGGCCGTGTTTTGTCAGCCGGAGCAAACTCAGGCACATCACTCTCAGGTACACCTGACGTATGATCATTATTGGCGATCAGATCAACCTGTGCGCAGCGTCACGACTTGTGAAGAGGTCTGAGGACCAAGGGCTGAGATAGAGCCATGATGAGAAGGACGGATGTTTTTGCACTCAATTAAAAGTATGCTACCCGTGTACTTCCAAGATGTCATATTAACATTATGTTTTCTAAGACATCATGGTCGGGTGGAGATACCTGCAGCTGTTGCACGATACCCATCGAGTTCTATAATTCATGGGTATCGTGTTGATGCTGCCACGTGAAGTGACACTATCCCAAGGCAGCCAAGTTCCACCGTAAAGTGCAGCATCAACGCTGTATGCCATGACTACCGACCAGCAAAAAGCCGCCTGCTCAATTTCAAACTTGAGCTTGACGCAGTCCTGCATACCGGCAGACGCATCCTCAAGCAGCATACCGCCTGATGTCCGCCTTCAGTCCACCTGGAGCGGAGTACTAGCGCCGTTGTAGTGACTTGACTGGCGATATCTGTAGTACTTTCGTATCCGGTGCGGGTCAACCGACGCTCAAGAGCAGCCTGCAGCTCCTCTTCTTGTAGGCAAAAGCCTCCAAGTATTTTTAGTGCTTTGTATCCCTTCTCGTGCAAGCGGTTCAGCCCTCTTCATCGGACTCCTCGACATCCATTGTCGTCCGCCGCGATGGCCCACTCGTAGTGCTTCGTCTGCCCTGGTCACCGCCCTTTGCCGCCCTCTCACCCACGAAATCTTTGCCGGTCCAGTCTGCTTTGCAAAGTGGACACTTGCGGGCTGGCTGATCTCGGAAGAATCGCTGCGTGCACACGTCGTGCAAGCGACATTTACACGACCGGTTCGAGCAGCGCTGGCCCTATATGGCCGAGTTAGGCGAACCGTCCGTGGCATGCTGGTGGCACTCGCCGCGTGTCACGCGGTCGTAGAGCGTAAAAAGGACAGGCCACTCACCATAGTGACAATCTCCCTGCAAGCCTGACAAAACTTGATCCTCTCCCTTTCACCGCCTTCTTCATCCTCGCTCTCCCCTTCCTCACCAGGCTCATTATACGTCTCAACCAACCAGCCCCTCAGCTCCATCAACGCCCTCGGACTAAGACTGTAATAACCCGCCCTACTCTTCTCAAACCACCCCTCCTCCACCATCCCCGCCAACACCGCCTCCGCCTGCCCCATTGTCAGTCCCCCACTCGCGCCGCCCAGCGTTTGCCCATTAGCCCCGCTCTGCCTCGCCCCAGCCGGCTTGCAAAGCCGCAACGCCTGCATCCCCGCTACAGCCATGACCTCCGCACTCGCCGTGTTGTTCGTCTCGAACATGGCGTCCAGCACCCTCTTGACGAAGGCGATCTCGTCTGCGGAGTGCGTCGTCGCGAGTTGGGTCTGTGGATCTGAAGTTGCGTTCACGAGCGCGTAGACGCGTGTGCGGTCAGCGTGCTGGGAGAGCGTGGAGCGGATCTCGAGGTCGAGGGGGGAGAGAGCGGTGTTGAGCGCGCTGAGGTAGGATTGGAAGTCGGCGGTTGTGATGTCGGCAGGAAGCGTAGGGCGGCCTTCTACAAACGTGTCAGCGCTGTAGAGTTTGATGGGTGTATTGAGGAGAAAGAGAGAATGGCGGGGGTATACCGTGTGCGGTGAGGATGGCAGCAAGAATTGGCTGCGCTTCTTCGAAGGTGAGGACAGAGCGGGCGAGAAAGGCTTGGAGAAAGGCGCGGTGGGAGTTGTTGTAGTGATCGCTGCCTGCGTCCGCCATTGTGAGCTGTAGGTAAGTCGTACTTCTGAACAATGTATGAGGGGAGTAAGTCCGCAGTGCCCATGCATAAAACGCGTCGATACGCGCAGCCGCGTAAGTCACGTGACACAGATAAACGTAGGGCGGGACCCCCTCAAGGTCAAGACTATGTGGACGCTGCAGGAGTCGGTCACTCTGAGAGAGAGTAGAATATGATCATTCACCGAGACGGCTTCCCAGTCTCTACCTTAATCTTGACCTCGAGTCCAACATCCTGTACGGTTCCACGGCGACATGAATTGTAGCTTCCTAGATGCTATTGAGGTGCACGTTGTGCTCTCTTGAATGTGCTTCATGTCCTCTGCCATGCACAGTGAACAGTATCCGTGCCCGAACAGCAGCCCCCAGACTCTCCCCCCAGGCCCCCATGCTCCCCAGATACCCTGAACATTCGCTTCACTCAGGATGGAGACGACAACAACAGTTCGTCCCTCCGCCCACCACATCGAGCACCAAAGGTCCATCTTATCAATCCCCTGTCCGTCAGGCCCCATAGCTCATTCTGGCCCCGAAATGCTAGGGAGAACACAACGCCGCTTTCAGGCAGCTCTACGGGCCACAAGCTCACGATGTTCTCGTTCTTCTCACTTCTGCCATAGTAGTCATGTCCGCATTTCTCCAGGTAGGCATGATCCGCCTCGAGATCCTCCGCCGGCTCATCGGCATAAGGACGATCTAGGAAAGCACGTGGTTTGAGCGCGTACACGACGACCCTGTTCCAGGTTGCCAGAGCGATGCGCCGAGAGAATTCCGAAACGGCCATGATAACACCGAGAGAGGATTGCGTCTGCGTATCTATACCCTCAAGTTTGGCGACAACGCGATGCTCGAGGCTGGGGTACCTTTGGAGAACGCTAAAGTGATTGCATTCGGCAGGATGTTGGACGGATTTGAGCAGGTAACCACCCGATGCTGGGCCTGGCCTGCGATCAAGGACGAGGTGAACGGCCTGTTGAGAGAGTGACGTTGTTAGCTGGCTGAGTTGTATGGCTAAATGCGGGTTAAGCTTGTTGATAGCCGTTTACGAGCCGATCAGAAGCGGGAAGCAAGGAAGCGAGTAGCTTTGTCAATGCCTCAAAGCTCTCTTTGCGCAGGACTTGGAAGCAGACAGATCGAATAGAATTGGAGGAACGTTGTCTTCCGGCGCTCAACTGTTTTTATGAAGTGATTCTTAAGGTACAAATGAGAAGTTCGCGGCAACTAGGAGTCCTCAGAAGGAGACAATATCGTACCACACATACAGACGGAAACTGACTTACTGTATTGAGGCAATAAGTCTCGTTAGTAAGGTGAGTTTCGATGTGATGCACATGGTGATATGCTAAGGGCAGGCCCACTGACCCACAGTGGAAAGATTGCGAGATACCATCGCGATTTTCAAGATCGCTCGCGCGAAACTCACCATCCGTGATAATAGCGCAGTCTTGTAAGTCGTACTTCGGAACGTGCCATGTCCCGATTGGTGAGCCTTCGAGGAATAGATCCAGTCTTCCGCCAACGATCTTGATGTCTGTCACCGGAAGTTCAGGCAGCACTTGGCCAGTAGGGTACCGGCCGATCAGCTGCACGCTTTTTAGGATTTTTCGTAGACGAAACCCGTCCGCTGAGCTATCCCATCTATGTTGATCAGGACTATATGATACGAGCTGGCAATATCGCGCAAATCCATGCAAGTCCTGCCAGGCAATTACCGTTGTACCACAGGGAGCCACAGCCAGGCCTACTGGCTCTCGATTTACTTCTCGTAAAACGTCCTGAACATGGCTGATTCTAGGCTTGCTGTCCGAGATGTCATAGGTGACGAGCTTCAAGACAAACTTCGCTCTTTCTGCAGCTGCTTCCACGAACGGGTGCGATAACTCATCCAGCACCCTCCAGCTGTACAGCACTACCACGGTATCCGGACAGCCGTTGAGATCCTCGCGGTTTTGAAAAGCGACTTTGAGAGCCTCGCAATGAACATCATTGATGAGGTCTAGGCAGTCCAGAGTAAGTGTGTGCTTGAGTCGTGGCCGAGATTCTGTCAGATCGTACAGCCAAACACTCCCACTATCTCTATACACCAGAGCAGCGGTGGTGTGTTTGCCACAGCAGCGGAAGATACTGCTTTGCCTAAGTTGGATGCGTTGTGGCTCAGAGCCTGTGCTTCCGGGCTTGAAGCAAGTGACATCGGTCAACATGCCTGTACCATCCGACATGTGCTCGTGGGCACGTATTTTGAAGAGTTTAACGAGAGTCTCAGTCCGCATGGTGTCATGATATCGGTGTCCCGGTAACTGGTCAAGCTGATGCTTCAGTAGCACTCTCGAGCTTCGTGCATGATCTCGGATGGTTCTGCACACTAATAACGCGATATAGAAGCTGTCGGGATCGAGCTTGGTTAGAATGAGCACCAACAGCTCGGGCGGGAGATCCAGCAACATTATTGTCGATTGCGGTTCCGCTGCTGGGACTAGTCTTTGAAGAACTCAGTGGTCCAATACTCTAGTGGGTGCCCTTTTTCGGTCTGGAACCAGCGTAGACTTGATGTTGAAACTGATTCCGTATCACTACTGCCAGCTCACGAAGACGACCTAGTTATGTACCGGTAAAAAGAAGCGAAAGGATGGAACGCCAGGCGCGAATCGTGCACTATGTTCGATGAACGGACCTTCTCAGGTGAAGTGCGGTTCTACAGCCCACGAAGTTCACTTGATTCTGAGCTCTTGTGCCTCAGCCTCAGCCTCAGCCTTCCACGTGACTCTCCAGGCTTGCATTATGCGCCAAGATCCGTTCCAGCCGACCATCTTAAAGGACTGCACTCAGCCTCGTGGGCAGCCGCCGGCTCGTAGTGCGGATAGAAAACTGACGGGTTTCACGATGGCCCAGTGTTGATGCCGTGAGCCGCTTTCGGAGTTGTTGGGACATTTCGTGCACCTCAGCTGAGACAGGCTCAGGCGAGGGCAGGGCCTTCTTTTGGCGGGGATCTTCGGATAATGCAGCGACACGGATGTGGCGTCAGCTCGCACTGTTTCAAAGTCTAAAACGGCTACGAGTATCACGGGCAGGACAGGCCAGGTTACACAGTGCCTTGGAGTGATATCAACAATGGCCTAGAACACAGAGTTCAAGGTTTGAACATCGCCCAAATCAGGCAGCTGTTTTATGAGTGTGCGAGTAAAACTTAGGGAGAAGGAAGCCGGAGATTTCTCCGTACACTTGTCCCGGAGATCTCTCCATATACTCGTCCCGGAGATCGAAGACTGTGTCTCGTGGGATCTCGAAATATACGGACAATTCCAGTCGAATCACTCTGGCTGCTGTCCGCCGACTGACAATCTCTGAGGCACTTGCGGAAGCTTGCCAGGTGCGATGACCGGCTTAGAAAACATCAACCTGATCGCTTGAATGCTGCCACCGCCAGACGCGGAGGTGGGTCAACGGTCACAAGTGGGTTATCGGTAACCACTCTCGGCAAAAGCTGACATTGAAATCGGTCGATGCACGCTGAAGATAGCAATCCCAGAGCAGGACCTCGATTGATGCCGGCATCGTTCCAGCAAGCCGATGGCTTGGCTTTCCCGAAGAACAGGCACCCGAGACTTGCGGCGCTCAGCCTGCAGGAGGGGTGCTCCGACGGGGTGGTGCTGCAGATATCACAGATCCAGAACGTCGGATAATCTACCTACTTAACATAATGTCTGACGCGTCTATTTGTGCGGCTTAAGACACGACGGGAAATGGTTAGCCGGGACGTTCGAAAAACTGTTATTAGCTGCGAGAATGAACTGGAATGGGTGGCAGTCACAAATAGATCTCGACGATGGAGGCCGCAGAAGTCGAAGAGAAGTCCCTAAGTCGCAGTGACCTGCAGCTCAGGAAGGTCGAGAAGCTCAAGGGTCATCCAAAAAGTGCGTTGCCGCATTGAAAGCTTGCATAGTGCAAGCATAACTCACAAGTCAACGACAATCTAGGAGATCGATGGGTTAAAGGGGCAAGCTGTTGAAGATACTATGCTGTCTGTCGCATGGAACTGGCCTATGAGTTTTCCCCTAACATGATCATGGGTCCAGCTCCGTCGTGAATCTGACAGTGAAAGGGCAGCACCTAGGATGCGGCAACAGCTTTTTGAGTGGCCCTTGGCCGCTCTGCACAACCCGTCAGGCAGGCAACAAGTGCAGCGTGGAGCTGTAGGCGACCGTGCACGACGACCCTCCGAGCTAGACAATGGAAGCAACGGCTGCGTGTTGTAAAAGGCCAGAAGCATCGGCCAAGCAAAGCAAGCGACAATCTGCACGTACGTCCGCCGTCAGCAGGCTCTGGCCAACTGTAGCGCCTGCCAAAGTTTAGGCCATCTCCGCCGAGGTCGTCGTTTGGACTTGCGTGCAGAGGCGCCGCTGTCGGGTACGGTTTGCAGTGAGAGAGGTTGCGCTCAGCCAGAGTACATATTTGGGGCAAGTCCCCGCCCCGCGGCCCTGCTGATCCCCTCCGTTCTTTCCGCTCTCCAGGGCCTTTCGCGCAATCCTCTTGCGTTGCCCCGAGGCCCTGGCGCCGACCCTGCATCGGACCCGCCTGCCAAACCGCCAACCGAGAGCGGCAAACACTGAAATCGGAGTGCTCTCCTGAATAAAAAAAATCGGCCCTGAACCGACCGACCGAGGAAGTCGCAGCACAACGCAGCGCAGCGCAGCGCGGAGTCGGACTCAGATCCACAGTCGTCACTCGAGCGGAGGAGCTCCGGCCTGAGGTTCTCCAAAGTCGCTCGCAGCTCTCAGCCTCAGCTCGCACCGGTCGCACCCTCTCCGGCGGTCGTGTTCCTTCGCCCCCCCTTTGTGACATCATTCCAACCCTCAGCCTCGACCCAAGCGACCTGACATAAGACACTACGACGATCCCACCTACCACATCGGCTGCCTTTTGAAGCCGACACTTTCACACCTTCGTGAAAGCGACAAGCACAACTATGAACATCACCGTACGCTCCCCTCGCGTATGGGAGAACTCGCACACGGCATCGCAGCCTCGTTCTCAACCTCGCCCGGTAGCGACTCCTTCCGTACGCTCTCTTCCTCGAAGCGCAACCTCCGTCGCACAACCCGCACCTCCTTCTGTACCTGATGTGCGGACCCCTCCACCACGAACCAGCTGCGACGGACAAGCCCCTAACCCAAGCCCGTCATATTTTGGACTCCCCGCAAAGGAGTGCTTCTCGACAAGCGGAGCGCAGCAAGGTCGGCCCGCATTCTTCTCACCACCGAGCTCGCAGGTGCGCTCTACAGCGGCCGCATCACCCCGCATTGTGCCTGTCGACCAGAACCCTCATTTCGAGGCTTTTCGTAGACAGTCCGAACAAAATGCTTTCAACCTAGGCCGACTTTCTAGCTTCGACATGACCAAGCCGAGTACATCACGGTCGGTGAGCCACAGCAGCAACGCGCCGAATGAAGCGCTGCCAGCCTCGAAGTCAGCATCTCCTGTTTCTCCCACGAGAAACTCGGGCGGTGGAGGCTCGAATTTGATTGCAGACACGCTCGCTATACCACGTTCTCCCAAGCGCATGCTTTCTTCCGACTCAGCTACCTTCCCTGATCGACCTCGCCGCCACTCACCCGCCTCATTCTCAGAAGCCGATGCATCTCTCGCCTCGAACCATGCTGACTCCCTACCGAATTCGCATTCTCGGTCTTCGTTGCCGCCGAACACGGCTAAATCTGGTGTTAACGCGCACAACCAACGAGCGGAGACTCTGCCGGCAAGTCTTGATGGCAGTGGTCGCAACGACGGTCCAATCTTTGTGACACCCCAACATGTCGTAAATCTGTTGGATGCCTCTGGAGAAGAAATCCTGCTGCTTGACCTCCGAGTCTCGACACAGTATGCCAGGTCAAGGATTACACAAGCGCTCAACCTTTGTATACCGACGACATTACTGAAAAGGCCCGCGTTCAACGTACACAAGCTTGCCGATACGTTTAGTGTCGAGGAGCAAAGGAGCAAATTCGAGCGTTGGACATCCTGCAAATACATCATAGTCTACGATGCGAACTCTACGCAGCCGAAGGATGCGGCTATTTGCATAAACACACTGAAGAAGTTCGCGACCGACGGCTGGACTGGTGGTTCTTACATCATACGAGGAGGATTCGCTGAATTCTCTCAAAAATTCCCTTCGCATGTTGAGACAGGATCTGCCGTTAGCTCGGCCTCTCGAGGAGTAAAACTTAGCTTGGATTCAAACGGTCCTGCCGTTGCGCCTGTAATTGGAGGGTGCCCAATGCCAGCTACCCAGAATGCGGCCAATCCTTTCTTTGGCAACATCAGACAGAACATGGACTTGATCGGAGGCGTTGGGAGGATGTCCATCAAGCACCCTTCATCAATTTCAGAGCAGATGGAATCGGGGTTGCCTACCTGGCTCAAGCGAGCAGTTGATAACAAGGATGCTGGAAAATTAGTTTCGGACCGGTTCTTGCATATCGAGCAGAGGGAGCAGAAGCGGATGCAGGAGGCTCTTTCAGGCAATGTCACTTATGGCACACCGGGTGCAGCACGAGCGCGAAGTAGCGTCCAAATCGCTGGCATTGAGAAAGGAAGCAAGAACAGGTACAACAACATCTGGCCTTATGAGCACTCTCGGGTGAAGCTCCAGGATGTGTCTAGCGGTGGTTGCGACTACATCAACGCAAACCACGTGAAAGCCGCTTGGTCTAACAAGCGCTACATCGCAACCCAAGGTCCGATACCTGCGACGTTCAATGTAAGCACTCAACTACTTCCTGACTATCTTGTAGACACAAGTTAACCATGTAACAGGACTTCTGGAACGTCGTCTGGCAAGAAGACGTCCGCGTAATCGTCATGCTCACCGCAGAGAAGGAAGGCGGCCAGGTCAAAGCCCACAACTACTGGGAGGCCAAAACGTATGGTCCGTTCCACCTCAACTTCCTCTCAGAACACCGCGCCTCTCTGGAGATGGCCAAGATCCAGCAACACCGCCACCGGCCCAGCATGAGCCGAAGACGCTCCACCAATCCAACGCCTGGCAAGCAGCTTCCAGTTCCGGTCGAGACGTCGCCGATCTCACCTACCTCCGATCAGCCTTACGTCATCGTCCGCAAATTCTCGCTCTCCCACGCAGATCACCCCTTCGAGCGCATGCGCGAAATCACACAGCTGCAGTATTCCAGCTGGCCGGATTTCGGCGCCCCTGCGCATCCGGCACACCTGCTTGGTCTCGTCGAGCAGTGCGATGCGGTTGTGCGGTCCATGCTTTCGCGACCGAACCCTGCGGGCCCTGATCCGCCGGAGGTCAGGCCGGTGCTCGTTCACTGCAGTGCCGGCTGCGGCCGCACGGGCACGTTCTGCACCGTCGACTCGGTTATCGACATGCTGAAGCGGCAGCGATTGAGCGGGTCTGAGAAGGCTAAGAGGACGCAGAGGCAAGCAACGCCTATGGAGATCGATGCGGCGGGTCGGGATGGGGACAAGGAGAGGGATCCGTTTTTTGATAGCCCGACTGTGGAAGGGAGCTGGGTCGAGAGGGACGACTGGGACCTGATCGAGAAGACGGTCGAGGATTTTAGGCTCCAGAGGCTGAGCATGGTGCAGAGCCTCCGCCAGTTTGTGCTGTGCTACGAAAGTGTGCTGGAGTGGATTGTGCGGCAGGAGCAGGTGCCGAAGTCGGCGTAGAGGAAGCAGAGGTATACTTGGCTCCGTCATGTTTCGAGCAGAGAGATAACTGGGGAAACGGTGGAGGATGGGAATCGTCATTGTTAGGAGTTTTACAAGGGGCTCAAAAGGAGCATGGCATAGGGCACGGAGTTCGTTGTTACACTACAGGATTAAAGGCATTCGAGGGTTATGAGACTCATGAGAAGCGCGATTGGGATGGGGGCAGAGCATCTAGATACAGTTCACGCCTTAGACTAAACGAGCATCCGATCTTTTGTTCTCGTGCGGAGCGGGCAACGGTGAACGAGTGTGCCTTGGGTGAATCACTGAGAACTAGTGTAAGGACCAGCCGCACACGCCGTGGTGTGCTCGTGTTTTCAAGCTCAACTCTCTGTTTGTACAGCCCGCTTAGGGTGACCCCCTAAACCGCACAAAACGAGCCACATTAGAGCATGTCAGCAACCATTTGCCATTTCTTTGCTGGTTGTTTTACTGGGGTTCGAAATCACGTTCCTTGTCAGTTTGGGCAATAGACACTCAAAGAATAGCTATTTGTTGTTAATAGACAGTCGTTCGCTGTGCATCTACTACGTATGTTGCTGGAAAGGGGAAGGTATGCAGTTGACTAAGCGTGTATTGTACCTACAGGATCAGGACGGGAGCATCCGGTGGTTAGCGCACGTCATCCACAAGGATTCGGATTTCCAGATTTCAACTTTGTACCACGCATTTGCTCCTGATGAGGCTGATGAGGTTAGTGAAGTTATAAAAGAGATCCTATCGTACATTTGGTCGCAGTTTGATGGGCTCTATCTCCTTTCAACCAAGGCTATGCTAGTCTTGAGGTTGTCATTCTGGTAGATCGAGTCCCTGCAAATGATGCACCGCCCTATGATGACTACTACGATAACTACTACCTCACGTGTCCAACAACAAGGAGCTGCACCCAGAGCCACACCGAGAGCCGCACCACTTTGCAAGACACGTCCATCCCCTGGCCGGAAATCCTTGCTCTGGGCTCCGCTGCGCTTTCCATCTCCGTGCGGGAGCATACTGAGACTGAGATAAGTAACAGTTAACTCTCTACAGCTAAGCGGTTACTTTGTGTGAATAGCGGCGCACTATCCATGGCACTCCGCTCACGGTCTTGCTTCTAGTGTGTGAGTGATGAGTCTGCAGACGGCCTAAGGATGCCAGGTTTGTCGGGCACACGTGCAGCATGTCAACGGTCGGTGGTGAATGGCTACCGGAATTCCTCCGTACTTCCGCAGATGCACTAGGAACCGCTTCCTGCGGGGTACTCAGATGGAGGGATCAATTGCTGAGCAGTATCATGGTCTTGGTCATGGTTTGGTCGAAGAGCGTTCACAAGACGTGGCAGTACGCTTGTTCGGAGACTTCCAGTGACTGATCTGCTGATTCAAAACGCCGCGTTCGGCGCATCGGGTACTGTCCGTCCCCACGCGCAACCCACGCAAGTTTCCCATCCGTAGGAGGCAAAATCGTAACGTACAAAGGTGGTGAGAATCGGGGCATAATCATTCTACCTTGCCCGCCTATGGCATTATAAACCGCCGGGCCGGTATTTGTATCACCTGTATCAATTGAGCTACAAAGGCGATGGATGAGGGATACGATCCTGAGTACCTGGCAGTCCGTCCATCTCCATCCCAGTTGTCTACCGGTTACTGATTCGAGTTTATACTTCAGGTGGAGAAAGCGCTGGGATTCCGACCGGGGTTGAGCGGTACTACTGAAGAAAAAGCGGCACAGTACAATCAGATTGTCAATGGCCTTGCTGCTCAATGGCCGAAGGAAGAGTCGGTAGAAACTCGTATACCACCCTCTATACCCTGCCAGTGCAACTCTATATCACGAGAGCTCGAATTCTAAAACGTTGTAGGAGAAGAGACGATTGACCAAAACGTAAAGGCCCGAATCTACACACCAAAGGATGCTGGCGATTCCAGGCTGCCAGTAGCCGTCTTCTATCACGGTGGAGGATGGATTTCCGGCACCCTGGACAGCGAGGATCCGCACTGTCGCATAGTTGCACGTGACACTCCTTGTGTGGTGGTCTCCATAGAGTACCGGTTGGCACCTTATCACCCAATGCCAGCCCCGATTGATGATTGTGTGATCGGGTTTGAATGGGTATGCTGTCCGCTGTGGTGTGTCCTGAGACTTGCACCTAACCAGCTTCCAAAAGGCATTTGAGTTTGCAGACAAAATCCACGGCGACCGCGACAAATACTTCACCTGGGGGGGCTCGGCGGGCGGTCAGCTTGCTTTGGCAGTAGTTAACCGTCTTGTTGCATCCGGCAGACGCTCTCAAGTCCAAGGCTGTATTGCTGTGAACCCGATCACTTGCCATCCGGACAACTGTCCGGGGCAGTACAAGAACATATACACATCATATAAGGAAAATGGCGTCGGCGTGCCCATTGTGAACGCTTCTGACGTGAGGGATGCTCTCGGTATGTTCGATACTCCCTTCTGATTAACTTATCGAGTTTAACGGCTAGCAGCGGCTGCGGCCTCAAAGCCGGATGATACGGGTACCTTTCCAGCCCTCAGTCCCCATTTGAGAGACTTCCCACCGGTCTGGATCGCCACCTGTGGGAAGGATTGCTTGCGTGATGATGGAGTAGTCATGGTGAAATTGCTTGAGGATGCGGGTGTCAAGGTTAAGCGAGTTCATTATGATGGCTTCCCTCATTACTTCCACGTGCTTCCTATGATTAATAAGAGTCAGGTACTGCTGCAGGATATCGTAGATGGTGTACGGTTTGTGTTGGGTTAGGTATTAGACGGGAATTGTAACATGGCAACGTTATCGACATTGCTGCAGTGGATGAAGCATTTCGCACTAGATAGATAAACGTAAATTGATACAAATACGAACTGCCCAGTGCTTGATTTTAATGTAATTTTAACTAGGAGATGGATGACCTTACTTGAACTGCCCCGATCTACACACGCTGAGTTGATGCGGCACGAATGTGTACGGACAAGGCGAGTTCCAAGATTCTCTAGCATGAACGAATACCCTGTGAGGCGCTGACGACAGAGGCGAGGAAACTCGAATATTTAAAAGTGCTTTGCCCAAGGCTGATGAGTGACAGGTGTGCCGGGGCTCGTAACTCGGACCGGTAGGTATATTCCGCTGTAATGGAAGTGGGTAGAGATAGTGGCAGAGGATCAATGGCGGGAAAGCAATCGAACCGGGAGAACATGCCATGTCTTGACTGTTTGAGGTGAACTTTAGCGGAAAGAAAACAGAACACTAAAGCCGAAATGACCGGCGTGCATTTTTGTCCCATGTGGAGGATAATGTTCAGCAAGGGAGCTTATGGTTCTTCAACGTTCTTCAGCGTTGGACCTCTATTGCAATTAGCGGCGTTACAATGAGGAGGCGGGGGAGTGAGATTCGGCAAGAGCGAATTCGTGTCAGTAATGGTGGGATATCTGCGAGCCTCTACAAGGTTACCTTTCCAACTGTAGCGGGTGAGCGTCGCCGCTTCATGCTCGCGCGAGTCGGGTGAGTTTTGCGGTAGCATGGGTGAGCTTGTTGGTTCCGAAATGTGCGAGAAAGACGCACGGCTCCAGAAACTTCTTCATTTCAGGGGAATACTGCCTTCCCGCCCAATCAACTACCGGAGCCCGGCCTTGCGACCAATCAAAATCATTCTCTAAAGCCGTGCTTGTCCGTGTTTTAATTGAAGCCCTGTGCGCGAAGAAGGCGGACAGGAGGTCTCCAATCAGCTCTCTAGAACTACCTAGCCGTGCCGCTCCACTAGCACGTCCGCAGGACGCGGCACGGTAAGGCGGGGTGAAGAAACATCGGCGTTCTGTGCGTTTTCCTCGTATATTTCGGAACTAAAGATAAATATAGTGACCCCTTGCCCTAGCTCACCATCTCTCAGGGATGCCCAAAAAGGCTCCTTCGACTCAGCCACTTCCTCCATGCCGCACTACGGCGTACGTTCTTTTCTTGTCTCTTCAAGCCGCCAGGCCAAGAGCGCATCCGTTTCCCCCACCCACCTTCAATCTCGAGGCTCTACTCAGTCCAGAATTCACAAGACAGCCCTTGTTAACGTCAAACTGCTCCCGCTGCGATGTACGATGCACCATCTCAGCGATTGTTGATATCTCTGCTGCTACTACTCGCTATCTCCCTTCCGACCGCCGCAGGAGATCCTCCGACATGCTACTACCCTAACGGCAAAGTCGCTACGACCGACCGAGCGTGTAATCTGACGGCAGAGCACAGTTTCTGTTGCGCTCCGAACTATGTCTGTCTGGAAAATGGGATTTGCGTTGGAGACGCTTCCATACCTTGGAATCGCGGGTCTTGCACGGATAAGACTTGGCAAGCCGCTGAATGTCCCTCCTTCTGTCAGACGCCTTCCGACGGAGGAACCTGGATATTACAGTGCACGGATGCAGCCGACAATAATCAGATCTGCTGCTACAACGCCAATGAGTCCGATCCGCGAGACTGTTGCAAAGCGCCTTCGTTGTTAATTCAGCTTCCCGGCTCGGTCGATCCATTCAATACTATCGACGCTTTCGAATTGACTGCGACACGGAGTCTCCTCAGTTCCTCAACTCCTTCGATGCTCTCGGCCTTGTCTGCTGCGACTACGACTTCTTCATTGGCTTCCTTATCAGCCTCTTCCTCCTCTCCCGCACAAGCTCCCTCCCTTTCTCCCACTTCAAGCCTCACCACGGGCGGAAAGGTAGGTATAGGCATCGGAGTCGGCCTTATTGCAGGGCTGCTTATCCTACTCGCCTTCTTCCTTAGGCGTCGAAGGCAGCAGCGACCAGCAGAAGGGAAAGCTGCAGTGGGCCAGTTGGAACCGCACGGAGATGCTCGTTACGAATTAGAGCCGTCAGAGATGGAGCAGCCGCCATACGAACTTGGGGGTGGGAGCTCTGCGAGTCGCTACGACCGGAACTAGGCGTGGAAGAGAATAATTTCATGTCGCGTATCACTTGCGGGTACTAGATAAGACTTCATTGAAGCATGATGTCCGAGCGGACAAGCCGCTTACTATAGAGTACATAGGATTAGACGTACGCTCATACTTTGTTGCAGGAATATCTTATTGTTCTATCAAAGAAGTTCAGGTGTGCAAGAACTTGAGTATTGGACAGCCAGTAGGAGTTATCTATACTGCTGTCGAACCCGACCAGCCAGAACCAGTCCCAGTCCTCTAGCTTACTAGTGTCCCTTGACTTGTACCTCAGGTCGCCAAACGTTTATTTCCGGCTGTGGCCGGGAATCGTCGCCATATACACGGCTCGCTAACAAATATTGTATCATTCAGCTCACCCGCTTAAAGCACCATCCCACTACAAGAGGCAACGACAACAGCCTCGTATATATCTTCTAGGTATCTGGTCAACTAACTAAATCTACTGAGTCAAAGCTTGACTGCAGGACGGGATGTCTAGTATTGCTTGATCTATGGCCGTATGTGAAAGATGAGGATTGGTCTTGCAATTCATGTGATTGAACCAGTATTATGGCTTGTTGCTGGGAAGAACGTATTGGGGAAGCACCAGACGCTCGGATCCTCATCCATAGTCGTTTCTGCCATACACTTTGAACTTTCAATCTCGCCTCTTGGAACTCAAGACTTCTTGCATATGGGCAATTAATTCGGGCTTGAGCTAGAGAAGACGAGATGGTTCGCCGATTAGATAACAAAGGTCAACAGGCATTGCCCAGCGTATTAAACTGCGCAACATGCCTGAGAAAGCTAACTTCTGTACCAACTATTATTATTATCCGAGCCTTACAGGCACTAGGCTCTTGGGAGTTATACGATACAGAACTCCTGGACCTCTCGCACGTCCGGATTAGCCATCCGATCTACGCTGACTTGGTCCAAAACCATAATTCCTTCCCTTCGCCACCTCCCAGTACTAACTTCCGCACATAACACCAGCCAAACCGTGTCCAACATGAAATCACTGGCCTTACTCCCTCTCTTTTCCATTCCGAGCAGTGCAACAACAGCCCTGTCTTCTCTAGCAGCAGCCTGAATGACCAATCTCCTCCGTTCTCGCTCTTCTGCGACTTTTGCCGCTTCGGAGGCAGAGATCTGCGTGGGTTCCAGAGATGGACGAATGATATACGCGCCGCCAGTGCCAAAATTCTCGTCTGACGTGAGGTTGTAATCCGGATCGACGGGCTCAACGGCGGCACGGCGAATTTGGGGAAGGAGGGCATTGTGCCTATCCATAAAGCGGAGGAGGATGTTACCGTGTCTTGCAGCAGGATCGCCGCCGAAGACACTGTCATCGAGACGATAGCAGTCCGCGATGCGTACGAAGGGCATGCAAAGATGTATCTTGTCTGCGCCCTCTCGCCGAAAATTCAACGATGGGTCAAACTCTAGGTCAAGAACGTCGCTGTAGATGAAGCCATAGCCTGAAGGAAGCCAGGACGGGGCGTTTGGGATGCCGTGGGGCGGATGATCCGGGGCGCGGACGAGCGAAAGCGCAATCAAGTCGCCGGATTGGATACGGAGGTAGACGAAAATAGCGAAGACGGTAGATAAGGGGAGTTTGTAGTCGATTGGGACAGCCCGTCTGATTGAGGCTGGGAAGAGCCCCAATATGCCATATATCTTGTCATGTTGAAAGCCCGAGGCACGATCCCTAAGAAGAATCATACAGAAGTCGATTGACAATGGCCAGTTTCCGACTAGACGTGATCCGGACAACGGCAGTTTCTGGATGGCTTTGCCGATCGCGGCCTCTGTTCTCTTTCTTGGATCACGCGGAGCTTCATGATAAGTGCGTGGAGCCGAGAGCCAAAGTTGGTTGGCACTTGGATCCTCTTTGGGAAACTCCGGTCGTAACACTTCTGTCGTTTTGATGCGAACGTCACCGGCTCGGGTAATCACTTCTTTGGCGAGTTTGGTTTCTTGGAATACCCAGACGCGATTGTAGTGGAAGCCGATAGTCCACCCGAGCAGTCGATCTGTTATGGAGTCGCCGCTATCGAAGAACTCTCTCGATGGATCGAATTCTGGTCTGAGGCGGCGACGAAGGCTCTCGGACACCACGACGCAACAATCAGCGTTTCTGTAATAGTCCGCCATAAAGGGGATCTGCTCCGCTTTGTCCCTCTCATCCTTCTGGTCAATACAAAAACTGTCAATCCAGATGAAATGAAGTCCGCGGCGACAGGCTTCTCGGCCAACGAGCCAGTACACCTCACTCAGATATCTGGGGTTGGGTTCACTAGGATAGACGTCTTTCGAGGGCCATCTCAGTCTGGCGGCGCCCTCGAATGGGGCAGGAATCATCTCGATGAGATTGGGGTATTTCCGACAGGCTTCTGCTATCCTTTGTAAAGTCTCATGAATGGGTTCATAAGCCTCTGAATCTTGGGGAACACCAGGGGTTTTCTCAGGTGACCAAAGGTACGAGGCGATAACGTACTTCATGGAGATGTCTCCGGGCACGATCTGGCCTGTGTTGATATCAACCAGTCTTCTGGGGAAAGTTCTCACCCCTTCGGACTGCTGCGCTTGTGTCTTCAGGTCCTCGAAAGCTTGCACGGATTTGACAAACGCTGCAGATTCCGGGTGGCTTGCGGCACTGGAATCAGTCGCGGCTGGAAGTACTGGCAAAGAACCTTGCGAGCGTGGAGTTCGTCCAGCCGGTGAGTTTGCCAACGAGGAATCTGTGCTTAGGTCCCCTACGAGTTCGTCAAACCTCGATGAAGAAGTGCCAGATTGAAGTGCGGCAACCTTCAAAGCGTTCTTTTCCGTGTTGATGAAGGAACGACTTGTAGGATGTTGCATGAATGCCTGCATCGTTTCTTTGATGCCACCCGCCATCAGCGCCAACTCGATCGCCGTTTTCCCATCCGTTCTTTGTATAGTGGGATCAGCGGACACAAGAAGCTGTTCTACAATCTCGTGATATCCTCGTCTCCCAGCAGCTCTGTGCAACGGCGTCTCGTCATTCCCACCTTGGATATTTGGATTCGCCCCCGCATTCATGGCCAATATGACACCGTCCAGAGCCCCCCGCTCCACGAGCAGATGCAAAGCCGTATCTCCGTCATGATTCTGCTGATTAACATTTGGACTTCCATGCTCGAGCAGCAAACGGAAGAGATCAGATGGCCCTCCTAAGGAAGCTGACTCAGCTGAGAGAAGGAAGGAAGAATTTCCTCCCATCCCAGGGGCATTGATATCAGCTCCAGCTCTAAGCATGAGATCTGAGATGGAGCGGAAGTCCTTGTCTTTGTGAGTTGTGTCGATAGCCATCCATATATCCAGCGGCGCAAGCAAATTTTCATCCCGAACGTTGACGTCTACACCAGCAGATATCAGGTAACGTATGACCAGTTCAAGGTCCGCCCAGTCACGTCTCAGGGTCCAGAACCTAGCAGCAAGCACAGCATGGTGCAAAGCAGTTTGACCCTTCAGTAAACTCAGCGCGTTCACATTTGCTCCATGCGCAATGAGGAGTTGGACAAGATCGGGTCGCCAGTCGCTGGCTGCGCAATGCAATGGCGTCTGCCACAGATCGTCGCCATCGTAGTTCGGATAGACAGAATATATATTCGGATCAGCGCCATAGTCTAGCAGCATGCGCGCATGCTGGATCTTGTTCGACGACACGGCATGGTATAGGGCAGTCTGGCCAGCGTATGCTGTATTCGGATCTAATGCATTAGCATCCCCGCTAACATCGCGACCGCCATCACCACCGCTGCGGCCTCGTAAGAGGTCCTCTAGTCCTTCCGCGCTCTCGAGACTGATTGCGTAGCCAAGCTGACTATTATATTCCATGTACCGCGGGAACTGACGGAGTCGTTTTCGCGCGTTCGCCAGGGCATCAGCCCGATGTAGTCCCCTAGCCCCATTCATTCTGAGAGCGATCGGTGCCCATTCTTCGTCGGGGAGCGCGTGTATTTGCCCCACGCTGAGCTCATCCTGCGTCTCAATTCGATCCTCGGAAATGATTCGCAGGCCCTTATCAGACTGAACCGTACGTCGTCTGACTCCGGGGGCGATTGTTTCCCATCCTTCTTCCTCTTGTTCGGCCTCGAATGATGGCATGTTTGGTAGCGACATCGTTTCTTTGGGTAGGTATTCCTGTGGTCCGTCTGGGTCCGCTCTTGCGACCCAAACCGGGGATGACTTTGATGCTAAACTAGATACCGTTCTATGGACCGTTCTCCGCAAGTGGAAGAGCTTAGACGCAACAGCCTCTTAGCTTTTTAGCCTTTCTGTTCCTGATTGCAATGGAAATTTAGGTCAGGATTATATAGAAGCAACTATTTGGATCAGTTGCAAAAGTGGAACGGAACGACAATAAGTTGTCATACAAGTCAAGTTAGTATGTATGGTTTCGTGGGGTTTTGAACCAAAATGATGATGTGAGGAGGACGGGTGTCATGTGGTAGTCTATATATGTAGGGGATACTCAGCCGCACCTTGGCAGTCAATTAAGGATTTTCCGCACGCCCTAGGAACCTTTGAGTAATCTGAGATAACGGCATGCTCAAGACACGATAACGCGCACGAGAAACACTTTCTACTGTTTGTGAAGGTCAAGCAGAAGGTTGACAAGGACGCCGACCAGATTGCAGGCTCTGGAGGACCCTAGAAGTGGAGGCTCTACAGGCGGTGAGACTCGTCGGATGAGACTTGATCCCTTCCGTTGACAAAGGTGAGAACAAGCCTCCTCGAAAAGCTGCGGGTGGTGTCGTCAAAGGTAGAGGGTGTCCATTGCGTGTTGAGCGAACCATGCTTTTTCCATTTATACAAAGTCAAATATCAATTTACGGGGTCAGCAGCCGCTGAATTACTAGCAGTCGCAGCGGTAATAGCGGGAGAAGCAGCAGCAGGTAGTAACGGAGACCGGCAACAGCAATAATCAGAATGGCTCTTTTAGCATCACTCGACCCTTAACTTTACTAGTCGGTCCGGAAGATATTCGGACATATCCGCATGTAAAGAAGTCGACTCTCAGCACTATTATTAACGCATTTTACCTTACTAAGGCTAACACACGATTTGCTTTTCGTTGTAGTAGTTACATAAGCGTTCCTTAGACCCTACTCTATATACCTAGCTAGGTGTCTAAAGTTATTTCACTTTCTATAAAATATAAGCTTACATTTCGAGCTTTTATATACACGTGGAGATAGCGCGTGAACCTTAAGAAATACTATTACTCTTAGGACTTAAATTTCCTATAGCAACAATGTTAAAATCTAAAGCTTCAGTTTCCTCGATATGAAGCTTATGACTGTTATTGTTGAATTGTTATGGTTGATCGAATTGCTCACAGATCTTTGTCCGAATATTAAGTGGCCCGACGGCGTATCCAATCTCAAATTCGGCCTCACCCTTTTCGATGACAAGCGCCAGGTCATCGGGTTTCTCACCCATGGTCCACCTCCCATCCTCATCCTCCCCTTCCCTCTCCACCTTCACATACTCGTCATACTCCCCGTCTTCCCCATCGACCTCTATCACCCTCTCATGACCCCACTCCATGAACTTCATCTCCCCAGCCTCCTCCAACGATCCAAACATCCACCACCGTGTACCTAGACACCTGTCTGTAAAGGCAGCCTGATATCTCTCTCCGGTCTTCAGCCCGGCAGCAGCGATCTTGCTCCTGGGCACTTCATGCCTGACCTCCAGCGACCTGCCTGGTTCTATCGTAACGAATTCCCAGCTATCACGCAGGTTTTCCCCGTCCCATATGTAGTGCGGCCAGCTATGTGGCCATATCTCGATGCGTTTTTGACTTTCCGTGACGGGATACACGCAGTTGATGTTGTCAAAGGAGCGATTACTGATGTAGCTAAGAGGATTCAGAAAAGTAGAGAGGGTGATAGGTGAGTCAGGATGGGGTGTTGTAAGGATGCGAGCTGTCACAATGAGATAAAACGGGGAGGCTGAAGAGGGGTCGAGAATGGGGGAAGAGGCGGTGAGGGTGAGGCCTATCGTCACTACAGGATTACGAGACCTGTATGCGACATGTTGTTAGAAAAAAGGCGGTAAAGTAGAGAAACTCGGGAAACGCACGGGCGGAAAAGTTTACCATCTCCGCGTCCGGTCATCTTTCAAGTCTTGTGAGGAGGGTTTGTTCGCGCCTGCGAAAGATTGTTGCAAAGTAGCTTCCACGGTTCCGAGGGCTATCACACGGTGAATTTTGAGCAAGGCAAGAAGTGTCCTGTTGGATACGTTACATACCAAGCCCATTTCCTGTTGCCTAGAGGTTCGGCGCGTTCCAGAGGTTTCTTGGTGATCGTACGCAGGACAAGGTTCAAGTTGGTGGCTGCGCGCAGAACTGCCGCACAGCAACGGCAACGACCGATGATCCAACATCTAAATTTCAAGATATGTACTGCTACTTCCGTCACGTTTCCACGCCGCGACTCTCACCCAAGGCCGTAAGGAGTTGCGCTGAGCTTATCAGCGGCTATTTCTCTGAGCTGGCTGCGCCTTCAGGTCAGGTTTGATAGTCTATACCTGGTATCTACACCTTTTGATGCAGTTTCACAGTTGTTCCACTTCAGCAGCCTCACGAGTCGTCTGGATCTCCGTGGCTGTCAAACTTGAACGACCTGAAACAGGATGTGATGATTTATCCAACTCGGTTTCCTGCGGAGGCTTAGAGTGTATCACTCAATCGACTTGATTTGTCTTCATCCTAGAGCTCGGAGTCAGAATGCAGAGAATATCTGTGCTGTGTGTTTTTGAAATTTTTGTCGCAACTTTTCTGCGTCCGGCCTCGTTGGAAAGGCACGTCGTGGCCATAAAAACGCTGACTCCAAAGCCTACAAGCATAGAATCTTAATCCCTTACCACCGACTGCACGCAATTGAATATAGTCCAAACAGCCAATTGGAAGTTTCAAATAGAGTTCCTTGTATTAATCAGTCATATTAACGACTGGCGTTAATTTACACAGACTTCGCGCCCGTAGCAAAGCGTGATGTTCATGATTGAAGTCAGTGCATTTTTGGCCACGACGTGAAAGGCAAGCAAGAGGCTCATCCCTGATTTGTTTCAACGATCTGTGGGAAGCGTAAAACAATGCGTTGGAAGCACAGCCGACAACTGGGCTATCTCACTACTGGTCATTCTGCGGTACCCACGCAGTTGCCAGCTTGGCCTCTTGCCACTTCTCAAGTCTGCTTGGACGCACACAATCTCTGATCGTTTTAAAGCCGATCGAGGTTGAACAGCTAACTAAAAGAGGGCGAGATAGGTTGCCGAGTGAAATTACATAGCCTAAAATTTAGCAAGCCGTGCGCAAATGTAATACCGCACAACTCCGACGCTATGCCCGCCTGACCATGACAAAGGCTCCCAAAAAAACGCTGCTAAACACCCTGCAACTCTACAAGAGAAAACAATGTGACATTCACGGTCCGAAACGCTCAATCAGCAACTCTCAATAAGCCCGCCCACTCCTCGTCCTTCCAATCGTCCTGAAACTCTCAAACTCGCCCTTGACAGCGAGCGTATCGAAGCGATCAACACCCATGACGTCCACATTGTTGAAGCCGGAGAAGTAGAAGCCGACGACTACAACCAGATACGAAAGGATGAGGATGCTGCCTTTGAAGTAGTTGCTCTTGCCTTCGCCGTACATGTACGAGAGGAGGAAGACGCAGAGTATCACAGTGACCATGTCCCATTGGGGGAAGATGAGTGCTTGGGAGGGTTAGTGATGTACTCTGTCAGACATGAAGTGGCAGCGGTTGAAGGGAGTAGATGCTCTGCAAGGGGCAGCACTTACTAAAGGTGTGGTCAATGATATCCGAAGGGTCGATGAAGCGCCCATGGATCGCGCTGAAGAGGACAAGCGCGGGGATCTGCAGCAAACAGACTTGCAGCGCGTACGCCGAGCCGATTTCCATCGACAGGGCAATGTTGCCGTTCATGGCAAACGAGATGGCATTCTAAAACCCGTTAGCTTTTTCATCACAGCCCGGCCAGATACTGAGTGCCTGCTCACCAAGAACTCAGTTGTGTTCGGCACAAGCGCGAATAGTGTAATCCCCAAAAACTTCTCGTCAATGTCCACGTTCTCTAGCACAGCATCGACAGTGTTGACGAGAATCTCCGCAATGATTGCATAAGCGAGCGTTGCCGTCAACAGGATTACCGCGCTCTTCGTCCGGCTCCAGTTCGGCGCATCATGGCCGCCGCCTTGAGCAGCATGCGCCGCATCAGCAGGATCCTCTTCGAATGTAGCACTGCGCTGGACGTGGGGTCGATCTGCATGGTATCGGCCTGGCGTCGTAGCGAGCTGCGCCGCTTTGCGAGGAGCTTTAGTGGCGTCGCGTGCTGCAACAGCGGCGGCCGTTGCGGCCATCTCCGCGACTTGGATGACGAGGTTATTGTTTTCTTCCTCGGAGAGGCCGTGGATCTGTATGCTGCGCTGGCTCATGTTATCCGCGTGCGAAGACTTAGGAGGGACTACATGCGGGGTATGCGATTCTCCGCCCTGACTTTGAGCTGAGACCTGTCTGCTAGCATTGGTGTCCGCGGCGTGCGGGCTGAGGCCGACCTGCTTGAGAGATTGACCTAGTATCCGCTTATACAGTTGCGATTCGCGGATATCTCCGCGCGGAAGCGTACCGCTGGTGTCATTGCGGGAAATGGTTTCAGGACGCGTCGCAAAGTCATGATGTGAGGTTCCGCCCATGTGGCTGGCGGCCAAGTCTAGCTTATCTTGCTTCTTCTCGTCGAGCTCCGAGTTCCAGATGACAGCTGCGTGCGTGCGAAGCGTGAAGAACAGGCCGATCACGTAGGACAGGAACAGCAGCACTGCGGCAAACCAGATATACGGACGCACGGCCTCGAGATAGAATCGGTCGTGCACCGCGGGTGTCTGCGAAAAGTAGCATCTCCTACAATCCTGCTCTCCGTCGCCTGGCGATGATTGCCTGTGGCATTGGTGGCAGTTCAGCTCATGCTGCAATACTGTTAGTACAAGGGTACATGACACAGTCCGAGGATGAACCTACACTGCCGTAGATCTGATAGAACAGCGTTGGACCGAAAGCGCCGATAACGGCGAACAGTAGCATAGTAGAAGTGACCCCTGCAGACTTGACATTGAACCGCTGAGTTTTCCGCTTCAAAGCGCCGAAGCACATAGACAAGCCGGGCAGGAATAGAATACCAGCGAATATGCTGCCGATAACGCTTCCTTCAACCAGTTGTGCTTTGCCTTCGTTCAAAGCCACGCAGTAGAGGAAGACCTCGACGATCGTAGAGAAGAATGCGTTGATGGTAGCACCTACGCCCATGGAAGATTGCGCCGAGATGGACGCCACAGCTTGCCCGATGAAGTAGGCAAGAGGAATAATCGAAAACAGAGACAGCGAGAAGATTAGGAATTGATTCGTAAGCCAATTTTTGATTCCAAGCGCTACAGCAAGAACCCAGTAATCGAAGATCGCGAACGCGGTCAGAGAAAGAAGATTGATCAGGAAGATGTTCGTGCCGTCTATCGTGTACTTCCAATACATTGTGCCTACGGCCCGATACGTGCAGAGGAGTATGGACGAAGACGGATCTCCAGGTTTGCGTGAGGCGGCACTGTCGTTGTGGAAAGACAACGCTAGCGGATGTCTCCGGAGGTGGTAGAAGAGAATGAGAGTTACTCTGCCCATGGGTATGGTGAACACCATGAGCCAGCAAATCAGCGATACGAAGAAGAGCGACGGTGTCATGAGGCCGTAGAAGAAGATGAAAAAGATCACCCGTCCTGCCGTCCAGTCGCCTCGCCCAAACAGTCTTCTCTTAGCCTTTGGGCCGGTATCAGGCGGGGCGGCGCTCCCCCTGCCACCACGGCCGAGTAAACTCTGGGTTTCAGCTGAGGAATCGATGCTGTTTCTTCGCCGACCGATGATGGATCGCTGCGGGCCAAAGAAGAGCCGTCCTTCCTCGATATCGCCGCTTTGCCACTGCTCGTATTCGCTAATGCTTCTGCCCTCGCCCTCATCTTCTTCGGCATATGCCTCGTCTTGCAGTAGCTTGACGTACTTTCCGAAAGGGTAGAACAAGTATCTAGCTAGACCCAGAAGCACTCTGCCATACTCCTCGCAGCCGTTAAAGCCAAGCAAGATACAGATCGTGCCTCCCACAGCGGCAAGTAAGGCCAGCCACCAGCCGAACAACAACGTCCAGACATAGTTGAAGAGCAGCAGCCAGTTACTGACAAAGCCTCCCGGAGTAGAGTGGATATCGCCTTCTGCATTCTTCTGAACGGATCTGTCCTTCTTGTATAGTGCAGGCTTCCATATCCTGATACCGAACGGATGAGTCTCATTGATGGCTTCCTGCCGATCCTTGAGGGTGAAGCTCTCGGCATCACTCAAGTCGGCATCATCATCATCCGCAACATCCTCTGATTCCGCTTGCAATGTGCCCTCTTCGCCAGGGGAGACCTGCGGGCCGTCCGTATCAGCGGGTGCGCCGGCGCCCTCGGTTTGAGCTTCGTCTTCGCCATCGAAGGAATCTAGCTTCGCAAGGGTCGGTGGTTGCGCGGTGGGCCGCCGCCTCAGGGTCGAAGGCTGCCTCCGCAGCGTCCCAGACGCCATCTTAGCCTGCTGTTTCTGACCAAACTCCGGGTCCACCTCGTCTTCCGCGTCGTCGACCGAGAACTCCTGGCCTCTGTGGGGACCGTGCATGGATGTCGTACGTCGTCCCATACCGGGCTTTTTAGGCTTACCAGGCGTGTTCGTGGATTCGGACAGGTCCAAACGGCGGCTGGAGGACATAGAGCCTGTACATAGACGAATTAGCAGTGTTCCTAGGAGAGCGAGATACGATACCAAAGCACTCACCATATCCGCCGGTAGGCCGCTGCAGAGGCTGCGGTCTCCCTCGCTGCTCCGACCCCTGACTAACGCTGGCATTCTGGGAGTTTGCTAGATTGTTTGCTCCTGATGCAACGGAGCTCCTCCTCGTGGACATGGTGGAAGACTGGTTGTCTCCACCCTCTGGGGGCGCGCGACCACTATCGGCCATTTCTGGGGAAGGAATGCTGCTGGCGGCTCTTGGCTACCTCTTATCAGACTGTTGACACAAGGGTCCCTTGGGGTTGTTGTTGTTGTTTTGCAGTGCTATACTGGCATTATGGGCTGGTGCCCCGATGCTTCGCGTGGAAGAACGCTCATCTAGACAGAAACGTCGGTTGTGTTTTGGAGGTATCATGCATTCAAGCAGGTGACCGAGTGGGTGGTGTGGTGTGCTAATGCTGGCTCCTTTCCTGGGGAGCTTGGGGCTTCTGCACGTGTCGCTGGCGCATCAAGGGTCTCCGGGCTGATCGCGCGGCGGCCGTCGGAGAATGTCAACCGCCGACTGAAGCTCTATCGCGTTCGACGGGCAGCTAAGAGGCAACATCAACACCATCAACACCAAGCTCTCTCATCCACCGCCATCTCGCTCTCGGTAGAACCGATCACCCTTCCATCCTCCAACCGACTCCGAAACACCCCTCCGAGCGATACCGCCCCGCTAATACCGCCACCATGGCGCTCGACACCTTCTTCCACAACAAGATTGAGAGCATGAAGCTCGAGATCATCCAGGGACAAGCAGTGCTGCGACGACTGGAGGCTCAACGAAATGACTACAACTCACGGGTACGCCTGCTACGAGAAGAGCTCGGCCTACTACAACAGCCTGGATCCTATGTCGGAGAGGTGGTCAAGGTGATGGGCACGAAGAAGGTGCTAGTGAAGGTGCATCCTGAGGGCAAATACGGTATGACGGACCTTGATCAAAGGTTTCTTGTCTCTGAGCAAAGCTGACATCCCTCTCCCCGCACAGTCGTTGACATATCCGACAACGTCGACATCTCCAAGCTCACCGTCGGCAAGCGCGTAACCCTCCTCAGCGACTCCTACAAGCTCGAAAAGATGCTCCCCTCCTCCGTCGACCCGCTCGTCTCCCTCATGATGGTCGAGAAAGTCCCAGACAGCACATACGACATGATCGGCGGGCTAGACCAACAGATCAAAGAGATCAAAGAGGTCATCGAGCTCGGCCTAAAACACCCCGAGCTCTTCGAATCCCTCGGCATCGCGCAGCCCAAGGGCGTGCTACTCTACGGCCCTCCTGGAACGGGCAAGACGCTGCTGGCGCGCGCGGTGGCGCATCACACGGACTGCAAGTTCATCCGAGTCAGTGGCAGTGAGCTGGTGCAGAAGTACATTGGCGAGGGCAGCCGAATGGTCCGCGAACTATTCGTCATGGCCCGAGAACACGCGCCCAGCATCATATTCATGGACGAGATCGACAGCATCGGCTCCTCGCGTGTCGAGGGCAGCAGTGGCGGCGACTCGGAGGTGCAGCGGACGATGTTGGAGCTGCTAAACCAGCTGGACGGCTTCGAGCCGACAAAGAATATCAAGATCATCATGGCGACGAACAGACTGGATATCCTGGATCCGGCACTCCTGAGACCGGGGCGGATTGACCGCAAGATCGAGTTTCCGCCGCCCACGGTCGAAGCGAGAGCGGATATTCTGAGGATCCACTCGCGGAGCATGAACCTCACCCGTGGCATCAACCTGACGAAGATCGCGGAGAAGATGAACGGATGCTCGGGTGCGGAGCTGAAGGGTGTGTGCACTGAGGCGGGTATGTACGCCTTGAGGGAACGAAGGGTGCACGTCACGCAGGAAGACTTTGATTTGGCGACGGCGAAGGTGCTGAACAAGCATGATGATAAACAGACAAGTTTATCAAAGCTTTGGAAGTAGTCTATTCATGCACAAGTGGCGCTGGATTTGCTGCTGGAAAAGCAGGAATATTCTGTAGGGCTGGGCATGGTCGTCTGGTTGCATGGGGCGCCAGAGTTGAGTCGTTTCCGTGTAGCATCATACTAGCATTAGCGGGCGTCGGATAGATAATCAGAGAGATATTCAAATCAGTCATGCAGTCTACAAACAGTGTTGTTTGTAGCTTCAAGAGGAGCAACATGAACGATCGAGATAGTGCTGTTAATGGTTGAAACTATAGGGTTCTCTAGCGGCTGCAATTTCTAAGCATTGTACAAACTCCAATAAGCATCCTCAATACATACGACAGCGTTCATAGCTCCTAAACACATGCTTGGATTTGAATGGAAGCTCCCTCGTCCGCAACAAACCTCTTTCTAAGTAAGCGTAGCCACGCTGCCGACCGGTCTGTACTGGGCTCCCGGGGTGTAGCAGCGTTTATGAATCCATCACTTCCAGATTTTGATCGCCTGACTACCTACTCACAAGGGCGGGCTTAGTAACACTCTGAGTGCGTGCATGATAAGACCAATGCCTTGCGAAACCTCAAATTATAAGCCTAGATATCGAGCTGCGTCTTAGTCGTCTCCTGTTTCTCTAGCGTGATGGGCGTTCCACGCCTTCTTCACCACTTGCAATCATATGCCACTCGAGTTCAATTCCATCACTACAATTCATCCACAAAGCCTGAGGATGGCAGATCGCTCATCGTCGATGGACCCGGCCTGGCTTATCATATCTATTACAAAGCACTGGCTCGGAGATCAACCGCTCGTAACGCACTCGAAGCCGCTCCATCGTATCAAGAACTTGGGCAAGCGGCCGTGAAGTGGCTAGCGTTGCTTCAGTCATATGGGCTCATCATGTGAGTATTCCTCAGGTTTGAAATACTTCAAACTGATGTTAGACAGTAAAGCGGTCTTCTTCGACGGCTTATTACCGGATACGAAGAAGCAGACACGAGTCTCACGACTCCAGTCCTACCTTGACCAACTTAGCGTTTTTCGAGCTCTGAACAGCCAGGGTCTTCCCGCTGCGGTTTCCGAATGTTTACCGGAGGATCTCACAGCAGACGAGCTGTTCTCGCCGGCGGCGGTTCCGTCTCGACTCAACTCATTGCCTGCGAACCCCTTTCTAGTTCCAGCAGTCATCGAAGCGCTGCTTCGCAGCGATTATAGGGATGTTATAGCCGTCGTGCCCGGAGAAGCCGACGCCTATTGTGCGGATCTTGCCCGAAAGGAAGGAGGCATCACAGTCACAGGGGACTCTGACCTTCTCGCGCACGACCTTGGATCCAACGGTTCTGTAATGTTCTTCAAGGACTTTGACCTCAGCTATACAGCATTACCTGCTCAGGCCACGATCTTGCAAGGCATGCAGTACCATCCAGCAAATATAGCCAAGACCCTTGGCTTGAAGTCTCTACTGCCGTTCGCCTACGCGGTCAGTCAGGACCCGCATCGCGGTTTCGCCGAGTGTGCCCGGCTAGCCAAGCAGCAAGACGAGGACGGCTTGAAGTATCGCACCTTTGCAGCTGAGTACAGCTCAATTGCAATGCACTCAACCCTCGGACAAAGGCTTGATGATCTCGAGCGGCAGAAGCTTATACCCGTGCTGAGGCGACTTGATCCAAGGATATCGGAGTTCGTCCACCGGACGGGAGCTACTATCATACTAGATTCGAGTCCGAAACTTGGCCAGCTGATCAGTAGTGCTACCTTCGATATGTACCTACCATTCCTGATCGATGATCCGTCAAGAGCATCGGCTTGGCGCGCGGGTGCAGATTTCAGACAGCTAGGATATTCCATACTGGGCCTCACCTCACTGAGTCAAGCACGGGTACTAGAGCATGAGCGAAGGGGTACTAGGATCACGAGTACTGGTGTCTTGACATTGAACATCAAAGAAACAGGCTTGCATGCGAAGTCACTTATCGCGAACCTCGAACAGTGGATCAATCCTTCCATCAGGCCTGTAGCGCCTGAGACGTGGAGGACGTTCGCCACCTACGAAGTCTGTAGAGCACTGCAAGCTGACGCAAAGCCTCTGCCGTCTAAAGTCGAAATGAGATCTCTCATTGGCGGGCAAAGGACTAGCGGCAGCTGGGCGTTTATCCACCTTTATGGGCAGTTGCAGGCGGTGCTATACTCGCTGAGGATGCTGCAGCAGCTCATAGAAGTTTTCACAACGGCCCACTCCAAGCGCTTCGAAGGGAATGACTTCTTCAGTACCATTGTGGGATTGCAGCAGTATCTTAGTGCGCTGCCGACGTTGGCTGAGCTCCTCCCTATGACCCAGCCACAAGCCCTGGAAACTGAGTGGGAGGCTGAGATTAAGAAGATTCTGACAATGCTTGGAGTACACGAGGATGAGTTTTCGCAAGCGGAGAGCAAGCGGCGGAAGAAACGGAGGAAGAAGGTTGCATGTTCAGATGCTAAGCTTGAAGCGGCATCTTTGGGACCATCCAATAATATATACAGCGCACTCGCGGATTCTCATTAAAGCCCCAATGTACACCTAATGTGCCTTGCAATCCAATCATGATCACGTGCCTGACGATATTCGAGGCAGTCGTCCCAGCCAGAAGGGGACGGCGAAAGAGTCATTAGCAACACCCAGCTCCCCACCTCACATGTTTTCCGTGAACATACTCCTCCTCTCCGTCGGACTGTTATCCAAGCTTCCCCCACTGCTTTTGCTCCCCTTCGCCTGATGCCCACTCCCTCCCCCACCACCATGATAACTCGTATCCGTTTCCACGGGTCTCGGACTCACACCTCTCAAGCTCATATCGCTCCGTTCCGCCGTATCCCCAAACGGATCCTGCCGCGGCTTCCGCCCCATCTCCTCATCATACCGCTCATCGAGCTCACGGTTCCGACTCCTGCCCCTGCCACCCTCGTTCGCCGCCGCCGGATGCAGCCCCAGCTCCTGCTCCTCGTAGTACCCGCCGGGCCCATACACGTCCGCCTCGTTACCCACACGCGTATCCCACGCCTCGTCCGGATCGAGCCTGCTCCTTCCACGGGCCCCGCTGGTCGTGGACTCGTAGCCGGCCCCGCTGGCGTATCTGCTGTTGCGCAGCGAGCGCACCTTATCGCTGAGCCAGCCAAATGCCCCGCCCGTACGAGGTGAGGGGAAGGTCGAGGTCGAGCGGTTGGCGAACGGGTTGAGCGACGGTGGAGGGAGGCCTAGTCGGCGGGCTCGCAGGCGGCCGTAGATGATCCAGCCTAGGGCGCCGAGGGCGATGAGGATCAGGATCACGATTATGGCGAGGCCCCAGCCGGACATGCCGCCGTCGTGTCGGTCGTGGTCGTCGTGCTCGGGGCCTTCGGGCTCGGCCATTTCGAACTTGTTGCGGTGCGAGGAGGACTCAATTGTGACCGGTGAGTAATGTCACGATGAGGGAGGTTGATTTGGAGGGGGTTTGTTACAGCAGTAGCGGTAGTTAGTATTCGTGGTAGCTGAGGTGGTGTGAGGCAGTGTCGAACATGCAGCTGCCTCAGCTGGGCAGCCTTGGAGCTTGGATGTTCCCGGATGCAGGTGACGGTGCATACGCTTTCCGCTGACTAAGATTCATGGTTTGCGAAACCCCTCCTTCCCGTTGCACAACCTGCTTTGCTGATATCAATTCTGGAGGCCGTCATGTCACTTCTAACTAACAGCGTGACGGCCACTGTGAGCGATGGGCGCGACGCCGTCGAAGGACTCGCAATGGACCGGCGAGGTGGACGGGAAGAGGGTTGAGTTCACCTACGACCGCGACAAGGACCAGAAACAGCTCAGATACCGGTACAAGAAGAGCGGGCGCCACGTCAAAATCGATGGAGACAACATCATTGGCCTGTTCTCTGTTCCCAGAGGAGGTGTATCCGCTTCATCGCTGCTTTACGTCAAAGGCGCCAACCAACCGCCCGACGGGAAGAACGACCAGCAAGTCCCCACCTTCAGGTCTCTGGTCGCGACTGGGCTGCCGGAAGACTTCATCCAGAACTTCAGAATAGACACCAAACTGCTAGACCTGCAGCAAGAGGCCGTCGCCCAGAGTACCGACACCCCCAACATCCACGTCATCGTATCCACGCTCTCCGGCACCGGCCTAGCCAAAGGCTTCTTCCAAGACGTCGTCCGCCACGTCCTGGGCCACATCGGCTTCCGCGAAGGGAAAGACTACCTCGTCCACCACACGCGTTCCTCCACCACCGTGACCGAAATCGCGACCTCCGTCTTCCTCCCCCGCGCCAACGATGGCGTCCCGCAACACATTATCCTCCTCTCCGGCGACGGCGGCGTGCTCGACACCATCAACGCGCTTCTCTCGCGGCCGCAGAGCCCAGCCTACGTAGCGCCTGTAGTCGCCCTCCTACCCATGGGCACCGGCAACGCGCTCGCGCACTCCCTCGGCATCAGCAGAGACCACACCCTCGGCCTCGCGACCTTCGCACGCGGCACGCCGAAGCCTTTGCCCCTCTTTCGCGCGGCTTTCTCCCCCGGCGCGCGCCTCCTTGTCGACGAGAGCCGCCGCGAAGAACGCCTACACTCCGAGGACGGCACCCCAGTCCTCTACGGCGCCGTCGTCTGCAGCTGGGGCTTCCACGCCGGGCTAGTCGCCGACAGCGACACGGTCGAGTATCGGAAGTACGGCGCCGAGCGGTTCCAGATGGCTGCGAAGGCGGCGCTGTTTCCGGAGGATGGGTCGCCGCCGCATCGATACCGGGCGAAGGTATCGGTGTTGCGGAAGAGTGCGGATGGTGGGGAGAAGTGGGAGGTTTTGGAGAGGGAGGAGCATATGTATGTCTTGACGACGCTGGTGTCGAGTCTAGAGAAGGGATTTACGGTTTCGCCGGACTCGAAGCCGCTGGATGGGAGGCTGAGGTTGGTGCATTTTGGACCGATGGGTGGGGAGGAGGTTATGCGGGTAATGGGGCTGGCCTATCAGGGCGGTGGGCATGTCAAAGAGGAGGCGGTTGGTTATGAGGATATTGAGGGGATGAGGATCGATTTTGAGGGAAGAGAAGACGATCCGCGGTGGAGACGGATATGTGTAGATGGGAAGATCATACGCGTGGAGAAGGACGGCTGGGTGGAGGTTAGGAAGGATCCGAGACATGTGTTAGACATTCTGAACATATCGAGTTAGTACTTGTCGTCGGTAGTAGCGTGCTTACTAGACGTCAACCTACTTAAGTACATGCATTTTAGACGCCCTATCAACGCTATAACCACTACACCTTCCTCTTGACCAAGCCTTTGAAGAAATCAAAGCTGTTGCTATCGCTCTGCAGCTGCCACACTTTGCCCGTGTTCCTGTCCTCCCTTCCTAACTCCTCAGCAAGCAACAGGCCCCAATCCCTTGTAATCCCCTTAATTCTCGCCCTTTGCCCTTCCGCGCTCTCCAGCGTGACAATCTGGTCCGTGTGCAGCCAATTCCTATAGTAGATCTCCTCAAGCTCCCTGTTCCACCCGCTCCTGCAGAATTTGCCGTAGATAGCTTCGAACGAGACGAGAATCCTAGCGAGCAGCTTCTCCATCTGAAGCCTCTTCAGCCCCACTTTCGTCGCCAGTGCGTCCAAGCTAGTGGTCGGCGCCGCGTTCGCGACGTTGATCCCAATCCCAACTACGCACGTGTAGTCGCCGCCCGCATAGCTTGAGGTAACGAGTATGCCCCCGATCTTGACATAATCCTTTGCCTCCCTCTTCTTCCCATCACTACCGTCTTCTTTCAAGACAGAAGGGTCGAGAGCATAGATATCATTCGGCCACTTCAGCTTCACAGGTAACTTCGCATAGCCCGGCTCGTAGCTCTGGATTCCCTCCACGATGGCCAGCGCGGCGAGATACTGCAGGAACACGACGGGAGCGGATTGCGTTAGGGCCAGAGGGTGCCGCAGGACGGTGCTGAACATTAGCGCGCCTGGAGGTGCGACCCAGACGTTGGTGCCGCGGCCGCGGCCGGCGATTTGGGTCGTTGCTGCGGCGGTGAAGCCGGGTGGGAGGTGCGAGAGGAGGGCGGGGTTTCTGCCGGAGGTTAGAAGGGAATTGGTGGAATTGGAAGAGAGGCGTCAGAAGGACAAGACGATGACGTACTTTTCGAGAAGGGTGTTCGTGCTGGTGACGACTTCGCCGTAGAGGATGTATTTGCCGAAAGCTGGATCGGAGTCTCGCAGTTCATGCTGGTAGTGCTGGAGGTTGGCGAAATAGGCGTAGTGGTTGAAGTAAGGGGTCTCCTTGTTCGACGGGAGCTCGGTTTCATGGGCTACTATACGTTTTACTACCTTGTCGTAGTCGATAAGGCCGGCTTGGTCTTCTTCAGCATTGTCCTTCTCTTTACCCGCAGCGCCGGGTAAGACTGAAGCCACGGCCTGCGTGAGCGTGCTCATTGACCACCTGTCCGGCTTCTCGAGGTGGAAGGTGTCGTTTTCGCCCTTGATGTATTCTTCGCCGTCGCTTAGAGTAATGATTTCTTGCCAAGAAGACACGAGCTCAGCGACGTCCGACGGTTTGTGAGTAGAGAGGTGAAGACGGGAGAGGGAAGGTACCGCTTGTTCTTCCTGATTGACCTTGAGGCCTAGCTTGGTCAAGCAAGCCTTGAGAAAATCTGTGCGTGGCTTCTCGTCTGCAGCAACAGCATCGACCACCTTGGCGTATTCGGGTCCATTGTCTTGCTTGCTCAGGTTCACGGCGGCAAACCTAGTGGACGTTAGCAGTCTTCCAATGAGCACGAGGATATTGGGGACGGACTCAGGATGAGGCCCAGTCAGGATCACGCCACCATCGCCGACTTTACGGTACACAACAGCAGCTTTCTCTGGGCCAGCGTCAACTCTGAGCTCCTCAGTATAGCTAGCTAGTATCTCTACGCCCCTGTCTGCGTACTTTTCCGCATCAACAAAGACCCCGCCACCGTTGTAGTAGGATCGAAAAGTCTCCGGCAGCGTGCCCGGACTGGCTGGTAAGTTGGCTCTGTTGACGCGCAGTTCCGCTGCTCTTGCTCCAGCTTCGCTATGGTAAAGGAAGCCAGGAAACGCGAGCCCCCGACAGACACCCGGGAAGAAAGCTAGTTCGCGCTCCCCAACGACCTCCATCTTTGGATCACCGACCTCAAATTCGCAGCGCTTGCTGCCGTAGTAGCCGCCAGAACAAAATCCAAGGTAAGCACCGCCTCGATTGACATACTGGATGATCCGGCGGTTTCCCTCGCCGTTCAAAGTGCGGCAGTACCCTAGATCTGCGCCTCCTGGGAAGACTAGGAGAGCACACGAGGCGGTCCAGGGTTCTTTGATAATTGCGTCGCCATTGACGGGTATGACAGCGTAGTTGGGGGAAAGCAGACGGCGGAGGGTGTAGAGACAGTGACGGACTGATCCGGCCGTCGCGCCAGTACCTGAGCATGTTATTGACTGTACATAACAATTCTCGAACCAGGCATCATACCAGCATAAACGAGTACGTTCACCCGTTTGCTCGCCATTCTGACTATGATGACTTGATGGCAGTCCGGACTTATCCGAATCTCAGCCGAGAAGAGTCCCGCAAAGTTAGTGGAGGTTTGAATTGAACAGAACACAGGAAAAGAGCGATTGAGATGGCTAACGACGAGAAGAGAGAGACGGCAGTCCAGGCGGTGGAAGATGACGATGAACCTGATGATTGGTACAGTCTGTCTGTTCAAAACAGACCACAAGCTCCGATCACTAACAGACCCAGGGACAAGAGGATATTCAGTACAGGCTGTTCACGTGGGTGAACTGGTTGATGTAGTAGCCAGTCTTGGATACTAAAGTCTGCACAGAAGAGAACGCGAAGATGACCGACTGCTACTTTGAGAAGAAGGACTGGCGGGCTTGCAAGAGCGAGGTGAGTTGCCGAATGCTGAGAACCAAACCCCAACCGAGAGGTTCTCTGCAGCCGATCGGACCAACAACACGGGGTACCAAGTCCAGGACTTGATCGTCGAATGCTAAGTTGTCGCAGATGGAAGCCTTTCGCGAGTGTTGGAAGAGGCAGGGCAATGATCAAAGGACCGCGACGAAAGACGCATGATGGTACAGGTTGCGTGTGGTGATCTTCACCTGTAGTCGACGGTCAAAGAGCTAGATACCTGGGTACAAAAATCGCAGTTTCGCCACAGGTTACTTAAGTTTACTGCCAATTGTGTTGGCTGTACATAGCCTAGGGCTCTCAGGTACCATAGTCTCATCCCGAAACAGAGCGAGTTCTAACAGCTAACAGCATGGCCTCTATGTGTGTTCCTGACCAGGATATCCAAGTATCAAAACTCCGACCGCGCCACTCCTGAAACAATCCCCATATCATACGCTCATGATGACTGTAATTACTGTAGACAGCCGGCCCGAAGAGCTGCCACCACCAACTCAGTGGTTGACAACATGTTACCACCCAAACTTCTCCACCTCAACTCCAACGTCCTTCCCATCGGCCACCATCTGTGCACATGCATTCCTCACATCCCTATTCATTGCATCCGGTCCGCTCACAACCACGCCCGCCTTTAACTTTCCATGCCCCCCGCTATGCACTTCAACTTTCTGCCTGACCAGAGCACCAACGTCCGGCCTACCAGACTCCTCCGTGGGAGTCGGTATACATATATCTGCTCCTGAATCTGCCAATTCCTGATACCGTTCCTCAGGCAGCCAAGATAGATGACTGCGAGAATGTACCACCCAGATCAAGCACACCTTCCTCTTGTTGTCATTGTGGCTGCTACCCTCGATATCGGCCTCAGTGGCGGTAGCGGGATGTAGTAACTCCCAGACGATCGGAAACGCAACAGCTATGCCGCTCCCGCCTGCCACGATGACGGACAAGTCCGAGTTGTGAAGAGTATCCAGTGCGTGAGAGGAGCCGTAGGGTCCATCCAGCCTGCACACTACGGACGTGTGGCTCTTTGCGTAGTTGAGGATGTCGCGAGAAAATCCATCCTGGGCTCTAACGAGGAGCGTGAGCCAAGCATGCGGCTGTGGCTGCGAAGAAGTATTGGAAGAGGCAAGAGAACTGCGAGGAGCAGCTGACGCGATGGTAAAGGGATGAGCTTGGATGATGTGCTTGTGTGACAAAGACGGAATGGTGAGGAACACGTGGTCCGTTGGACGCCATCCGTATTTGATGGATTGACCGAAGAGTCTGCGCCAGGGGGCAGTGGAGGGAACGGTCCAGTTATTTGATAGCAGAACGGTTGATCCGTCTTCGGCGATGGTAAGGGAGGCACGCATCGAAGTTGTTTTGAGGCCAAGCCGGAAGACAAGCCTGTCGACAAGGAATACGGACAGCGCAACGCCGACGTATACTCTGGCGTCGTAGTGATGAAACCAGAGTAAGACAAGAGCCGCGGCCTGTAAGGCTACGTGCAGGACAAGGAATAGTTCGTACCACCGCTGCCGGAAGCTTCCTAGGGAAGTGAAGTAGATGAGCTCGTAGGAGAAGAAAGCGCCAAGACCGAGCAAGATGATCTTGCTGAAGATGAACCGGGCGAAGGTAAAGCCACCGGGCCTAAGGAGAGTGTACCAGACGCCCACCATGCCCGCGGAGTGTAACAATGCTAAGACACACATGACCTCGCCCAGTCGCCGATGGAAGATGTTCAGAGACTCATAAGAATAGCCTGTCAACAGCTTTATTGGCTGGTTCTTCGCCGCGAACAAATAGAGAATGGGCAGGTTAGCTACAAACATGAGTCCAGCTCGATCTGCGAAGACGAATAGCATGAATACGCTAAGCTCGACATTGTAAAAGGTGTAGAAAACATTGAGGCCAACGAATAACAAGATTGCTAGCGTGAGGCCGTTCGAGGGGAGGACTTTCTTGATGAATGGAACTGCTCTAGGCTGATACATCAACCATGCCCGAGCGTTATTAACCAGACGATAACCGCCATGGTAGGGCTTCTGGCCTTGCCGGAACAGCAGCGGCTGGCGCTCCCCTTCATAAGTAGCATCTTTCCTGAAGTCTGGTGGAGTTGCTGTTCCTTCGAGGGTGCTACTCGATGAGGAGCTACTACTCCGCTCGGCCTCCTGGATCTTGGCTCCGGCGTCCCTGTCTGATCTCATCACATCAGCTGCATGGCTTCCCCCGGCCGCTATCGCCCTAATCCTCCATCTCCGCGCTTCTCTTGCCTTGCCTCCCCAGTGAACGACGGCGACTGAGACCAAGATCACGGCAAGAACGAGATTGTAAGTCAGAATTAAGCTTCGCGAGAACAGTACAGCGTCGAACAGCTTCTTGAACCTTGGATTCCTCCCCGGATCCTCGTCTACTTGGGCGTTCGCCGAGAGATTCTGATACGCGTCATCGACGGTCGAGTGTGAGGTTGCAGACAGAGAGAAGCGCAAGGCTGCTCGAAGCCAGCTCTGCGGTGACTCAGCCATGTATGGGGTCAGGGACTGATTGATATCTGGTGTCCAGCAGACAAGTCCTGCTCCCAAGGTACCCAAATGGCGTGGAATTGTTGATATCACGATACGTGCATGACTCGCCGCCGAGCTTATCTCATCGGCCTCGGATCGAGTTCGGCTCCTGCCGATTCCAACCGAACTCTTGGGATGGAATTGAGGGCTCGCCGCACCCGCATATCAAATCTGAACCCTCGCAACCGCACAAACAGAGAAACACTTCCAGCTGAGCCACTCGAATCCTGACAACCTCCGCTTGTTCTGCGTCGCATCCGTCTCCCCAAATAATCACCATCCCCGATCGGCCCTCTATACTCCACCCAGCTTGCTCCAATCTAGTGACAGTATTATCGCCACTGCTGGAGGCCAGATCGTTGACGAGGGTACGGCGAAGGCATCAATTGCGCCCCAAAGCGCGCCGCGCTCCAAGAAGTAATGCAAATTTCGAGCGTCAAGGCTAGTATCCATGCCGGTCGCCTATTGTCATGCATTCGCACAACCTTAGCTCGGCCACAACGACCATTCCCCTCGAGCATCGTCTGCAAGCGCGTCTCAGGATGTCGAAGCTTCACATCTTCCGCCACGCGGACCTTCTACTCCAGCTCAACGGCGGACACCTCAGGCGGCGAGCCTCAAAGCGGAGACGAGGCGGCATCGTCGCAGTCCCCGTTCGCACCCCTCGATACCTTCGTACATCGCCATGTTGGGCCTTCTCCTACTACCGCTGAGCAGATGCTCAAGGCCCTTGACCCTCCAGTAGACACGTTGGACGACTTCGTGAAGCAGGTCCTGCCTGCCGACATACTATCATCGAAAGATCTGAAGCTTGGGTCAACTGCTGGTAACGAGCGTAGCAGGGCTCAGGACGCTGAGGAGGGTATGAGCGAGTCTCGGTTGCTGCATACCTTGCAGCGTATTGCCAACTCCAACAAACTGTTCCAACACAACATTGGCTGCGGTTATGCGAATACTAAAGTGCCCGCGGTAATCCAGAGGAATGTTCTCGAGAATCCGGCGTGGTATACAAGTTACACCCCGTATCAGCCAGAAATTAGTCAAGGACGGTTGGAGTCGCTTCTGAACTTCCAGACCATGGTCACGGATCTCACGGCCTTGCCAGTTGCAAATGCATCACTCCTGGACGAGCCCACTGCCGCCGCTGAGGCTATGACCCTCTCCTTCAGCGCCTGGCCAATATCTAAACAGAAAAAGCCAAACAAGGTCTACTTCGTATCTCATCTCTGTCATCCTCAAACTATAGCTGTGCTCCAGTCCCGTGCTGATGGATTCGGCATAGAGATCAAGGTTGGCGATGTGCTGCAGGATGGAGGTAAGCAGGTAAAAGAGATTGGCGATAGCTTAATCGGGGTCCTGGCGCAGTATCCAGATACCGAAGGCGGGGTTGAAGATTTCAGAGGACTTTCAGAGATCGTACACAAGGTTGGAGGCACATTCAGTGTAGCTACTGATCTCCTTGCACTCACTCTTCTGACACCCCCTGGAGAATTTGGAGCGGATGTTGCCTTCGGAAATGCGCAGCGATTCGGCGTTCCGCTTGGCTACGGAGGTCCTCATGCAGCCTTCTTTGCTTGTAGTGAGAAACACAAGAGGAAGATACCCGGTCGACTGGTCGGCCTGTCGAAAGACAGGTTGGGCGATCACGCAGCAAGGTTGGCGTTACAGACTCGAGAACAACACATTCGCAGAGAGAAGGCAACGAGTAATGTTTGCACTGCCCAGGCCTTATTGGCAAACATGAGCGCATTCTACGCCATTTATCATGGCCCATCCGGTCTGAAGGCTATTGCTGAGAAAACCATGTTCTCTGCAAGAGTCCTTCAAAAGCTCATCTCCGAACTTGGCTATCGCACAGGGAAGCGCGGCAAGTTAGATAACCAACCCATTCCTTTCGATACCTTCGTTGTTGAGACGGGGGCGGAGACCAAGAAGATAATGGAACATGCTGTCTCCAAATATCAAGTAAACTTGCGAATGCTCGATGACAGCCACATCGGTATTTCTATCGACGAAGAGACGGAGATGCTCCAGCTCAAAAGGATTGCAAATATCTTTCAGGATTTCAAGCCTGAGCAAGAGCGCCGCTCCCTCGAAAGCCTCGCCCAGGACCTGGGGGCAGCCGCCACAACGGTGCAATCTTTCAAACGCGAATCAGCATATCTAACACATCCAGTGTTCAACTCTCACCATTCCGAGACCGAGCTCCTGCGGTACATTTACCACCTACAGTCCAAGGATCTGTCCCTCGTCCATTCGATGATACCGCTCGGCTCTTGCACCATGAAGCTCAATGCTACCACCGAGATGATCCCAATCTCATGGCCCCAGTTCTCTCGTATCCACCCATTCGCGCCAGCATGGCAGGCTGAAGGGTATAAGCAGCTGATTGGCGAGCTAGAGCATGATTTGGCAGAGATCACCGGCTTCGATGCTGTGTCACTCCAGCCGAATTCTGGTGCCCAGGGCGAGTTTACTGGTCTCCGCGTCATCCGCAAATACCTGGAGGAGCAGCCCGGCAAGAAGCGGGATATCTGCCTTATCCCCGTCTCCGCCCATGGAACCAACCCCGCCAGCGCAGCAATGGCAGGCATGCGCGTCGTGGCCATCAAATGCGAGCAAGGCACGGGGAATCTCGACATGGGCGACCTGCGCGCTAAGTGTGAAAAGCACAGCGAGGAACTCGGAGCTATCATGATCACGTATCCCAGCACCTTCGGCGTCTTCGAACCCAAGATCAAAGAGGTGTGCGAGCTGGTGCATCAGCATGGCGGACAGGTCTACATGGACGGCGCGAACATGAACGCCCAAATCGGTCTGTGCTCGCCCGGCGAGATCGGCGCCGACGTCTGCCATCTCAATCTGCACAAGACCTTTTGTATCCCTCATGGCGGCGGTGGACCCGGCGTTGGGCCCATCGGCGTGAAGGAACATCTAGCGCCTTACCTTCCAGGCCACCCGCTCATCAAAACCGGCGGCGAGAAAGCCATCGCACCCGTCAGCGGGGCGCCGTGGGGCTCTGCAAGTATCCTCCCCATCAGCTGGGCTTATATCAAGATGATGGGCGGGCGTGGGTTGACGCACGCAACCAAGATCACGCTGCTAAATGCCAACTATATCCTCTCTCGCCTGAAGCCTCACTACCCAATCTTGTACACCAACGCCAACGGCCGCTGTGCGCACGAGTTTATCCTCGACGTACGCAAGTTCAAGGAGACGTCCGGGATCGAAGCCATCGATGTCGCGAAAAGACTCCAAGACTACGGATTCCATGCTCCGACGATGTCGTGGCCGGTGGCGAATACGCTCATGATTGAGCCGACGGAGAGTGAGAGCAAGGAGGAGTTGGATAGGTTCTGCGATGCTCTCATTAGCATCAGGAAGGAGATCCAGGAAGTGGAGGAGGGAAAGATGCCCAGAGAGGGCAACGTGTTGAAGATGGCACCACATAGCTTGAAGGACTTGATGAGGGATGAGTGGGATAGACCGTATAAGAGGGAGGTGGCGGCGTACCCACTTCCATGGTTGAGGGAGAAGAAGTTCTGGCCGTCGGTCACGAGGTTGGATGATGGTGAGTTATCCTTTTGCCGGTTGGTTTTCTGGTTATCGTGTACTGACGATACATGCAACAGCTTATGGCGACATGAACCTCTTCTGCACCTGCGCTCCGGTGGAACCGGAAGACTCGGATATTACCGGGGCTGCGGCCCCAATGCCGACTTGAGGGTTTCCAACTACCCATTGTAAAGAAGTCCTTGCGTTACCCGGTCTGTTTGATGAGGAGTATATGCTTTTCGCCTGGCCTTGGGGGCGCTTATATTCTAAATCGGCTCTAGAGGCATTGAGCGATCTCACGCAATGAGCAAGGCGTACGGGGCATCTTTCAACAGATAGCGTTTGGGGGTGTTCTTGCATGGACAGCTTGCCGTGTACCTTCCTTTTTAGCTTTAGCTGCGGAGCTCTTAACAGCATCCGAAAAGTAGAACTGTACGGTTGAGCTGTTGTTGGACGTTGTGAGGTCTTCCTTTGTTTGCTGCGAGAGGCTTTTCGCACGCCTTGAGTGCTACTCTATCCACATCGCTGCACGCGACTTCTCGGTAGAACGGAGTACCATGTCTTCTAACTCCTGAGGATGAAGCCTCCTTCAGCCATGAAGAGCTCAAAACCCACGTGAGTCTCGTTTCCTGAGTATTGTTTAAGCGCGCGGTTATCGGGACCTCGGATGCATGCCGGCGCTTACTGAGCAACCTCTGGCGGCGCGAATGATGTCACCGCGAACACCCGAGCGAGGAAACAAGAACGGGAGCAGCCATAACTAAACCTAACTCTTTCGGATTGATCCCTCCCCAATCCAGACGGATCGGCGGTAGCAAGAGCCGGAAACCAGGTCCAGCTGATTGCCGATCCCAGCAGGTAAGGGACCCTGACGTAGGAGTCTTTCTTGGGTATTTATTTACTCCATTCTTCTCTACAAGCGTCTGTCCAAGTTGCAGACATCACGCTTGCAATTCTGTCTTAGTCATTACAAGTCTCTTCCAAGTCAAAGCCAACTTCAACCCTCGATCAAACAACAACAACCACTCCCCCTCCAGCCACCATGCATAACACCCACCACACCACCCCCCACACGGGGACAGCCCACACCAGCACCGGAGCCTCTTCCGGTAGGGGCGCCGCCGCCGGCAGCGCTCTCAAGAACACCCTCGGTATCGTCCGCGGCGCTGGCGAAGCCATCCGTGGGGAAATCAACACCTTCGCCGACAGCGCCATGAGCAAGAAGGGTGCCACCCACAGCCAGCCCGTTACCCAGCATGGTTTTGCCGGGACGAGTAGCGGGCATCACCATGGCACGGGTGCGGGAACGGGAGTTATGGGAACCGGAATGGGGACGGGAAGCACGAATTACGGGCCGCATTCGAGCAATTTGGCGAACAAGGCGGATCCGAGGGTCGACTCTGATGGTGGTATGTCCATCTGGTGGAAGGAAGGGGATTTGAAGCTGGATGACTGATCTGAGAATACAGATCGTCATGGTACGATGATAGGTTCGGGGACCCATGGGACCCATTCGACGAATTATGGACCGCACTCGAGCAATATGATGAACAAGATGGACCCGCGGGTTGATTCTGATGGCGGTATGCTCGTGCCTCAGGCACCGTATGACCGGTTCAGAAAGCTGATGTCCAGAATACAGACCGCCACGCTACAACGGTGGGTACGACGACTCACGGGACCCATTCGACCAACTACGGCCCGCACTCCAGCAACATGATGAATAAGATGGATCCCCGGGTGAACTCGGACGCTGGTACGTTCGCCGCTCAGCCACCGTTCCTTCCCACACGAGATTGTACTGACCAAAACGATCACAGACCACCGCGGCACAGCGGCCGGCTCGACGAACTACGGCACCCACTCGACCAATATAGGTAACAAGATGGATCCACGATTCGACTCGGATCTTGACAACAGAGGCACCGCTGTCGGGAGCACAAATCATGGCCCGCATCGGTCGAACCTGATGAACAAGATTGATCCGAGAGTTGATTCAGATGCAAGCGGAACGAGGGCGGCGAATATGCCGGGGAATACTGCTAGATATTAAGGCGATTGGTGGCTAATCTCTCCGTACTGATACCCTTTTGTATAACGAGATTATGAACAAAATTTTCTGCACTCCGCTTGAAGCTTCATATCTGGCTGGTGAAACCACGTGATGAAAACGACACAAGAACTTGCGAGCTTGGTTCGGGGTCTTGTGTGTCTAAGGTGCACCGACCAACTCTTGAAGTCTGCCAGCGCTTGATGCTCCAATATGGAGAACGAGTATGGAATCGCGGCAGACATCGAGAGTAGAGTTACAACGCCATTCCGTGCATTTCCACGAGCAACTGAATAGTGGAGCGAGTATTGTACATGCGTACATGGAAGCCGCTGAATCCGCCAGGACCCACAGAGAACAGAGATTGTAGCGAGGTCACGTAGCTCCGGCACTCTAGGCGTAGCTTACTCCATGACTGTGAGAACCCTCGTGGACCACTCGAAGAAAGCTGCTGCTGAACTTGCGTCCCTGACCGGAATCATGACTGCCAGAGCCGCCTCTACTCATTACTCTGAAGCTTTCCAGCTCCAAAAAGGCCTTCGAACTCCTCTGGCAACGCCGCAAAATGCTCCGGTCCGGCCTGCTCGACAACGATATCGGCCCCCTTGCCATCGCAGCGGAGGATGTACAAACAGTGCGAGGTCTGATGAAGACTTGTCAGTGGTGTGCAAGATGTGCGATGTGGGAGCCTTACACCCTGGAAGCTCTCAGGCGAGCCCGTGCGAACGGTTCCAATGATACGATTGAGGAGTTCGGCGAATTTCTGCAGGTTTTGTGATTCACGTGCCTCCCAGTCCTGGACCCTGCCGCGAACGTCGGTCACTTTAGGGGTGTCGAAAACGGCTCGTGGCGAAGGGGTCTCCCAGATAGGTCTGTTGATAACCGGTCAGCTGATCTGAAAACACAGGAGCAGTGGAAGAGAACGAAATGGTAGAGTTCTTGTGGGAGGGGGAATTGAGTCATCTAGTACTGAAGGTGACGGCAGAAACACTAGCTGCAGCGCTTTTACTCGGCTGTTGACGGTAGATCGTAAACACAAGCAGAAAAGGAAAGCCCCATGATTCCAGGATCATGAGAATTTCCTGGACCAGTATGCAATGAGAGGTGTATAAGGTGCTCCGACTCAAGGGATAGATTAGTATTGAAAAGAGAGCTTTCTTCGCTGACAGGGGTGCTGCAACCGAGATACCGCAGACATAGACCGTCCGACGCCAATGCACCTACTTCTCATGCTTGTAATAAGCTCCAACAAAATGTGGCGTCTGCAAGATCCACAAATCTGGAATCTTCGTGTTGATCTTGAACGGGATTCTCGAGAATGCAGAGCGCGTCGTGAGTTCCAGTACAGCGGCCTGTGGGACAATCCGTCCACCATCAACCACAAAGACCCCTTTGGCAACGTTCGGGTCTTCCAGACTTGGTGGCGGCGATGCTAATGTTATGGTGCTCGTCCACTTGACCAGATCAGCTGCGCTGCTTTCAGTCGGCTCTCCAGTCACAACCGATGGGTGCTTGGGCAGGTACGCATCGGCGACGAACCAAACGAGAAGGTCGATGCTCCCGAACTTGTAGTTTGAGATACGGTGATGAGACGTGGTCCGCTTTGCAACCGGCTCGACAGCTGTGTAGGTTTGCTCAAAGGCGTTGCGGTACTGGAGGTGTGTCGAGTAGACACGCGTTTTGTCCTCTATGCGAACGAGGATCAAGGTCTTGCCGACGAGCTGGACACCAAATTTGAAGGAGCTGCATTCTTTTGGGTTGCGGGCAAAACTCAAAAAAGATGGCTGAGCGGACGCCGATCCGAGACGATGTCGAGCCCGTCAAAAGCGAACTCGGGCTGGACTGTTAGAACAGCGCGAATGAGCGGCTCAATGGGAGAGCGCGGGTTCCGGTCGGCATTTTGGTCCACGAAGCGGCCGACTTCGTCAGAATCGAGAGGTTGATTCTCACTTGGAGGATTCCATGTCGAGGGTAATCCTACAAACCGTCTGAAGTCAGCACCCGAAGCCTACAACAACGATAACGACAATAATACAACGAAGTGAATCATATCCACGCTCACCCGGGACGAGTATGGTCGGCGCTGATTCGTCGATCCAGTTGTACGTGGCTACCAGTTTCACATCGCGGATCTTCGCCTCACTCTCGTTGACGGTACTTCCAGCCGGATTGACGGGATCAATGCTATCACTGGGCTCCGTATCAGCGGCAGCGGATGCCTCCGCACTGGCTAGCTGCCGTCTTAGATGCGGTGGAATATATTTTGCTGCCATCGACGGATAGAAGGATTTGTGATATGAGAAGTTGCCGCAAGAGAAAGACTGGAGTCAGACCTAAGAGCTTTCAGAGAGACGAGAGGACAGATATAAGCGAAATGAACGGTGAAGATGAGTGCAAATCTGCGCGCTTTTGACATGTTTGCAAGCAAACGGCCGATCCTCTCGCACTCCTGGGCAGCCATCCGGTTAATGGTGTGAAACGGGCAAGCGTGAATGGTAGCAGTTCACCATCGTTTGCGGAAGCTGATGGAATTATGGATCGGAGCGAATCTCAAGTGCTTCGTTGCAGTCTCTCCGAGAATGTTTCTGCAGTACCTTGTCCTATACCTACTCCTCCTTCAGTTGGAGGAGACGACCACAGCTTGCCTGGAAGGGTACGTCCTGTGACGATATGCTTAACCACGCCCAGATGCGGAGCCATGATGATATTTGGACAGCGCGTCAATAGCAAAGGCCTTCCATGGTCCCACGTTAGTGTCGTGACAGTGGACGGTTCTCCCCTAAAGCTCTGCGCCAAACCATCTGGGTTGGCCAACCTACCTCTCTCCTCCGATGTAGTTTTTGGCAGATAAAAGCCTTGACTCGACTGTGAGGGTACCCTCACGCTTCTCCCACTCCTCCCATTGGACTGATCATGTGTAATGGATTCTTTCGATGTGCTATCACAGGAGTGCTGCCCAAAGTCAAAGAGAGAGAATGGCTGGCAACAGGCAAACAATCGATGATGCCTTGTTCGGAAACCATGAGAAGGTCGCCGATATCGCGAGATTTGGTATCCCGTGGGGATAGACCCATGGTCTTCATGGGAAAGTGGCGGCTCCTACGGACCTGCCAGGGCTGATGTCTTGCCGTCAACCGGCGTGAGCTGTAATATCAAGGGGCTCCGGCCTGGAGGGCAGACACGCTCTCAGCCTCAAACTCCAGGCCAACAAGATCCGGCCAACCAAGCCCACTCCCTCGCACCAACCCACCAAACCACCAAGCGCTCACCCTCAGCCCTGACGCATCGCTGCTGCCCGGTTGCCAACACAAGCGGCACCGCTCACTCGTCGCAATCCAGCCGTCGGGCATACAGAGGCTTCCGCCCACTACTGTCCTCCAACACCCGCATTCCTCGGTCACAGCGTCTTCTCGCGCAGCCTCCACCCCTCCGCTGGCTCAGGTCGCGACATCGCGTATCCCGCACTCATCGCTGCCGTGCACGAGCCGGCGCTCCCCACTGGCGCATCTCACGCCTACAACGCGTGTTGCAAGCCTTGGAAGGTAGACGTGCGCCTGTGTCAGCATCCCAGCCTGTAAGACTCCGTGCTACTGCGGCAATACCCTCGACGGTACGGTAGACCCGGCATGCACAGTACCACCACTCCGCTGCCGTAACGAGCTGCACCGGGTGAGCCCAAGCAACCCTTCCGACCGCTGTCTTCGCTGCGCAATCCGAGTCTACCAACATGGATCCTCAATGGGGCTCCTTTGTCGACAGTCCTTCCTCCAGCCGGCAGGCGCGGTATGCACCTCACAATCCCCCCACCGCTCAACACCCGCACCGAGACGCCAATGGGCCTACGCCAGTAAAGCAAGAGGCTTTCCAGTCGCCTTCCATCGTCTCGCGAGCAGCATCCATGGCAATCTCGTCGCCGCCAGCAGCGCAGAGTCGGGCATCCGAGTACAACGGTGACGGTGATGGGGATGTCCCGATGGAGGACGCTGATCCATACAACAAGCCGAAGTATCCTTCACGTCCCAATCACCAACATAGGCACTCGTCGCAGTTCATTCAGCAAGAAGACTCGGCCGCTGCCCGGAGGTATTCACCCATGAACCTTTCACCCTCGTCGCCCTACGGCGCAACTCCTCAGCAATCAAGTCAGCCCACCTACAGTAGCTATACCCCACAGACGCAGGGCTCACGTCAGTCTCCCACCCGCAACAATCCGTACATGTCGCCTCCTCAAAGCTACTATTCTCCTCCAAGTAAGCTTGCTCCTAAGCACTACTCATTCGCAACAGCCTAACAAAGCTCTTACAGCAACCCGCGCCCACGCCTCACAATTACCACCTATCCAGTCTAACATGAGCCCTGAAAGCTACTACCCCCAGTCCGCGACTGCGCAGCTGAACGCGCTGTACGGTCGAGAAGCAAGATCTCCTAGACATCCGCAAGCCCCAACCTCCCAACCGCAAACGTCTCGTGGTGCTGTGCCTCGCTTTACCAAATGTCACAACATCAGCGACCTCGAGCCAAAGGTGAACAAGCAACCGCCATTCCGCCGCGCAAACCCTGAGGGTGGCTTCCTCAGCCCGCTTCAAGCTCTGACGACGCACTTGCCCGCTACCTACAGAATCTGCAATCCGAACTTCAAATACGAATCGTCTCGCAACCCGCGTCGAGTTTTGACCAAACCGAGCAAAGGCGTGAAGAACGATGGCTACGACAACGAAGACAGCGACTACATTCTCTACGTCAACGACATCTTGGGCTCTGAAGAAGCGGGCCACAAGAACCGATACCTCATCCTAGATGTCCTAGGCCAGGGCACTTTCGGTCAGGTCGTCAAGTGCCAAAACCTACGGACTCAGGAGGTTGTTGCGGTGAAGGTTATCAAGAATCGGACGGCATACTTCAACCAAAGCATGATGGAAGTGTCAGTGCTTGATCTGGTATGTAGCGTTTCTTTTTAATAGACCGGACCTTGTGCTGATTCGACGACAGTTAAACAAACAAATGGACAAGAACGATGATCATCATCTCCTGCGCCTCAAAGATACATTCATCCACCGGCAGCATCTGTGCTTGGTGTTTGAGCTGCTCAGTGTCAACTTGTACGAGCTGATCAAGCAGAACCAATTCCGAGGTCTCAGCACAACCCTAGTGCGGGTCTTCGCACAGCAACTGCTTAATGGCTTGGCATTGTTAGGCAAGGCGAAACTGATACACTGTGACTTGAAGCCCGAAAACATCTTGTTGAAAAAGTGAGTCTGTCAAAGTGAGTTAGAGAATCCTTACTGACCAAATTCAGCCTTGAGAGCCCTATCATCAAGATCATCGACTTTGGTTCGGCCTGCGATGAGCGACAAACTGTCTACACTTACATTCAGTCGAGGTTCTACCGATCCCCGGAGGTGTTGCTTGGATTACCGTAAGTGATAGTTTGCCTAGTCGCGCGTTGTTTGACTGATTGTTGGCTCAGCTACTCTGCCGCAATCGACGTGTGGTCATTGGGATGCATAGTGGTAGAGCTGTTCCTCGGTCTCCCGCTGTTCCCAGGGTCCTCCGAGTACAACCAGGTTGCACGGATAACAGAGATGCTCGGCCTACCTCCGACCTGGATGTTGGAGATGGGCAAGCAGTCTGGCGAATTCTTTGAGAAGACCCAAGACGACTTTGGCAGACGGACGTATCGACTCAAGAGCATGGAGCAATACTCGCGGGAGCACGGTACGAAAGAGCAGCCAAGCAAGAAGTACTTCTCGGCGACTACATTGCCTGAGATCATCAAAAACTACCCAATGCCGCGGAAAAACATGAAGCCGGCGGAGATTGAGCGAGGTATGTTTGATGTTGTTCACTTTCCTTCGTAAACTGACGCATGCAGAAATGGCAAACCGAACGGCATTCATCGATTTCGCACAAGGATTACTCAACCTGAATCCTCTAGAACGGTGGACGCCGAATCAAGCGAAGCTCCACCCGTTCATTACTCAGCAGAAGTACACAGGACCTTTCGTGCCGCCGATGATGTATAAGTCCGGATCCAGCCGATCGCCTGCACCCGGCGTGCAAGAGCAGCAGCGGGCAGAAGCCCTGAGCAAGCAACGCGCACAACAAGCTGCTCAAGCGCAGGCCCAAAGCGCTGCCTACGCAAACATGCAGATGAGCCAGTACGCCCAAAGCCCACACGTCCAGAGTCCCGCTGCGTACAACAGCATGTACAGCCCGAACCACCAAGGGGCTCCACCGCCCTATCCGGCTCAAACTGGCTACGGACAGCAGCTGGGTGTGGTTCAGCAGGGACAAACTCCTCGGTACAACGCTCAGCCGAATCTATATGCCCAAGCAACGACGCGAGCAGGTCGCCAAAGGGCTTCGACCGTAGATCAGCAGCAGAGCGGCATTCCACCAGCGTTGCAGCGGGTGATTAGCCACCTGGATCCGAATGCCCCGATCAGATTGCAGCCGAGTCCAGCGTACTATCCTCCGCCGCCCGAAGGTGCCGCTGATTCAACCTCGGCGAGTGCTAGGAGGCGTGACAGTCGAGCTAGAGGGAATCGCGCAACAGGCAACCGAGACTTCATCCGGAATCTGGAAGACCGCACGCTGGAAGAAGGTTACATGAGCCAGTCAGGATGGCACTGAAGATGAGTTCGAGGCGCAAGCGACGCTTGATTATCATTACCAACGGACCACGACGTCCAAATGGAGAGATTGGGGATGGAGATTCCGAGGGATTGTTGTTCCGCTGTACCCTCCTTGTCTCTCTCAGAGCCTGCATCCAGTCTGGAGTGACAGGCGCAACCAGATTGATATCTCTTACGCGCATCACATCCTCCGGGAGGAGACTAAGACTGTAGCTCCACTGCGATAGGGCGATCCGAGCGTTAAAAGCCCCCTAGGGTGCTGCAGGAGGTCCTAGGAGGCGCCGGTTGGAATTTTACATCAGCACGTCTTCACACATGGTGAGTGCTGGACACCCACAAAGACTGCAGGACGAGATGCAATTCGGTTCAAGTACCTTGAGATAGGGTGTGTGCGCTCGGGCAGCAAGTTCACAGTGGCTCACAGGCTGGGGAACAAAGGGTTCAAGACAGCAGAGTATGCTTGTAGCTGTCGAATCGCACGAGTATCTACACCGTGTTATGCAATCTTCGAGAAAGTGACTGGGATATCTGATAGAAGCCTTGAGTTTGACTATTTGCCTTCATGCAGACGAGCTGTGATTGAGTGGTTCACCGCACTAGGAGTAACCATGCCAGGGATCTCAGTGCGTTTCATATAGACGAGCGCTGGCAGAACAACATGAGGTCCTCCATACCACTTCACAGGCACTTTGTCATGCGTGAGATGTTACTGCATAAGTCAACTTTCGAGGAGCAACAATGGGACTGAGAAACGTGCCTAAAGGAGCCTAGCGCTGCCAAGATTTCATGACTTGCGCCCCTCCACAGCCGAACAGCGCGACTCACATCGGAATATCGACGTTCACAACGACAACTGTCTTCGTGCCCATACAGAGCGAAGTTTCCACCGAACAACCATCCGGCACAGAAGCGTCCGTCCAGAACCTCTGCTCGGTCCCCAAACCATAAACAGCGTCCGAAACCGCACTCAACTGAATCACAAATAGTTACACTCGGACAAGATGTCGAGATTCTTTGCGGCGGACTCCAGCAGCGAGAGCTCATCTGAGGAGGAGGAGTACGTCTCCCGACATCGAACACTCTTGGGATACATGCTGATGCGCACCGTCAATAGGCTCTACAGCGAGGGGGAGGCAGAGAAGTCCGAGGAGGAGAGCAGCAGCGAGGAAGAAGAGGAAGAGAGCGAGGATGAGGACACGGACGATGAAGATACGGGCAAAACCGGCGCGGCCAAGTTCTTGAAAGGTGACGCATCAGATGAGGAGACGGACGAGGAAGATGTGGGTTCTCACAATTGTGCAATTTTTCGAAGAAGTTCAGGGCGCTGACGGGCAGCGCAGAAAGTTACGATCGTCAAGAGTGCGAAGGACAAGAGGTATTTGGGCTTCCTAGTTTGGAACATTGGAGAGATTCTGACCAGAACAGGTTCGAGGCACTAGAAGGCACGATTAGACTCATCGAGAATGCCGAGAAGATCAACGACTGGGCAGTAATCTCTACAGGTAAGTCCGCCAGGACTTTGAAGGTCAGATTTACGGGACTTAGAGAATACTAACAACTCGTGTCAACGACAGAGTTCGATAACCTCAACCGCCAAATACCAACCCTCACCCGGGAAAGAGATGGCAAAGTCCCGAAGCTCTACATCAAGACCATCGCCGACCTTGAAACGACCATGCTCGAGACCATGGAGAAGCAGAAGGTTTCGCCGAAGAAGATGAACGCGGTCAATACTCGAGGTCTTAATGCCATGAGGCAGAAGCTACGCAAGATCGTGAAGGATTACTCCAAGGAGGTTGAGGCATACCGAGAGAACCCGGAGGCCTACATGCGGGAAGAGATTATTGAAGAAGCACCTCCTGCACCAAAGAGGCCGAGGCAGCATTTCCTCAGCGCAGCCGAGGCGATCGAAGGAGCCGACAATGAGGGCTTTATTGAGGTTGATACGAAGGGTCGGCCTGTACGCTACACGCCCGAAAGCATTCTCAAGAACCTCCGCACGATCATTGAAGCCCGCGGTAGGAAAGGTACCGACCGCCTTGAATCAATCAGGACTATGGAAAAGCTCCTCGACGTGGCTGCGACCGATTACCAGAAGATTCGCGTACTTCTGATGCTCATCTCAACGCGCTTCGACTTGACATCTGGTACCGGTACCCAGATGACTCAGGAACAATGGAAATTAGCCGAGCACGAATTTGCGACGCTGTTGGAGGTACTCGAGTCAAATGAGGATATCGTTGTCATTGAAGGCGCAGAAGAGTGGGAGGACGATGAGAAGCAACCGCAAATACCGCCCAGCGACGACTCCGGGCCCTTCAAAATCCCCGGCAGTATCGCATCGTTCATCGAGAGGCTGGATGATGAGCTGACTCGCTCGCTCCAACATATCGATCCCCATACTGCGGAATACGTCGACAGACTGAGAGATGAGACCGCGCTGTATACGAACATCGTGCGCTCACAGCTGTACGTTGAAGGTCTGAGGAAGAACCCAAAGCTGGATGCCTCACAGGATAGCGTCAACCGAGTGCTCATGCGCCGCCTAGAGCACATCTACTTCAAGGTAAGCATTTGCTATGTGTTTTGCGAAGAAATATGCTGACAGCTCTTCGTTGAGCCATCACAAGTTGTCGCCATCCTCGAAGAGAAGGCGTGGGAAACCATCCCGGCCGAGCTCGACTCGAGCATCATGCCACGAAAGGATTCTACCAATACCGGCGCCCTTGTGCAGACTATTTGCACGTATCTCTTCCAGCACAGCGAGGGCATCATCCGGTCTCGGGCCATGCTGTGCCAAGTCTATTACCTCGCGCTTCACGACCAATACTTCCGCGCACGCGACATGATGTTGATGTCACATCTTCAGGACACCATCAACAACTTCGACGTCAACACTCAGATCCTGTTCAACCGAACACTGGTCCAAGTCGGTCTATGCGCTTTCCGTGCGGGCCTTGTTTATGAGGCACAAAACTCCTTGCAAGAGATCTGCGGTAGCAACAGGCAGAAGGAGCTCCTCGCCCAGGGCCTTCAGATGCAGCGGTACTCCCAGATTTCGCCAGAGCAAGAGCGATTGGAGAGACAGCGACAGCTACCATTCCATATGCATATTAACCTCGAGCTACTGGAATGCGTCTACCTCACCTGCTCCATGCTCTTGGAGATTCCCCTGCTGGCCCAGGTTGGTTCTTCTCCGGACATCAGGAAACGGGTCATCAGCAAGACGTACCGCCGGCTGTTAGAATACCATGAGCGCCAGATCTTCACAGGCCCACCCGAGAACACCCGCGACCACGTCATGCAGGCTTCTAAGGCACTCGCAGCAGGCGAGTGGAAGAAGGCCGCGGACTTCATCAACTCCATCAAGATCTGGGAGCTTATGGCCGGCTCCGCCAAGATCAAGGAGATGCTGTCGGAGCAGATCCAGGAGGAAGGTCTCCGCACCTACCTCTTTACTTACGCCCCATTCTACGATACCCTCTCCATCAGCACCCTGGCCTCCATGTTCGAGTTGTCGGAACGCAAGGTCTCGGCTGTCGTCAGCAAGATGATCAGCCATGAGGAACTCGCTGCTGCTCTTGACCAGGTCAATAGCGCCATCCTCTTCAGGCGCGGCGTCGAACTCTCGAGACTCCAGAGCCTGGCCCTCACGCTCAGCGACAAGGCGAGTGGCTTGATTGAGTCGAACGAGAAGACGCTTGAGCAGCGGACGGCGGGTACCAGCAATGCTTTTGAGCGGGAAGGTGGTCGCGGCGGCCGTGGTGGGCGTGGAGGTGGGCGTGGAAGGGGTGGCATGGGGAGAGGCGGACAGGGCGGGCAGAGGAGGGGTCAAGGGTTCACGGGTGGTGCGCTGGGCAGGGCTATCCAGGCATAGGTTCCAGTATGAGCTGTTTTTTCTTCATGGGGAGTTCGCAGTATGTGCAGGTCAGCTGCGCCGGGAGCACTGCTGCACTTTGACAGTTTCGTGAATACCTTGGGCAGATAGATCAAAAACCAAAGCTACAAGCTCCGACTTTCTGCTGTTTAGCGTGCTTGACTAACAGATGACCAACGTAAGAGGCCACATGCGTTTTTTTTCTGACCGTTTCTGAACCTTTTCTCGGCATTTTCACGTTCATCGCCGTTCTACGGACGTTAAATATCGCCAAATACGGTAACATGTGTGCGTTCCGTAGAATATCTTCACTCTCGCACCCCGCTTCTCACGCATCACTTCTCACACATCATCTCGCAACTCTCACCCCACCTCCCTACTCTTACTTAGCTCTCACTTCCCAACTCGATGGCTAACAGCTTCGCTCCTGTGCGTGAAAAATATCAGGGGATAAGATTCCTAACTCTGCGCCATATAACGGCCAAGGTCCGCTTGAGGGGCATGAGAAGGTGCGTGTAGTGACCAAATCTCATAGTTCCCTATCTCCTACTGCCCTCCCGTATCATGAATGAACGTGGGCGACCAATACTCCGTCTCATCCGCCTGCTTATCCACCCAAACCAGAGAGTCCGCCATCAGATCGTCAATGACAGCGATAGCCCGCGGCCGCTCCCAGTTAAGGTTGATCCGCAGCATCGACAGCGTGACATGCCCAAGCACCTGTATCGCCTCCAGCACAGTCGACTGGTCCGTGTTCAGCTCCTTCGGCACCGACCGTATCATCTGCTTGTGTCCCAGATTCAAGATCGTAAAGCCCGAGCCCAGCGGCTCGAGCGACTTGACGGCGCGGAGAATATCGTCACTGCACACATGCATGAGCTTCATCATCCCCAAGCATAATATCATTTCTTCTACAACGAACAATGGGTTCTACATACTCCGAAACCTCCATCCCACCCCCGACCCCCCGTCCCTTCTGCACCCTCTGCCTCACCTCCGCCACAGCGACCAACCCCCCATTCTCGGCCCTCGTATCCCGACACACCTCCACAACCCTCACAGCCAACTCGAAATAGAAATCATTCACGCTCCCGCCCAGCATCTGGCTCCAGAAGCTGCCACCGGCCTCCTTCCCTCCCGCGCCTCTCGCAGTATGGCTCGACGCGAGCGGATCCACGCCGATGGCGTTGCACATCCTGGCGAACTCGGCGCGGAAGGTCGGGTTGGAGCGGATGTCCTTGGCGTGCGTGACGGCGAACTGGTGGAGCAGGGACTGGAAGACGGCGAGTTGGGTCTGCAGGGAGGAGGCGTGGGTTTCTTGGAGCGTCCGGCCGTGGGAGGCGTATTGGGCGGCGGTTATTTGGGTGCGGGAGAAGGCGGAGAGGCCGGGGATGCGGTGGGGGGTGGACATGGTGGTGGGGGGAGAGTGTGTCGCCTACAGGTGGTGGAGTTTTGATTCCTGTGACCAGCTGGTGTGGTGCCTGCGGCCCTGTTCCTGTGATTTTTTGCCTCGTTCTTAGAGTCTTAGGTTAGTCTGGCGTTCAGAGTGCAGAGCTCGGAGATGGCAGCAGGCTGGAGTTGGTGATGCGGCTCCTGGTGTTGATCGCGAAGTGACGATCAGTGTCGGAAAAACACTTTCTCCGCCCTGAACCCACGATCCGCTGCTTGTAGAATTTCATTTTGCAGTGAAGTTGCGCCCAACCTCCGTCGTCGACCAATCCGCCAAAATCCACCGCAATCCGCCGCAATAATGTCCCACACAAAGCACGCCGGTACGGTCAAGGTGTACGTACATCGCGCCGCCCTTCGACGCCCGAGTCGAGAAAGCAGATGGTCGTGGTTCCTCACGCTGGGCTAGCTGCTCGCCAGCACCAGCTCCTCCTGGTCCTCCTTTTCTACAGCATGGGCACACACTCAAGCTGCAGGGACTGAAGAATTGGGGTCTTGGGGTTGAGGGATTCGTTCCTCTCCCTTAAATGCATCTTCCGCACCGAAGCAGCTCCACTCGGAGCGACGACTCCGTGCCACAACCATCCTGCTAACGTTGGGCCATTACAGCTCGGTCCCGACCCAAGACCAGATCCTGGTGCCCGAGACTCTCCTCAAGAAGCGCAAGAGCCAGGAGAAGGAGCGAGAGAGCCGGGCTGCCGACCTTCAGAAGCGTCGTGAGGTAGGCACACACTTCGTTCTATGCGCTCGGCAGCAGAGGCGGGCGACCATGGTGATGACATCTACCAACCGTACGACTAGACCTCCGGGTCGATGCTGTTGTTTACAATACCATCTTTCGGGACTGAATATGTCGCAAGCCTCTGCTGCAGCGGGATGACTTGGCGGGAGTGAACGTTAACGGCATTACGCTCAGGCCTCCAAGGAGAAGCGCAAGGTTCTCTTCCAACGCGCCGAGAAATACGTCAAGGAGTACCGCGACCAGGAGCGGGAGACGATACGGCTGAAGCGCGCGGCGAAGCAGGCGGGCGAGTTCTACGTGCCCGCTGAGAACCGCCTTGTCTTCGTTGTCCGCATCAAGGTACGCTATGCAACTCCGCTTTACTGATGGTTGGACTTGAGTGCTGATTGGCTCCACCGATAGGGTATCAACAAGATTGATCCCAAGAAGCGGAAGACGCTGCAACTGTGAGAGAACTCCGAGTTGAAAGGCCATGCTCTTTACTAACCCGCTCCAGGCTGCGTCTCCTTCAAATCAACTCCGGAGTATTCGTGCAGTTGACCAAGGCCACTGTAAGCAGAGCCATTCCAGATCGGCGCAGCGTCCTGTGACACGAGCTGACGATTACAGTCCGAGATGCTTAAGATCGTCGAGCCCTTTGTTGCCTACGGCTACCCGAACCTGAAGACGGTGCGCGAACTCATCTACAAGAGGGGGCACATCAAGAAGGAGAAGCAGCGCATCCCCTTGACCGACAACACACTCGTTGAGGAGGTGCTCGGCAAGTACGGCATCATCTCAGTGGAGGATATCATCCACGAGATCTTCACTGTCGGACCGAACGTGAGTAATCTCTGCTGTCCCCAAAACTCAGACTCGTGTACTGACCGCGCCCCCTCCTACAGTTCAAGCAGGCCTCGAACGCTCTCTGGCCGTTCAAGCTGAGCAACCCCACCGGCGGCTTCCGCACCAGGAAGTTCAAGCACTTCGTCGAGGGCGGTGATCTTGGCAACCGGGAAGATCACATCAATGCTCTCATTAAGCAGATGAACTAGATGATTGGTATGAGGTTGGATTGTGATGGGAGATTCCAGACCAGCGTTGAGCTCTTGTTTGTTGCGTGCATAGCTGGCTCACTAGCTAAAGGATTGAGAGAACGAGCGTAGGAGCAGGTGGTCGCCCAAAAACAATCAAAAGCTTCAAAGCAATTTTGCGCTTCTTTGACTTGCTGAACGGAAGCCCGTATCTCCTGTTGTGTACAACCCGTATCTCTTCTGGAGATGTGAGATGGGATCTCCGAATCCAGTCATCTGAACGGCTTCGAGTCTCGAAACTCCTCTTTCGTTCAGGAGCACCCCGTACTCAGTTGACGCACCCGGTTCGGTTCAGAAATGAAGAGGCACTGGTTCGCCTCAAATGCAATACCCAGCCACCTCAAAGACATACCTCATCGGTACTCACGAACCAGATGTGTCGATGCCCTGGGTATTTAACTTAGCCTCATACCACGGCACGTCTCCGAGCTAGAGCTGGCTGCAAGGTCTGCCTTGCCTCGAGCGCGTTGTGTCTCTATAGCGTTTCTATAGCGTTTCTTTCTGGAAGAGACCCTTTGATGAGCTGGGGTTGCGAGTGGGTACGATGGTGTGGCACGAGATCAGAGAAAGGCATTTCTCGGAAAAAACGGGCTGGAGAATGCGCCTTGCTAATGTGTGTTTCTAAGCCGGATGTCCCTAGTGTGGTGGGTGAGATATTGCCCGACACGATGACCGTTTGTCTCATATGTAGTACAGCGCGTGGAGAACACGGGCTGTGACATGAACCGAACTGAGGTTCATCTCTCTTTCCCTACGTTTTGTCGCCTTGTAGGTGATCAATGAGGACGTTGTGAGCGCAGCCGGAAACCGAACGGTGCGTTGGGTATAACAGCACTAGTAACCGTCAAGTGCCATTCCGATAGGAACGTACGAGACAACGAACAGTCTTTCACTGCTTTTCATATGTACAGCCGGCTACTAGTACTAACGAACTTGGACCGGCCTGGCAACAGCCCCGCAACTACCCACAGCAATGAACCCGCTCATGCTCCAGCGCGATGCGTCGCTCACAGACTGAACAAACAACACTTCCAAGAACGCATTGCTCTCTCCATTCCACATCCCGCTACGGGCGGCGCCCACGTAATGCGCCGCCAAAACTCCCATACTCAACACGGCTGCGTCCTTGGCTCTACAACGGACCGCCAGTAAGGAAAAACGGCGCAGAGTCTCCACACAACAAACGAGAGATTTTGTTCGCTCCTGCAGGATCAATCACACAAAGTCCTGTGGGATAAACCAGCCCCCCCCCCTCGTCAACGTAAGCGATCGTGATGCGTAACCCACCAGCGAGCCAACCAATTAGTCCAAAAGCGCGAGGGTGATTGGGGAAAGGATGAGAACTACTGATGCAATCCCAGAGGACGAGCAATCAAGTAGCTCACGCGTCGAACCCCTGGTGGTTGAAGATGTCGTCCTCGCCCTTCGTATGCACCCGCTCAATCCCGCTCATGCGGTCCTCGCGGTCCTGGCTCCCGTACGGCTTGTTGATGTGCCACTCGTCGTCCTCCTTGTCGTCCTCGTCCATGCGCTCCATATCATTCTCGCGCTCCCGGAACTGCTTCTCGATGTTGCTTTCGTCCACGAAGGTGAAGCCCTTGAAGTTCGCCTGCATAGTCGGCGACAGCGGCGTCGAAGCCGGGTTCACGCCGGACGCGAGCGCCGCCGCCCTTGCATTGAGCGACGAAGCGTTGGTGTTGTTGAGCGCGTTCGTGAACTCCGGATCGAAGTTGGAGACGTCGAGCTCGGACTTGAGTTTCGGTTTGAAGGGTGGGACGAGGTTCTTCTTGCCGAGGGCTTCCCAGTCGATGTCGGCGAAGAAGGGGTGAGCCTTGAGCTCTTCCGCGTCTCCGATTGCGCCCAGACGGTGCTTGGGGTTGCGGTTCAAGAGGCCCTTGACAAAGTTCCTGCCCTCGGTGCTGAGTGCGTCACGGGGAAAGCGGACTTTGCCGAAGGCGATGTTCTTGTACATCTGCTGCGTGTCTTCGGCGTAGAAGGGACTCCAGCCACAGCACATTTCGAAGACGAGGACGCCTAGGGACCAGAAGTCGACCATCTTGGTGTAGCCGTGCTCGTCGAGTAGAACTTCGGGAGCGAGGTATTCGGTGGTTCCGCAGAAGGTGTTGGTGGTGTCGGTGTCTGTTAGGTTTGCTTTCGAGAGGCCGAAGTCGCAGAGCGCGATGTGGCCGTTAGCATCTAGTAAAATGTTCTCCGGCTTAAGGTCTCGGTATACGATGTCGTGTTCGTGCAGATGCTGCAACGCCAAGATCAACTCTGCAATGTAAAACTTCGCGCGCGCTTCATGAAAGCGGCCCTCTTTCTGCAGATGCCAGAACAACTCGCCTCCAGACATGTAGTCGGTAACGAGATACAGGTCCGTAGGTGTCTGGAAGGAGAATTTGAGACCGACAATGAAGGCCGAGTCGGCCGTTGCTGTCCGAACAAGGATGTTCCGTTCGCCAAGCGTATGTGCAACTTCTTTCTTCTGTACAATAACTTTCTTCGACAGCACCTTCATAGCGTAGATGCGACCCGTGTCTTTCTTCCGTACCTGGAAGACCTGACCGAAAGTGCCCTTGCCGATGAGCTTAAGGATCTGAAAGTCTTCCGGTCCGTAGTGCTTCTTTTCTGTCTTCTGAAAGTTTATGCGGAGGTGGATTTCTCCTGTGACTGTGTCTGCCTCGCCTTCTCGGGGCTCAAGCGGGAACCAGCCATCGTAGGCGGACTCGTACTCCACGAGGCTCGGGCAAAAGCGGACATGGCCTAAGAAAGCCTCTTGGTTTGCACGGTCGTAGACGGATACGTCGATTTCCGAGTGGTCGCCAACAACATCACTGTACAGGCTGTCAGGACCGCTTGGAACTGAGACATGTAATGAAGGATGTACTCACAAGATAGCCTCGTGGTCCCACTTTGGGTTCGTGACCTCTGCTTTCGTCTCCTGTGCGCCTGTATTGCTCCCACTGTGGCTGCTTTGTCTGCTTCTCATAGGTATCGCCATTGGCCTGCCCATTTCACTGTCCGTCCTTCTCATTACCACTCCATCTCCCTTCCCTGCACCGTCAGTCTTGCCACTAGTCCTGCCCTTCCTCGGTCCGTCTGATATGTATTCTGCCCATTGAAACTGACAGACACAGTATGGATCAACGCTTGGCTGTAGTGCACGACCTTCGGAAATGATGACGGAAAGTTTGCCCTTCGGAGGCGCGACGGCAGCACTATCTGACGTTCGAGATGTGCCGCTGCTTGACGACTGTGGCTTGGGCGACTCTACCCGATCTTCCTGCGATCGCGTCCTGGGTGTCTGAGGAGGAGTATTCTGACCGGACGACGAAATGCCGCCTTCTGTTAGCCTCTTGACCTTTTTAGCCGCTTTGGACGGTGAAGGGGGTCGCGAAGCAGTAAGAGAAGCAACTATCGGGCTGGAAGGGGAAGTAGTGGATATGCGAGTGGCCGGGTTCTCGATGTGAGCAGCAGGGACTGAGGATGTCGTAATAATGCTTGATAAAGGGCTGGAGATGGCAAACGTGTGCCTGCGCGCTTTCGAAGGCGACTTCGAAATGGCCTTGCCATTGTGCGAGAGCCGCATGCGAGACGCAGGCGCGCTGCCGTCGCTGCAGCCATTTGTGCTGGGCTCGTCTTTGCTTGCTCTATGCATCGACGAGGCAGAGGATGTTGGAGGGGTCGGGTAGGAAGAGGGAGGGCCAGGACGAGAGAATGTCTTCTGATGGGACATGTCTGGCTGCTCGTGAGGCAAGAGTGGCGGGAGCCCGCCATCTCCGCTAAACGCCTCGGTCGGTGAAGCTGGAGCTGTAGGCAGAGCATCGCCGCCGAGTCTCGGCAGGGATCTATGCTCGGCCTTCTGCTCCGCCGCACCACTTGCAGCAATGTGTGTAGGACTTGTGCTACTAGTATGCTTTGGGCGAGTACGGAAAGAGTCACAAACCTGCCCGAAGTAGGTGTGAAGTATGCTTGGCAGTCGTTTGTCCGTTAAGTCTGGTCGGGGGGTCGCCGCGCCTGGTGGTGTCGAGCTACCGGAGCCCAACTGCTCGTGTCCGTCATCGTCGCCGGTCGCCCTGTACAGCGTTGTAACTCCGTTAGCAGACGCCATTGTAGGATTTGCTCGACGTGAGAAAGAGCGTGTAGAGTGGAGGAGTGGGAGGAGAATAGAAGGGGTAGGAAATTCAGTGAGAGTGACGACTGGTTGCAAGGCGATCTAGGCTTTCTAGAATCGCTGACTTGAGCATCGAAAAATCATCGAGGTTCGGCGGCAACCCTGGCCCAACGCTTAAGCGAGAGATGAGCCACAGCAAAAGCGGCTGTGTGCGAGTCTTCCATGCCGAAACTGCAAGGCGACCGGCCGACAGCGACTCCCGAAAGTTTGAGGCCTAAGTTGTTGGGATTGCAGGGCATGCGGAGGGTGATCCGGACTTGACCTTGCGGTTCGGTCTTGGAGGGCTCACCTACCTGTGTAAAGTGGCTTGGCGCAACAGATCGGTGGCGGTGTGGTGGAAAGACATGACCGAGCACTGTCGTACGCAATCGGTTCCGTCGCTGCTGTAGTTGACGCCTGTTGTGGTGCCGGACGAGGTGACGAGAACGCAGCGGCTGTTGAGAGGGCTGGTACCAGGCCGCCGCGGGATCGTTTTTTTCGGCCCACGCTCCCGTCCTCTTGGCTGCGTAGGCGACCGAGTCTGACGCTGTTGGGAAGGCGTGTCGAGGGCGAAAGGAAAGGGCTGTGAGCGCGGATTGAGGGATGATGATGGGTGGGAGAAGGCGCTGCTCATGCTAATCGCGTCATGTGCGGAAAAGTGTTCGGTCCCGCTGCTGTTCTCGCCGAATGGAAGAGGCCGATGCAGGAGGCCACTGACTACCAGTCCTCGAGAATCAAGCAGGACACACCGCTATGGTCTTGAAGGTAAGTCGATTAGAACGTGACTTTATATCAGCTCTGCAAGCTTTTGTGAACCTTGTGTATGCGATGTGCTGCCGGTTTTGGCGATTCTCTCCTCTCCACGGGAATAGTCTCTGGATAACTCGATCTCATCCACGTTTGCCCCCCCTGCGTGCCGTGGAGAACTGGGAAAGATTGCAACTGCAGCGGCGGATACACGGCTTTTCTACATAACACCTCGAACCCTTGGACGATGCTCATGGCTTGCACTCAGCCCTCCGTTGCGACCTGGATCGGCCTGTGAATGGCGTCTGACAGGTTTCTGATCCAGATTGCTTCTCCAGGGAACCAAGGAACCGGGGGAATAATAGCCTGGCTTTCACACGAGCAGCAAGTGGCGCCCAATGCTACAACGCTATGTAGAGAGCTTCACGAATTCGGATCTATCCGACCCACCGCTAGTTGACCAGCAAGGCGGTCCATCTGAGACTATGCTGCTGCACAGCGACATTGCGTTGCCTAAAGAACGCCTGGCAGGAGCTCGTTTGACAACTCATGGCTCTACAAAGATTCATAAGGTCCACAAGACCCATCTCGCCCTTTCAGCGTCACCGTCCATCAGCATCACGGGGCTAGGGGGCCTCCAGAGCCTTGGGCTTAACCCGCCTCGCTGGCTGGAAAAAGCCCCCTTCGTTGCTGTCAAACCTCCCCGTGGGGTATGATGAAGCTCGAATCAAGTGTGAGATGTCCTAGTCAGTGGCCCTGCAGAAGGTACCGATAAGCGTGCCTGGAATGGTAGAGACTCAGCTGAGCAGTCATGAGGCATCAGCTGTGCAGCTGACTGGTCGCCGTTACACACAATTCCGCTGCCCACTTCCATTGAGCAAATGCTTGGGCAACGGAAGGGACTTTAGCCTCTCACTGCTTCGATGTATGTACCCCAATAGAACGCTGTATCTCGGGGCGAGGGAACGACGCAGAGACAGCAGGGCGGAGAGCTGGCGTCGGACAAAGGGGCCTGGTGATATCATGCGGCAGCTCACTGCATGTCCTCGGCGTTCCTGAAAAAAGGTGAAGATGGGAGGGCGCAGAGTGTGTCTCTTAACTAGTGCCGGCATGTGAAGCGATGGAAGTCATGGTGCGGGCCCGACCGTGAATCCCGGCCTCGGACGATATCCCGCTCTGCGGTTTTGCCTGTCCCGGACTAGCGTGATTTCCCCCCGTCGCGACATCGCGAAGTTCAACCGTGTGAAGCTCCAACGCGGCCATACCCACCTTGGACCTTGAAACACCCCACCACAATCATTTCCTTGGTAGTACCTGCTTCAAGATGCCTCCTCGCAGGTCGCGGGGCGCAGCGCGCGCTGTAATCACCCCCATGAGTGCGTACCCATCGCTTCCGTAGCTTCGCGCACATTTCGCTAACACAACGCAGGGACACCGACTCCCGCGGCGCAAGAGCAATCGGACGAAGAGATGGTGGACGGCGAAGAGTCGCGCGTCGAGAGCCAACAGGAAGACGAAGAGGAAGGAGAGGAAGATGGCGGAACCCCTGCGCAGGAGTCCGACGGCCAGCAAGCATCAGACCGCTCTTCACCTCGCGAAGTCCAACCCTTTCCACGGAAACGTCGCCTGGGAAGACCGCCCAAGAACAGACCTTCAGATTGGCCCAATACAGACCCCAACACGGATGGAGGTTCAGATAGAGGTACCCCGCAGAGGCGCAGGCGTGGCCGACCATCGACAGGCGGATTCCGTGGACGGCCTCGCGGCGGCCCGTCGCACGTCACTCGCGTACCCATCGACAAGGAGGGAAACACGGTGGAGGTTATAGACGACGAGGTTGCGCTTCCAGAAGACCCAGAAGGCGAACAGAAGGTCGACAAACTGGGCAATCTGCTCGGTGGGAGAGACTACCGTGTCCGTGTGTTCACAATCATGGGTCGAGGTGAGAGAAAATACATGCTGTCTACGGAGCCTGCTCGTTGCACGGGCTTTCGGGACAGCTACTTGTTCTTCAACAAGCACATGCAGCTTTACAAAATCATCGTAGAAGAGGCGGAAAAGCGCGATCTCATCGCGCGAGACATTATCCCGCACTCCTACAAAGGGCGTGCTATTGGTGTTGTGACTGCGAGGTCTGTGTTTCGAGAGTTCGGTGCGCGCATCATCATCGGAGGCAAGAAGGTCATAGACGACTACTATGCTCAAGCTGCAAGAGACCGGGGTGATGTCGAAGGAGAGATAGCAGATCCAAACGACAAGCTCCCGCCTCCCAGTGAGCCTTACAACAAGAATCAGTACGTGGCCTGGCACGGCGCGAGTAGTGTATATCACACCGGAGTTCCCAGCGTGCCGGTTGCGAACGGCAAGGTCATCCCGGGGAAGCGCAAGCTCAACATCACATCAGCCAACTGGCAGTTTGAGCATGCGCGCGCTGCAAGGTATGTCACATGACCGTGAGCACGGCGCATCGTATCACTGACTATCTCCAGCCGTTACAATTCAGCGCTTGCAGCCAGCCGCCGGTTCAACCTTGAAGGCGTGTACGATCCGCACACTAACCTAGTGTTCCTTCCGAAGATCATGCAGCCTTCCCATGCCAAGTGGGAGGAAGTTCTGCCCCCTCAAACCGGGAGTCAATCTAAGAGGAGACAGCTCACCAATGGTATCGACGGCGTCACGAACGGAATTCATGAATACAGCTTAGACGGCCCTGCATCAAGCGATCGGGCTGTGCCGTCCATCTTCTCACCAGTACCACCAGTTGTGTCTCGGAACTTCCTAATAACGGATATCCAGTTCGTCTCGCCGCCGATTGCAGGCTTAGGTGTGCCTGGCCCGGATGGGGATTTCCATGACACTGGCATTAATGGGCTTGCGAATCTGCCGTCTGCAATACTGGAGGAACTACCGGCAGAATGCCGACAAGCGTTCGAGAATGCGAAGATGCAAGAACGAGAATGGAAGAGCTCGTTCGGCACCGAGTCGCACGATGGCGCTAGGGCTCAGCTGAAAATTGGGTTTGCAGGCGTTCCGGTCTGATCATTGTCACATCGGGGGGGTCCTCGGCGTTTACGGGCATTTGGAGAGGGGAAAGGACAAGACCAATAGGACGGATATATCCTTCTGAAAGACTTTATGGGAGTTCACTTCATGGTGCTACCTTCTCGTCTTCCTCTCTCATACCATTCGGGATCTGATCAATCTCTTTCGGCACGTGATCAGCATCGAGCGACTAGGTACAGCAAATGTGCCAGTGCTTTGGCGTTGTGGTTAGTTTGGACATGCAGTCATTATGGCTATGTTGTCGCAATTCTCAGTTCTCAACAATCAAAGGCTTTCTCGAGGACCATAATCTGAGCTTAGTTGTCGTGACTGTTCTTCTTCCGGCTTGCATGCTTTCGTCTGCGACAAAGGCATTCTCTGTTGCATTCCTCAAGGCTCGCTTCCGCACGCGTGCGGCCCCAGGCTACCCACAACTGCGATCGGACAAAGGAATGTGGGATCTAACACCGTCTGCTTCGGGACGAACTTTTCTCGATTCAATTGGGTCTATACGTGCGTCGTTGCCACTCCCCAAATCTTTTCGCTCTGCAGGTTTCGCCCATGAGATCGTCGACAGCATCTATACGGTACTAGCTGTACAAGATGAATCTTCTCAGCGAGTGCCTTCCACCGTTCCGCGACCTGCGCGACTACCCCGAGCTCGGCGGCTGTATGTGACACTCCAATCATCCAATCAATGAAGTCCTGCTAACTTCGTACCAGACGGCAAGGGAAGACTGTGCTCCCCGTTTCCGCCTGGCAGTAACCTCACATGCTGCCTGCCATGTCCCATACAAGACTATGTGTACCCGGATAGTGAGTGGATTCGATGGTCACACGGCGACCTTCGCTTCTGACAGAATGCCAGACTTCGCCTCCAAGCTCAAGATCGCCCAGTACTGCAGTATACCTTCGCTCTTAGCATGCGCCTTCCTGCTATTCTCCTTTGTCTTCCTGCCGCCAGAGAAGAGCCAGAGACATTACCTCAGCGTAGGATTGCTTATCTCAGTTCTTCTAATTACCGTACGGTTCCCCTTGGAAACTCAGCGCAGGCCCATCCAGCTAACACCATGATCCCATAGATCTCATTCATCATACCACTCGGCACCGACCCAGACCTTTGCTATGACCAAGTCACGCCGCACGATATGTACAGCGATATGTCTTGCGCTTGGACAGGGGCGCTGCTCCAAGTGGGAGGCATGGGCGCCGTGGTATGGGGTAAGCAGACCACTCCCCCCTCCCCAAACCCATCATATCGTGGAAAGCTGACAACACACCGTCGACAGTCCTCCTCCGCACAGCCTGGCTCCACATTCGCATCTGCTGGGACCGCGAACCCGGCCTGATGTTCGCGCTCTTCTCAATGATCAGCGGCATCACCATTCCGGCCGTCTTCCTCGCCTCCGTCCTCGCCTCGTCCGGCGTCTCGTACCGCACCGGCCAGGTCTGCTTCGCCAACCATGACAAGTCTTTCGCGGCCTACTGGGCCTGGCTCATCACATTCGCCGGCCTGTCGCTGGTGTTGCAGCTGATTACTGCCGTATACTGCGTCTACATTTTCGTGCGCAGTCAGCGGCGAGAGAAGGCTAGAATGCGGGGTGGGATTTCTAGCCAGACGCATAGAACGGCGCAGGAAGGGGGCTCGCAGCTACGGAGCGGCTTCGAGCGTGTCAGGCACTCGTCTGTCGAGTGGCGCAAGATTCGGAGGCTGTTCCTCTTGCAGTGGCGAGGCATTGCTATCAGTACTCTTGTCGTCATTCAGACAGTCTACTTCGCAACGACCTTCATCAACCAGGACAGCAAGCTCGACATCGGCAGGACGAGCGCCCAGGACATGCTGAACTTCCAGGCATGGGGCACCTGCCTCGTCTTCGCTGGCGGGAACAAGAACGCCTGTCTGAGTTTGGCTGAGAAGATTACCGGAGGACCCCACATCGTCATTTCATCTGTAGTCTGGGCAGGCGTACGTCTCTCCCATTCCCCCCCTTTCGAAACGCCCCATACTAATCTCTCCACCAGCTCTCCGGCGTAATCTGCTTCTTCTTCCTCGCCCGCACCTCAATGTTCACAGCCTGGCTCACCCTCCTCACGGAGCCGGCCCACCGCCTGCACACGCACCTAACCGAGCGCCGCGCCCCCAAAGACGAAGAACACAACCCCTTCTCCTACGCCTCGGACAAAGAAGCCGCGAAGCGCATCTCAACCGCGCCCTCGCACTCCTCTCCCCACCGCTCCGCCATCTCGCGCCACCGCTCGCGCTCCTCCGTCGTCAGCACCAAGACCACCTCCTCCGCCAAGAGCAACACCAGTGGCGGCTCTGCTTCCGGCGGTGGCGCGGGTGCCACGAACGGAAAGAGCCCCAAGCACTCCCCCTCGAACTCGCAGCACAAGACCTTGAGCATCATCTCGGAGTCCTCGCCCTCCTCGCCCTCCTCGCCCACCACTGCTGCCGCCTTGGCGGCCGCAGCGGCGGATAAGTCTCTCCCGCCTACCCCCGGCACGCCCGCCACGCCGCGCATGGCGGTGCCGAGCAAGTACCGCGTCCCGGCCAGGCTGAACCCGGTGCCGCGCATCGTGGCCGTGGGCCCGAATGCGCCGACGAGGGTGGGCCTGCCGAAGGAGGTTATGGTTGGTGGATCCAGGGGGTCTAGAGAGGTGGGCCTGCCGCCTGAGCGCAAGGCGAGCGTTAGGGCGAGCGAGGCGTTTCCGAGCACCGCGGCCAGGCTTGCGGCGGAGCAGGAGCTGGAGGGCATGTTGGGGATCGGCGGCGAGGGTGAGGGTGAGCGGGACGGAGGGGAAGGGGAGGCCGGAGAGAAGGAGGAGAAGGATGGGGAGCAGCACCAGGAGAACGGTATCCCCGCTCCTACATCGCCGCCCATGACATCGCCGCCCATGACACCGCCGCCCATGACCCCTCCGCCGTCTTCGCCTCCGCCATCTTCGCCCCCGCCGTCGTTGCCCCTGCCACTCGAGCCGCCTCAGCAAGACATCAGGCACCCCTCCGTGCTGATGCCCGCGACCGCGAAGGCGCAGCTGGCCGCAGCAGTGCGGGCGCAAGTAGTGCGAGAGCTAGCCGCGCCCGCCCGCTCCGGGTCTCCACTGTGGGGGCGGCCCGAGCACAGCGAGGCCCTCCACGACGAGGCCGAGAGCAGCAAGGCCGGGCAGCTGAAGGCTGAGCGAGAAGAGGCGCAGCAACAGGGCACGCTGATGCCGGATCCGCGCACGCTGCTGCGAAGCCGCGGCGGGTTGGGCATGAACCCGGTCGTCGTTGAGCCGGCTGCGGAGGTCGGTGGGCAGCAGGCCGGGAAGGTGGAGGAGGAGGCGGAGAAGGCGAGGGAGATCGAGGAGCAGGGTGATGTGCAGCCGAGTGTGAGCGTGGCCCGGAAACCGGTCGGTGGTGCGGCGGTTGCGGCGCAGGTGGAGGCGATAGAGAAGGCGGAGGAAAGGGGAAAGGTGGAGCAGAATGATGAGGAGGACGATGAAAAGGAGCAGAAGGAAGAGAAGCGTGAGGGGAAGCAACAGGAAGTAGTTGCTGTTGGCGAGCCGAGTCCCAAGTCCATGGCTCTCACTCCTCAACCCAAGGAAGAAGAGGCCTCGAAGGCTGCGCCGCAACCTCAGACGCAGACACTTTTGCGTACTCCATCACAGCATGGACCGAACTGGCCGCTGCAGAGCGGACCGAAGATGGGAGAAGAGGATGAGGATAAGGACGGGACGTACTTCTATGCGCTTTAGTGCTCGCTTTAATACTGCTACGAGGTGTCGGAGACAACCTTTAGACCTACATAATCTAAAGCCGATTGCTTGTTCAAAGCTCAGAAAGTTCCAATCACGTGCCATCTGAGAGGCTTCAGAGCTGGGGAAACAGAGGCTTCAGCAACAGGTCAAGATATCTTTTTCGTTTTATATTCCCATAGATCTATCCCACATGCTCCCTCCATCCAAGCCCTCAGTAAAGAAGCGGGAGCGAACACAAACCCTCGCTCAACCAGCACAAGAAGCTGCCATGGGCGCACGCACGCGCCGAAGCACCGAAAAAAAGTGTGGGCCTCTGTGGTATCTTGAAGGACTTCGAATGGCTTTAAACACCCCCCACCCGGCTCTCTAACAGGATAAAAGCAGACGCTGAACCGACCGAACCCATGAACCCGCCATCGTCGCGCAAAAAAATATTTTCCCGAAACCCTGAGTTACAACCTGATTACTGTGTGAGAAGCCTGCCTGCTTATGAACGTAAGTGAGGAAAAGCAAGTGCTGAAGTATCGTCATGAAAGGGTAAGACGATGACGGGTAAGCCGGACGACCAATAACATCGAGGCCCTAGAAGGAGGGAGCCCCAGGCCGCCGTGACTTGTCGTCGAGCAAAAGAGTGATCAGCAAAGAAAATCAGAGCGCATGCATGCAGACGCGGCAACCGGGAGCGGCACAAGCTGCGACAAGACAAAACCTCAAAGGATCGAGCCGAAGAGCGCCCGATGCAGAAGTTCGGAACCCAACCCCCCAACACCACGCAACCGCAGAACCGAACCGAGCCGACCCGCGATCTATGCCAGTAACAGAAAACCCAGAGCAAAGTCTAAAAGAAAGCCTAGATGGAAACAGAGAAGTAGAAACAGGGTCGTAGCCGCAAAGAGGCGGCCAAGGAAGTCATAAACAGTCGCCCAGAACGCAGGCGCAGGTGTGAACAAGCGAAAACAAGAACGCAAGGACGCTTTTGGAAATGCCGCACAGAACTTTTGAGAGCAAACATAGGCGATAAGCAAAGTTGTAGGTAGAGTTAGGTTACCGGATAGGTTATTGCAAGACAGTTTAGGCTATCATGCGAGACCATGGATGCATTTGAAGAGTCCCGCGCAGCCACCTGAGGAGGGAACGAGCACACCAAGTGATGGTGAGCTCGATCAAGATGGCGGACGGATAGCGGTAGGACCAAGTAACGCCAATGGCAAGAAAGACCACTGTTGTTCGTGACAAGCTTCGTGTCTGAGCCAGACATGCAATGGTGCTAGTGTGTTCAGCAGACCACGGGTGTGGGGCGATAGCCATGAGCCATAAGGTATGGCTGCTGCCGTGCGCAATACATGCAGCTGCACCCCATGCCGTGGCCACTCCACATCTGCTGTGGATACTGTGGTGTGAACGGGGTGCCGTAGCCCGTGGGCTGCGACTGTTGCTGCGCTTGCGCTTGTAGCTGCGGAGGCTGCGTTACTGAAGGGTAGCCAAACATCGATCTGCGCGAGTAGCCTTCTAGCGGTGCCCATGTTCCCGGACCACCGTAGTACTCAGGAGTAGTGGGACCAGTAAGAGGCGCCGAATCTGGCGAGGTGTCGGTCGCCGACCGAGGGACTAGCCAGGGATCGTACTGAGAAAACCCCGAAGCGCTGTACCGATTGCGAGCTGTGGTAGCTTCGTACTGAGTAGGTGCAGGCTTATTGAAAGACTGTTGGAAGCCCGCTGACGAAAAAGCCTTGGGCACAGGCCGCTGGTGCTGAACGGAAGTATCAAGCGGGCTAAGCTTGCTCGGCTTTGCCGACCGAGCGATCGCCTTGACCTCGTAATCCTTCCAGTGTTCAAGCCAAGAGCAAAAGCCTTGCTGTTCGGTAGGGTCGCGGTGCAGATGGAAATCGATGGCCACGAGCCATTCTCTTTCCAGCTGGTTCAGGTCTAGCACGTTGATGCCGCTCACTTCCGACCACGACCTGTTGATGAAGGTGTTGTCGTCGAGAAATTTGCTACCGAGTACGAGAGCGATCGTTAGCAGCCTGTAGACCTGGCCCTCCACCGCATTGTATCGGCCGCCGTTCGACAGCATCTCCATGCGGATGGAGAGATACTGAAGGCTGAGAAGGATGGTTGCCGAAGGGAGTCGCGTGGCGCTGAGCACTCGGTAAACCCATTTCCTAAATGATGGCGGCAACGGCCGACTTGATTGCACACTTCGAAAAAGGTCAACGTCTGCAATGCAGATCGGGGATTTGAGAATCTCATACATTCCCTGTGCCATCTCAGATACGAAATCCGTCATGCAGTCCATGTCGTAGTCAAGCTTAGCGGATACACCTCCGACGGGCTTCTCTTCTTTGGCCTGCTGTTGCGCCTGCAGATGCTGTTGGCTCTGGTGGCTCATGTCCGCCTCTGCCATAGCCATCTCATCAGGAATGCGCATAGGAGGGAGCATCGGCGCTCCGATTGGCTTGTAAAACGTATTCTGCGATGAGAGCCCTCCCATGGCATTGCTGTAGCCGGCGGTTGGCTGATAAATTAACGACTGGGGTACCATGGCGGGCTGTTGGCTGTAGCGGTCCGCGAAATCATAATAGCCTTCTTCTTGACCTCCGGTGCCTGGCTGTACCACAAACGAACCCCTCTGGTACTGGGAGACGCCGCAAGAGCTGTTTCCATATCCGTTTGGAATGAACTCCGGTGGTGTGAGTGGAAGCTGCCGAGGCGCGGTGCGTGGGTAGAAGGACGGCATGATGACGATAGTCGGAGGGATTGGAGAAACGGTCTCGCGATGAGCGACACACTTTGTAGCGTTAGTGTCGCAGATCTTCCCTGGCCTTGAAGGAGGCTCACCGTTTCTCTTGCCGCTAACCGCGGAGCTTCGAGCTGAAAAGCTCTGGCGCACTCAAAGTTTGTTGCCTAGTAGCTGTGTGTCATGCGATGGGGGTGTGTACTTCTTTTAGCGTTGGTAGTATTTTAGAACAAGTCGTTAGAGGCGTGAAAGGAGGTTTGACAGGCTGCAGTGTTCCACGGTTGGCTGACAATGAATAGGTTGTATCAGTAACGGAAGGCTACCGCAATACTTCCAAATGATGTCGCCGACGAAGCTAAGTTAATAGATCGTCGTTGCAAGGAGGCGAAAGACGCGTGGTCGTTTTCTTCGTACTTCCTGTCGAGGAATTGTTGGATGAAGTGAGGAAGGCGCAGGTGGACAGCCGCTGGAACGCTGGATATTAGAAGAGGCGTAGACAAGGGTAGCAAAACTCGGCGGTCCCACTGGAATCGGTCGTAACGATAGCCGGTGTGTTTGGCTCGAAGGGATATGTTGCGTGGCCTGTTTCAGTCGGCGAGCGTTGACACAAGGCGACGGTCAACTACGGAACCGGGACGCCGGCTGTACCACGAAAAGGCTTTTCGACAGGAACCAAGGCTGAGCGGCACCAAAGAAAATCAATTCGAGAACCGCCGGACGCGGAGGTGGTTGAAGGATGGGGCGACGATGTCGGTTTCTCCCTTCGACAGAACTGGGGGGAGGTCTTGCTGTTCGGAAGCGCACGAGCCCGAGGCTTCTGAGGCCGGCACAGTGAAACGAGCCACCCAACGGTGCGTGGCCTTCCAACTCGAGCTCAGCTTAGCTTGGCGCAGGCAAGGAGTTGGAGCGTCGAAATTGCGCCTCGCCGTCCAGTCGCAAAGGGTTGGAAAGGATGAAGGGGGGATAGGTGTTGAGGGTTGCGGTGGGAGGGCAATGGAGGAGCGAGGAGCGAGGAGGAACGGGATGTCAGAAGGGCGAGCCGGGCTCGATGTTGGAACTGACGAGGGCCGCTGGACGGGCCACCGCACTCTGACTGGCACAGCAAATGAGAAAAATATCTGCCTCCGACCCTCGCCGCAACCATCACCCACCAACTGCAGCCGCACGCGCGAAGGGCCAAGTCATTCGCTGCACAACCGAAAACGGCAGTGGTGAACGCGCTATTTAAGCCTTGAGCTGGCGCATCCACTTCACGAAGCCGGCCACTCGTGCGCCGGCCACTCGTGCGCTTTCTCCGGCCTCGACACTTTTATTTTCCAGCGATGTCTCTCCGCAGCAGCATTTGGCGCGGGCGACTTCTTCCGCTGTGTGAACGCTGAAGGTGTTTGCATCGATGTGTGTGTCATCCGGCGAAGCGGGACGCTGTTCCTTCTGCCTGGCTGACCCGCTGGTTGTCCCTCCTGCAGCCTGGCACCGCTCTGCTTGCGAAGCACAGCCCAGGTGATTCACGATCTTTGTTTTAGGTAGTCAAGTCGGAGTAGATTACGAATTGTGTCAAAGATCGCCCTCACTCGTCAAGACACACTCGACCTGCCTGCGCCTTTCTGTTGCCCAGATCATGTGCACCGATTCTGACTGTGCGCAACTCATCCATCCATCTGCAAGCACTTAAAAAAGCGCTCCTAGCCACGCACATCCCGTCATCAACCCCCCATCCTCTCTACATCACGATGATGAGACCGCGTCGAAAAAAGCGCAGCGTAGCGCCGCGTAAGCGTGCCTGGCCTCAGATCAGCTCCGCAACTGGCCATGGGCAGCAGCCCGTGCCATCTGCATCTGCAGCGACCTCTGCCGTTGTCGGCATCATGCGAGGTCGAACTCGTGTTCCCCGCCCACCCACCGCCGCTCTTTTCCCTCACCAGCGCCCGCGCAGGCCGCTGCTGGGTTCCGTGGCGAGCCACTCGAGCAGAGCCTGTCGTCCACGGCTGTTTTCGGTTCGGCGAGGCAGAGCTGGCCGCGTTGACAGTCGGCGTTTCTTGGGGCCAAGATTTGGTGCATCATCAGCCAGTTCCCGTTCGTGCCGTTGAGTGATCGAGACCTCAAAACCCGCTGTGCCGAAAGAAACTCAAAGAGCGCTAGGGGTCGCAAAGATGCTTCCTTATCACGTGACCGTCACCAAAATGCCAAGATTGAGTGTAAAAAAAAAGCCACGTGATTCAAACAAATCATAGGCAGTAACACTCTATTTTTTCCAACTCCCCTCATAACTAAACACGACCTCGGTGTGCGGCGAGCATACGTTGTCGACACCCGACTGCTGTTCTGAAGAGCGCCTGACGACTAGCAGACCAGGAAGGCCATAAAACGCTTCCATCCAGCAATTTAGCCAAATCAGCCTGACCATCTAGGGTTGGGTAAGGCGACCGCTGGCCTCTGTTCTCAAGCTGTGCCTGTCTGTGAGTCTTTGAATTCAAGTGTAAACTCAGCGACTTGCTCCAACACAATTCGACTGCCTCTTGTACCCAGAGGTGCGCGTTGTTGAGTTAAATTAAACGCGGACCTCGGCATCTCGGTTGCTGTTCTCCAGAGCTTCCCCAGACACCTCAGCTCCCCGCAGTAAGTGATAAGAGACCCTTACGGTAAGCTTCATTGCGACTCTTTACACATCTACAGGTCTTTATCAAATCGTCCATTATATACATCTGTATCCCAGTTCCCGTGATACCTCGCCTCGTTCTACACTATCCCACACAATGTCCAAATCCTCGGAACCAGGTGTCGGCTTCGAATTCCCCAGCTACCCCGTCTCATGGCTTAAGCGTGACGTCCTCCTGTTCGCAAATAGTATAGGCTGCACAGCAGATGAGCTGCACTTCCTTTACGTAGGCTTCTCTCAATTGCCCTTTCCAGGCCCCAGAAACTCACCCCAGTTCAGGAGCTCCACCCCTCCTTCCAACCCTTCCCTACCTACCCAATCATCCTCCCCTTCAAGCACACCTCCCTCGACGTAATCGACTTCTACGCCCGCTCCGCCTCTAGCGCGGCCTCCATCCCCGGGGTGCCTAAACTTGACACCCGCCGCGTCGTCGATGGCGAGCGCAAGATTGAGTTCGTGAAGCGGCTCCCGGTGACGAGCGAGGAGGGAGGAAAGAAGTTCGAGGTCAAGAGCAGGGTGCTGGGCGTGTATGATAAGGGCAAGCCGGGGACGGTAGTCGAGACGGTGCAGGAGCTTGTGGATGGGGACGGGGAGGTGTATGCGAGGATGGTGGGGAGTGCGTTCTATGTTGGGCAGGGGGGGTGGGGTGGGCCGAAGGGTAGGTGGACTCCTTTCTCTTCAGTAGCTTTCTTTGCTGCTGGGCTTGTTTGCATCGTAGCTTGGGGGACTTCTTTACTTGTATACTCACCTCATGTGAAACAGGTCCGAAGACGGTCAACTTCCCGCCTCCAGAAGGTAAGAAGCCGGACGCAGTTGTGGAGCACCAAACTACACCCACCTCAGCGCATCTCTACCGGCTGAATGGTGACTACAACCCCCTCCACGCAACCCCCGAACCAGGCCAGAAGATGGGCTTCGGCGGCGCTATCATGCATGGCCTATACTCCTGGAACGTCGCGTGCCACGAGCTGCTGCGCACGCTGGGCGGTAGCGATCCAGAGAATATCAGGGAGTTTCAGGCGCGCTTCGCAAGTCCGGTCAAGCCGGGCGACAAGCTCGTGATTGAGATGTGGCGGACGGGCGAGGAGAAGGGGAGCGGATTCGAGGAGGTTAGGTTCGTAGTTAAGGTCAACGGCCAGAAGGTGTGCTTGAGTAATGGACGGGCGGTGATGAGATGCGTGGGGAAGAAGGAGACGAAGACGAGTAGTAAGCTATGAGGTGTGTAGACTGAAGTTGCAGTTGAAACGTTTTAGTAGTCTCTTGTAATCACACTGTTGCCTTTCCAAAGATGAAAGGAGTTGCGCCTGAATGGAATGATACTAGTAGATTTGTGAGGAATGGCGGTAGATAGGTAGCCTCGCCATTCGTCGCACTCGACCTTCGGCATTTTGCCAGAGTGCACCAAGGTCCCGGTGCTTCATTTTCATGCCCGCTGTGAACACTCTGCGAGCCGCTGCGGTCTGTCTCTGCACCTGTGTGGACCTGCGCCATTGCGCCGAGACCCTCATGCTCTTCGCGATTGCCGTCGCCGGCCTGCTTTTTGCGGGCAAGTTGGGTGCAACCGTCGGTGCCTGTTTTGGGGCTGCCGTTTTACTGCGACGTTCTACGCAAGCACCGGTGTTACCGCATTCGGCCACAAAGAAAGGTTAGTCAACCGAACCACCTGTAGAAGCGCATCGGGTAAGTGATGATGCGCTCTCCACTCAATGTTCGGTACACGGGTTACAGGGGGTGATAAGTCGAGTCTGTTTTAGACTTATGAGGTCACGTTTGCATTCAATGGTCCAAACTATGATCACCTCATGAGCTTGGTGTAGCAATGTGCCATGAGGTTGATAATGAATGCTTCGCTGTTTGACAGAGTACTATCCAATGCCGCAATATGCTCCAGTAACACCAATCACAGTCTGCTAGCCCAACCCGTGCGTATTGACAAGCGCACGAGACATTGCTCATGTACCTGACCCGACCCAACCCAAAACGTAACAGAAAAGAAAGAGCATACCCAAGAAAGAAATGCCAATGATGCTACCATCCAACTCCACCTTGCGACTCTTCCATCACGGTTGCTGCCCTCCTGTAGGAATCCAGGGGACCAGTTCTCTAGTATCATCATATTGCCAGCCAGATGGTAGTTTCTCGAGATGCGCGAGGTCCTCAAGCACTCCGTCCCTGATCTGGACCTCCAAAAGTTGCATGCCAACTTGTAATTCTTGCTTCCATAGGCCCCATATCCGGAGCGGACTAGTTTGGCGCTCCGCAAAGCTATCTACGCGAGTCCAAGGCAGATCCAGGACCTTGTAGCCGTCGTTGAGCTTCGTATGGATAAATTTTACATGACCAGGGAAGCGGGAGCCTTTGGATGTGGTGATCCAGCCTGCCTCGCCTTCGGCGAAATCGCGCGACGCCGCCTCGGGGCCCCAGAGGTCGCGGCCATCTGGTGCTCGTATCATGCAGGCATCTGAGAAGGCCGGCGCGGAGAGGTATGGAAGGCTGGTGGTCATGTCGCGCAAGACATCTCGCACCACGACTGCACTGTATTCTCGCCAATCGAGCCCAGCACGACGACGTTGGTCGAGAACAAAAAGTTCCTTGATCTTCGGGAAGGCTCCTGAGCGCAGCAGCGATTGGAGGTGAGGAAGGAGCACCCCGCGGGCCTCGGTGTTTGGAAAAGCCTCATGAACGGGGTACGGATTTGGGTGGCACACTGCGGCCGAGTAATAAGAAAATATCTCGACGTTGATGAGCAGCCGCTCGAGATTCGGGGCAGAGAAATCGTTACAACCGCCGAATAGGCAGGGGCAAAGCTCCTTCACTCGAAGCCGCAGGTTTCGCAGTTGGGGGAGAACTCCCCGGAGAGAGAGACATAGGTGCTGTGGTTCGGTAGGATGATGGTAGAACCTGTCGTGGCCCGCGGTGTCGATCTCGAGATTTTTGACCGATATTGGGAGGTTCAGTACCAGCGCATTCAGTGAGTAGCGCGGCATTGGGCGCGCTGTGTTCAGAGTACCCCATAGCGTCGAGAACGTTTGCAGATTGCCGAAATGAGGAAGCATCGCTGCTAATCTCTCGAAGTCACGGGTGTATCGCCCGATATCCGCAAAGCTAGATAGAGTCAGTGGCCCGAAAGGGGCCGTAGGGCTACTGAATCCCGCGGTACTGCCACTGATGTGAACGGTAAGAGACCGGATATGCTTCCCATGACGGACACCGAAGGTGTTGACAAAGGGCTGTAGGTTGGTGCTAGTGAGGACGACGTCGCGGCAGAGGACGGGATAGCCGATGTCCAACCATGCCTGGCAAGTAACCAAGCAGTTCAGCAGATCCGTAGCTGAGTTTTGGCGGACGTGCTTGAGGATTTCTTCCAGTTCCTCTAATGAGAACCGGGAACTGGCAGGCTCTTGAGGCGTTGAGCGCGAATGCTGAGGGATCGTGTGCGAGGTGTTGCAGTTGCTGGAGGCCATGGTGATAAACTCGAGCGAAGGCGGGAACTGACGTGGAATGGGAAAGAGTATGGAGCTGGCGCTGGCAAAATCTAATATACTTAGCCCGCAGGTGAAGCTGCCGACCAAGTGATCGGTGATCCAGTGTGAAGCACATCTGTGAGTGTACCCTCACTGTTGTCGAGACAGAAAACAGTGTCCGTGAAAGGGGCGTTCGTTAAGGCGCTGCACCATGTGACACAATGGTCTCCATGTCCGCCTTAACGTCGCCAACTATGCAAAACCATAGGTGGAAGCGTAGCCCAGCCATCAAACCGTCGTAGGCGGTTTTCCCGCTCGCAATCGGGTTGAGAGGAAGCGTGAACGTTTTGAATTGGGCTTTGATTCCCGCTGATAGCCCTGCAGAATTCCAGAAGCTGCTTATAGACATCCGGCTGGGAGACTAAGTTTGGTGTATTACTCAAATTGGTTACAAGTTAGGCGGGCTTCAAATTCAGGCGGCTTGGAACATATACAAGACCGACGGTTGAAGGTCCTGCCGGATTCTTGAGTGATGACATACAGCTAAAGGTACATTTAAGTGCCTCCCGGCGTCAGATAGTGTTAGCCAAGGAGAGCTAGAGGGCGATCAGAGGATCTTATAGGACTTACAAACGTCGTTTGATATCCTCTGAACATCGCGCTGACGAACACTTAAACATCTCATTGTGATATCGAAGTTTGTGCGCACGGTTTCCGTCATTTCCGCCTATTACATCCATCTTCCCAAAATTGGTATATGCTGAAATAGTTCATCGTACTCCCGCCCCACCCATCCTCCCGCCGGTCCAGCTCTTCCTACCACTCCTAGTCCTCCGGCCATCCAGACAGCCGTCACAAGCGCACTGACAGCATTAATACCGTACCACCTCCGTTTCTTTAGCATCTGTCCATGTTCTCCGTGCTCCGTCACCTGATTTGGAGTCCAGCCCAACCACTTCGCCCATCCCCATGTTATGTGCAACACGCCCGCGGCGACCAGCGCTCCAAATCCGGCAAAGCTTATGGCGGGAAACTTCGCAAAGCCATGGCTCACATACTCAAGGCCGATCCCTGAGCTGCCACCAGCATGGTATAGCGGGATTACTCTATTGATGAACGCGTGTCCGGTGATAAAAGGCACAAGGAGGTATCCGAGCTTGCTCGTCCCGCTAACAGGGGGCCATGGTACGTTGCGCCGATCTTTTCGCGACTCGGCGCCGTAGCGTTGAAGGTTCTGTCTGCGCCGGTAGATGCGCAAGGCCAGGCCGGAGCCGATATGCGCCGCAAGCGGAAGGACTATGAGCAGGGGTTCGAGGGGGAAGGACTGATAGTATGGCCGTGTTAAGAGCAGGTAGGTGTCACTTGCGGCTATGGACTTTGTAGCTAATGGGATTATGGCGGTGTTGGTTATGTGGAAGACGGCGTAAAGGGTGAGCGGGTAGGTCGAGTACCGATGAAGGCGGGAGACTGATAGGCGTCAGCTTGCTAGACTTGAGTGTGCCTCAGAGGAAGCAGTACGCCAATATACAGGGGTGTGGCCGCTAAGGCCGAGCGTCGTTGAGCGCCGGAGAGGTTCTGGAGGTGGAGATGGCGTGGAAGCTGAAGGGAAGTATGATTCTTTGATCTCTATCGGGCTATCTTCTACTGGAGAGGGCTCGAGCTCTTGCAAGCCCATAAGCCTCTCCTCGTCGACTGTGATGGCAGCCATCATGAGTCTTGGCGTGGTGTTGAGGGCAAGCTGAGGTCTGGCGGGAAGATGCAGAGTCGTCTCACGGGCCGCGGCTGTCCATGTCCGTAATCAACGACTTCAACGCCTTTCCTCCCGTGACCACTGCATTGTCCTGCAACAAAGAACAAAGAACATCATCAACCCAGCAGCATGCCTCCAGTAGGTTTGCAGCATTGTGCACGAGAATTCCGTGGCTGACATGGTCCGCCAGCGCTTTCTCACCAATCCACCGCCCAAGGTTCGCACTGCTTCGCGGCCACCACGTCCGATACAATGTCTCCATGATGCTGATCCGCTGGGTGAGGTAGACGGAGAGCGCGAGAGAGGCGCGGAAGTCCTTCTTCTGTACTGATCCCTATTGCTCAGACGATTGGCAGGCAATCTGACGTGATGGTTCGCAGGCGAACTATGTCACAAGGGATACAGCCGCATGAATGAGTATGAAGCACATCAGGGCTCGTATGACCATCAGCACAAGCAGGTGTGCAACGCTAAGCCCATCATATTCTGTTCCGCGGGCTTATCGTGTTGACTGCGACAGCGTCTCAAAGACATGAAGCACATGCAGCGTGACCCCAACGCTGCCGACAAAGCTCGCCGCGCAGAACGCAAGGCGGATGAGAAGTCCGGTCTCATCACCATCAAGCCACTCAAGCTCGGGTCAGCAACCGCTGCTAAAGGTGGCTTCAAAAAAGGAGGGTTCAAGAACGCATTCGGCGCGCCACAACCTGACGAAGGGGAAGCCACAAAGCCCGCGAGCGGCTTCAAGAAGGCTTTTGGTGGAGAAGGAGATAGATCTATAGTGAAGAAGACGGATGAGAAGGGGAGCGACACCGACGATTGCGGATATGAGTACTACGATCCACGGAAGCCAACCGGTTGCGGGCCAGCTTGTGCTGGGAAGAGCACTTGATCACTTGCCCTACGTCTTGGCCACCGAAACGGAAAGCCGGGGGCTCAGAAGCATTTGTAGGCGTTTTTGAACCATTCCGGAGATACCCATGTAAAAGCGCTGAGCGGGGTTTCTTTCCCTATCGATCACGATGGAACACTCGGATATCTCAAGCTTGCATTAATCAAGCCTTACTGCCCATTTCCAGCTGTCATCACAGTCAGTCCTGCTCAGTGAAGAATCACGCTGTTAAGGGGTTCTAAGAATCCTTCTCACATGTACAGTCTGTCTGCTCTTCGGCCCTGGAAGTTTCAAAACCTCAAACACGTTCTCTTCTCTCTTTCGTACACCTGTTGCTGCCAGATGCCGAGAGTGCCAACCCAGGTCGTTACTTGTGGCCCTCGAGGCTGCTGGATTGACCTGGAGTCGCCACTTAAGATCCCAAGGGGCCAATATCTCTAGAACAGCATCAATGGTCCTTCCGTCACCATTTCGAGCAGCGGAACAGACTATCCGATTTGGCCTAGATGTGGTATCACAGCCTCTCTTCCCCGTTTCAGAGGGAATTGCGTCTTTCTGTTTCTACAAGAGGACAAGGACATTGTTGACATACAACGATAATCGACCGGCGAAGCCTAAACGGCGCAGGTGTATAAGTTCGGCGTACCAGAACGGCGGCGGCGCCCGGCCAACGCCTCGGCGGGCTACCCACGCATGGTAACCTGATGGTGCTTAGTCGGGTCCCCAGCTTTGGCAGACTCAGACACTACGGAAGCCATGGCGTCAGTCTGGAAAATGCAAGTATATCGTCATGCCTGCGACCTCTTGGACAACAACCACGTGGCCTTGAGCGAACAAAGCATTGCCAGGTTTGCGTATAATGTCGCGCCGCACCGAAAGAGGTACCAAAGCGCCCGCAGAGCATTCAAACGGTCAGAAACAACAAAGGCTCGCGTATGTCAGGAGTTACACTTTGTTTTACCGATGTTCCAGGACATGATATATGTTTGCCGTGCCTGTTTGCGAATCATCCCCACGATGCATAAACGTAAGTATATAAAACAGCGACCCTACGCAGACTCTCTGAAGCAACGCAGCATATGCTCGCGTATCACACCACAGGTGACTTCTGTTTCCTCATCTTATAAAGTCAGTGTTCGTACAGTCTATCATAGCAGTATTGAACTCTATACCTCTGAAGTGCAAGTTCCGCTGGCAATTTTCTTTGTCAAGTATAGTCGGCAACAATGACGTTATCTGTCCTCCGGAAACCAATTCACATTGCATTCACAACGTCGTCTGTATAGTCCTGAGTCTAGTCACGCATGTGGTGAAAGTATGGACCTCGTCTCCTGCCGCCCTTATAAGTCGTGCGAGTTCCGTCTCAAGTTCTGCAAACACCTTCGAAGTTCGAATTTCAGCAGGCACGATCGCTAAGACTTTTACGCTCGACACACTCGTTCTTCGAATTTTCAAACAATAGGACCTACCAACGGAATGGCAGATCAGCATCCAGGCGATAGCCGCCGCTCTGGCAACGGCTCAAATGACCATCAGTCTTCTGGACGTCGCGTGCTGTCTCGAGATGAGTGGGAGTGCGATATATGCGGCGAAGAGTGCTTCTGTGGGGGTCTGCCAGACCTCGAGGGCGTAGGTGGGCCTGCCAATGAGTTTGGCATCCACCCGGAGCCTGAAGAGACACCTGAGGAGACGGTTGAACCTACGAATGAGTTCGACCTTCGTGCTGCCGCTCATGCCGCCTGGTTCCAAGCATGGACAGACCACTTCTACCAGAACCCGGCGGCAGCACAGGCCTTTCTTGCTGGAGGACTGGACGCCAATGAGCTGGGCTCAGGCAGTCCAGCCTTTCCAGCTTTTCCACCCGGGGCAGCGTTCCAACCTGCAGCCGAGGGGTCACTCTCAGTTCCACAATCATCGACCGTCGGGGGTCCATCAAGGACCACAAACTCAGTCTGCCCCTCATGCGATAGACCGGGCCACACTGCTGATAGTTGCTGGGCAACTATCCCGTGCAACCATTGCGGAAAGACTGGGCACAGCTCCGACCGCTGTTTCAAGGTCATTGGAACACCCCCGGGAATGACCCGCCGCGACCGGTATTTTTGCGAGCATTGTCGTCGCGAGGGGCATACGATGGATAGATGTTTCGATCTACATCCATGCCGCCTATGCGGAAACAAGGGTCACCTCCCAGCAAATTGTCGACAGCCCGAGAGCGGTCCTGCTTGGAAGGGACGACAGTGAAGCGAGGATGCTGAAATGAGGTGAGGCGTTCTGAAACTCTTATTTTCGGCTGCTTGGGAGGCTTACTGCATGCTAGGTGACACGGTTAGAAATTAGAATAATAGAGAACCGAAAAAAAAGGTAAAATCCTGAAGATATCTTTCCACCTGCTGCATAGTGACAATTTTACGGTGCAAGATCGGAGACGTGTTCGATGTTGCACAATACAGAACGCTAACTCGAACCCTTCTAGGTCTTTATAAATTAATTCTACAGTCCTCGGTCCGTTCTCGCAGTCAAGCTGAATCGGAACATATGCGGTTCCAGCTGGGAACACTCACAGCTCTGGGCTTATCTTTACCCGCAGTGAAGAGATGGACATCTTCATCTCGCTTGGGGCCTCGTAACTGGTCCGCATCCTACTCAAAAGTCTTCAGAGCCGTCTACACGTCCGAACAAGCGCATAAAGTCTGATCCTCGGATCGAACAGACACGTTCCTAACCTCTTGCGATCCGACAAGTGCACAAACGAAATGGCGGATCAAAACAGCAACCGGGGCTCGCGCAACGTGAACGAGCTAGGGAGAGATATGCATGATCAGAATCACCACGGCGTCCTACTGCGTGATGAATGGCCCTGCGAGATTTGCGGAGGGGAGTGCTTCTGCCACGACATAGCGGATTTTGAGGGTGTTGGGGGTCCTGCAGACGAGTTCGGAGTCCAGCTGACAATTGGGGACACCGGGCATCAAGCAAGCATGCGATACATTCAGCAGTACCCAGAGGCGAACACATGTTTTACTAGGAGCCTCGGATCCACTGATCCAGTGCCCCCTCCGACAACTGCGCCGAGAGCAACTCTAAGGACTGCTATCCCAGCTCCGACCAGGTCTACCCTAACTCAAGCTGCCTTAGTCGCTGCTCCAACAACCCAAACCTCCTCCTCGAATATAGCGTCAACAGCTCTTATCCCAGCTCCGGCGGCATTCTATCCCCCTCCGACTACACCGACAGCGCCGACAGCTAGACCATTCCATTCCCAAAATCTCCTCGATCCCGTGTGCAGCTCCTGCAACAAGAGAGGGCATAGCGCAGCCGATTGTTGGCAGACCGTGCCATGTGGCCACTGCAACAAAATAGGGCATAACATCCATCACTGCTACCAGATCATTGGGACGCCGCCCGGTCTTGCCCGACAGGACCGCTTCTACTGTGAGCACTGCGGCCGGCGTGGCCACACCCGTGATCGATGTTTTGATCTGTACCGCTGTAGAATCTGCAGCGGACGCCATCCTGTTGAGAGCTGCTACTGGGCCGACCTCGGATCTTACTCAGGTGGACGGTGGAGGTCGTGAGAGTTGTGATGGTGGTGGCACTGTATCTAATTCCTATTAATGTTGTAAAGCCTACGGCTGCTTTGTCATGAGCCGGCGCCCTGATGCACTTACTCTCGTTTTCTGTTTTGAGCTCGGATGACTTTTGGGTGATAATTGGGATGTTTAAGACGCCAGGTACCAGGGAGAAACTGGCGCGTGTCTTTGCATCTGCTGCTAAACAATGCCTCAATGATGTAAGCTTTCCATATCACGCTTGACAGCTGACTCTCACGTTTCGAGGGTCAATGGGAGGAAATTTCACCGTCTTGGGCCTCCTCGCCGTCGTAGTCACTAGAAGTCTTGGTCGTTCGCGTACGAAAATTCACAGCTCCGTGCCTCCTTCGTTCACCGATGGTGCCAGGATGGCTATTTTAACTTGAGTAAATTTTTCTAATCCTCTTCAAACATCTAAACCCAGCACAAATATCCATCGCATCCAAACCAAGTTCTTTTCTCTCAACTCAAGCGCTGGTCAAAAGCACTGATCACACAAATCAATCAAAATGGCTTACCAGAACCAAGACGATAGCAACGGCCGCAAGCACCATGACATCCACCTCACTTCCGACCCTCGAGACGCATGGGGATGCGAGATTTGTGGTCCCAAGTGCTTATGCAAGAACATACCCGATCCGGAGGGCGTCGGCGGGCCTGCAAGCGAATTTGGGATTGAACCCCTGGCCTTTTTCGACCAATTCAACGCACGTCCGGCAAATGCGCAGCCCTCTCTTACTGCGTGTTGGAGTGCTGCCGGCCCAGTAAATTCGACGTCAGATGGGCCAGCAATCTCCACTGAAGGTCCCGGTCCTGCTGGTCCAGCTGGTCCAGCACTCACACGAAGAGTCGACGGTCTCTTAATCATTGCTGCAGAGGCGCGGTTAGAGAGGAAACGGCTCGTCTCATTTCTTCGCACAGCTACGAAACGGAGATTAGTGGCGGGCGAGCTTTCCCAACCATCTCAATCGGAAACCGAGAGCTCATCAATTCTTCGGGCTAAGGCGCAACAACCTCCCACCGGACGTTTAGACCCAACTGGCTCAGTGTTCCAGACAGCAGGTGAGCAAGCATTTCGTACTACTGGCCCGGGTCCTGTTGGCCTGGCCTTCGCGTCGAAATTTGGGGGCTCATCAACCGTTGATACACAACCGGACTCGGAGGCGGGACACCTCGTGCTGACTACCATCTCAGCGGCTGCGGAACGAAAACCGACGACAGGACATCGTGTTTCAGTATCCTTACCGACAAAGATGGTCTCATCAGTCCTTGCTACGGAAGTGGACTCGTCAGCAGAGTACCCTACACGAGCAGCCTCTCCCACTCCCACAGCTGCGTCGAAGAAGCTCTTTTGTAACATCTGCAACAAAGCCGGGCACGTAGCGGCGTACTGCTGGTCAACAAACCCATGCAAGCGATGCCAAAAACTCGGCCACGATGCTCGGCACTGTTTCCAACAGCTTAACCCGCAACAAGACACGATAGGCCACAACCGGTACTGCGACTACTGCAAGCAGCACGGCCACACAGAGTATCATTGCCGTGAACTTCACTTTTGCTCTCTGTGCGATCAGAAGGGGCATACCGCTGACCGCTGCTACAATTTCTGCCGCCGCTGTCAGGTCAAGGGGCATAATGTTAGAGATTGTGATCGAGGATGGCGTTGATCGGGTCCGGATGATGGTGGCAGTGTTGGCGGCAGTCGCGATGACGGAGAAGCAGTCTGATCTTGTGTTTCGTGTCGGACTCTGGGAGGGCCTTGTTGTTGTTAGGATTTTTGGATGATAGAAGAGCATGAAGCAAGAGGATAGCGTGGAATGGAGCAATATGCTTACTGAAGCTTTCTCTGTTCGACCTCAAGAGGCAGGCACGCCCTGGTGCACTCCTCGCGCAGAAGCCCTCAAAGCAGTGGAGCGGTTTTCATACTCCTCGGAAAACGGCCCGAATCAAGAGCTATGGACTTCACGCTTGAACGCCGACCAAGCGTACTCGACTTAATAAAAGATTCAGGAGATCGAAACTAATGTTATGATAACGCGGCGGAAGAACATCTTTCGGTGTGCTTGTATGGTACTGTGGTCGAACTTGATGTTATGATAGTTTGATTGCACCCTAGGGCTTGAGGGTGGATGCTTCTTTCGTTCCTGCTAGGCCTGATGGCTCAACCGCACCCTTATGCTGATAGGCCCTCAGGTCCGCTTGCGCTTCCTTAGGCGGCTACGTGTTGTGCTGCTGGGCCTAGTAATTGGCGGTGCGGCATTTGATTCCTGCGTATTGGGTTGAACAGAGTCGGATGCTTCTGCAGTGATCCTTCTTCGCTTTCTAGGTGGCTCAACGGTCTTCGTCTTTGTCTTCGTCAACTATGTTTTGTTTCCGCTTGTTGTAACTGCCGACATTGAGGGTTGAGTCCCGTGGACCTAAGCGGCCATCGGTCTCCTCCTCATCGCCTATACCGTTCGTGTCATCTACCTCAACATTGTCTCGCTGCTGCAATTGCTCTTCTTCTTCGGCTAGTGTATGCTGAACAGTGGTTCGGTTAGAAGAGACGGACGCTATTGGAACAGCATCTAGCTCGAGTACCTGGGAATCTTGGGAGCCTCGAGGGTCTTCTCAGATCTGTCAGGTCGAGAAAGGAGCTGTTAATAGAACAGGGAGTAAAAGGCAGACGAAAGTGCGGAAACGAGAAAGACAGAGTTGACAGCCGTGGGAGTGGATTAGATTCAGCGTTTACCTCGCCTCGCCGTAATCATCTATGACATATAGTCCAAGACCCAACCTCTAGACTGAGCATTCAGACGAAGCAGTACACCCAGACGCATCCCTTCTTCTTTCTACCGCCTATAGACTTCATACCACCCCTACAACTTCTCCTCCATCTCAACCCCCAACCCCTCAACCGCATCCCCAAAATCCCTTAGAAACGCCCACCTCCCCCTCTTCCCGACCCCCTCCTCAAACCACCCATTCGCCACTTCCGGCCAGAACCTCAAGCACTCCCTCAAACTCTCATCATGCGCCATAACAACCAGTACCTCCTCCGCAGCATCAAACTCTTCGACACCCTGCACGCTCCACTCCGCCTTCTCTGCATCCTGCGCCATGCCCTCCGCCGTCTCGTAGAACGGCTCCATGGCGCTCTTGCGCGGGTGGATGCTCTGGAAGAGCGCACCGGGGCAAATGGAACCGAAGCCCGAGACGGGGGAGGGCGAGAGGGCTGCGGGGAGCGGGAGGGAGGGGGTGGGCCGGAACTCGCCGGCGTGGTGGCAGATATCGCCGCCCATGAAGATGAACGTGTCTTTCGGGCCGGTGGTCACCCGCGCGAGGCCGCTCAGGTGGCCCACGGCGTGGCCAGGCGTGTGGAGCAGGTAGAAACTGCCGTCGTTGAAGTAGTCGAGGGCGTCGAAGCGGCCAATTCTGAGATCGGAGTCGGAGAAGGAGAGTTCGTGGAGGGCGCGGCCTTCCCAGTCAGCCTCTTTGATGCCGGACTCGGGGTTCTGAGGGTACGCGGGCGTCTGAGCCTCCTTGAAGCCCGGGCCGACGATCAGGTCGGTGCTGGGAGGGAAGGTGGAGGGGTCGCCGGTATGGTCCCAATGGTGGTGGCTCCAGATGATTGCGCTGATGTCTTCTAATTTGAAGCCTTTTTCTTGGAGGATGTCGGCGATATTCTTGTCGGCTTTGACATTCCAGTCTTCCGTTTGGATACGTTTAACAATGCGCGGCGCAAGATCTTCCCAGTCTTTGCGCATGCCGAGGTCAAAGAGAACATTCTTGCCTTCCGGGTGTTGGACTAAGAATGAGAAGGACGGGCATATCAAGCGGTCATGGCCTTCTATATGGGGCTGGAGGAGCATGGATATAGGCAGGTCCAGGCGAGTTGTGCTTTGGCAGGATCAGTACCGACATACTCCGGATGGTGGTGTGTTCAAAGCCCTTACAGACCTGTCAATGACTGAAACAGAAACGGTAAAAGACGAAGCAGGAATATTGGGAGTCGGTGGAGCCTTGGGAGCCACCAGAAAATCTTTCGAGGACATGTTTGTAGGAAGAGGAGTAATTGAGATGTTCTGGTATAGCGAAATGCGAAGACGATGTGCGACAGCAAAGAAGTTGACTCTGGCTACCCGGAGTGAAGCAGAGACACTTATCTAAGAACTTACAGCAAATATTGGGCTAACGAAGTCTACGGTGCCGGGATGACGATTGGGAGGATCGTCGCATCGCCAAAGAGACGCCAGATGCAGGCTGTACCTTACAGCACGCAAGTATTACTTATCGAGTCTAGTCACGTGTGGGAAATGTGCTACTCCACATGCTAGGGGGTTTTATTAATGGTTCACATGAATTGAGGGGACTCGGTTATATCAGGAAGTCCCAATGAGGACGTGTTCTCAAGGCAGAGTGACCAAGATCCGATTGCATTGAAGAATGCATGCTATATGACAACGCTAGCCGTACACGCATATCTACATGAAAGATACGATGAGGTTCTCTTCTATATTTCAAAAGCTCTTTCGTTTCGTCGTACACCACACCCCCTACTATCCCAAGAGCGCCTACAACTTCGCCGACACCTTCTCCTTCGGCCCAATAAGCGCATCATAAGCACCTAAACTCAACGTATCTGTCGGCACAACCGTCGTGTGTGAGCTAAGGTTTCTCGTGTCCACCATCGTCGGATCGAGGTCCTCGATCTTCGCGGCGCCAATAAGCCGCATGTTCATCTCCATCTCGTCCTTTAGCAGCTGCATCGCCCTGTCGACGCCGGGCAAGCCGTACGCACTCATGGCGAACAGGAACGGGCGGCCAATACCGACGCCCTTGGCGCCTAGACATAGCGCCTTGATGATGTCCGTCGCGCGCCGCACGCCGCCGTCGATGTAGATCTCGATCTTATCCTCCAGGCCGCGCTCGCGCAGGACAGGCATCACCTCCGCCAGAACCTCAATGCCGGAGCGTGCAAAGTCGAGCTGCCGGCCGCCATGGTTGGATAGCACGACGCCTTGGACGCCCGCCTCGATGGCGCGGATGACGTCCTCGACGCGCTGGACGCCCTTGAGGAGGATTGGCATCTTGGTGATGGACTGGAACCAGGGGATGTCCTTCCAGCTGAGAGCCGGGTCGATGAAGGAAGAAATAGCGCGAGCGGCGCCCTGGGAGCGGTCAACGTCGTGGCCGCCCGTGGACTGCACGTTCGAGCCGACATCCGAAAACTTGGAGCGCATGTCCTTTTCGCGGCGGCCGAGCTGGGGCGCGTCAACTGTAATGAAGAGGCCCTTGCAGCCGCGCTTCTCGGCGTGCTCGACGATCCGCTTCGTGATGTCACGGTTCTTGTTGACGTACAGCTGTAGCCATTGCACTTGATTGCCTTCTGCGGCGTCTACAAGCTCGTCAAAGGAGCAGGAGGCGAGCGTGGGAATCATCTGGATCACGTTGTGCTTCTTCGCGCCGCGCGTGAGGATCACCTCGCCTTCCGGGTTTCCTAGCTTCCCGAGCGCGGTCGCGGTTACGTAGAAGGGGATGTCAACTTTCGTGCCTAGCATCGTAGTCGAAAAGTCCACCTTTTCTACATCGACGAGCACACGGGGACGGAACCAGATCTTGTGGAAGGCGGAGTGGTTTTCTCGCATTGTCTGCACTGCTTGTCAGCAATTGTCTTCGCACTTGCGCAGGGAGAGCGCAGCACGCCTCCTTGCGAGGGATAAAAAGACTCACAATCTCGTCATCTGCACCACTTGAGTAGTATGCCCATGCAGTCCTCTTCATGACCCTCCTCGCCACAGCCTCGAAGTCCATAAGATTGTAGCATTGCTCCAGAATCGGCATCCTCTTGATCCGCTCCTGCCTCTCCTGCTCCTCCGGATCCTCCTCCTTCGTCTCCTGCTCCACCGTGTTCATGTCCACCTCGCCCAGATGGAACTTCTTGTCCAGAAACTTGTCGAGCGTGTCTGGCGGGTGAATTGGATCATACTCATCCGAGGCATCTTTGCCGGCGTACTTGAGGATAATCTTGGCGCCACCGGGGTGCTCAGGTAGGAACTCAGTTACATCGTAGGCACGCCCGTGGATGATGACCCAGCAGCTCTCGCGCGAGTTGTGCTTGCCCACTTCCTCGCCTGAAAGCTTGACGGCTTGGGTATCGTTGCTGGTGTGGTTCATGGTGGCGGCGGCGGGCAAAGCACGGCAAGGGCAAAGGAACTGAGAGCGGGAGGGGATGTGAGGGAGAGGACAGAAGCTCAATTGATACTACGGGAAATTTGGAACGCGTAAGGCGATTGCCGAGGTCAACAACGAGGGATTGCGAGGTGGAAAACGCAGGACACGGAGCATGCAGATTAGTTTATCTAGTGTTGATCGACGTCGGCGGCGGCTGATGACAGTACAGAAGAGGCTGGCCGCCCCTCGGTTTAAAGGCAGATGGGAGCAGGGTGCAGCAATTCGATGGCCCGGTTGCCGACTCCCCCACAACGGCTTCGGGTCGTTCTGGATAGAGCCGGAGAAATCGGGGAAGCTGGGGCGAGCCAATGAGCGAATTCGTATTTGCCGCCAAGCGGAACGTCGGCGAGAAGGCCGTACGATCATTTTCTAGATCTGTTTTGCCATCTTAGGTCAACTAATTTGATGGGCACTTGAGAGTTGACAATCCACGCATATGCATATGCATCATGCAGAAGTGTCGTGAAGCATTTCAATTTCATTCATAGCAACCGCTAAACTATCTCATCCCATCTTAAAGAACCATCCGTAAGGTATCAACTGCCATGAGCATCCCTCCTAGAGTGACTCAAGGAACAAAGAAACCCATTCCCGTGCAATCTTGTCGTGCCCACTCGCATCAGATAGATGGCATGTCGGTAGTCAAGCTGAGCTTGTTGACTAAGAGGTTGCCTCCGGGTTCTTCGCGCAGCTGCTGCATGCGCACTTTCCTGGCGGGCAGGGGCAGTTTCCAGCCTCAGAGCCGCAGTTGCACTTGGTCCTGTCCGAGCCCGCAACCTTCTCCATGCCCATCTCCTCAGCGCCGGCCTTGCTCTCCACCTCGGGATTCTTTGCGCAGTCACTGCAGGCGCACTTGCCCGGTTCGCAGGGACACTTCCCGGTATCGGCACCGCAGTTGCACTTGGTCCTATCGGTACCAGGGACCGACTTCATGCCGGAGGAAGAGGAGTCCTTGCCCGACTTCAGATCCGCAAGATGGCGGGCCTCGTTGTGAACATCAACAGCCTGCTTGTTGCTGGTCTCGTAGAACTGCCGAAGCTTCTGTCCGGTTGGTGTGTTGATTGCCTTCTCGAAGTAGGAGGACAGGCCCTGCCAGGCGTTGGCGGCTCTATCGGTGATGTTGTACTTCGAATCCATGTTCTGGGCCTTCTCAGAGGCGTGGTATTTGGCATCGAACTGCTGGAGGGCATTTGTGAAGCGAGCAGAGATGCCATGCTGCTGATCGAGGGCGATGGCTCGCTCGATGGCCTTGTCACCGATGGTGTAGCCGTTTGCGAGGTACTCGGCGATGATGCGAGAACGTGGTTTGTCCTCTTGAGCGACGTCGGTGCTCTCGTCCTTGCTCTCTGAAGCGGCAGCGCTACCGGCAACCTCGTCGATGCTCTTACCGCTGGTAACATGAACTTGTGCAGGGCCGAGCTGAGTGTTATCAAGAAGAAGGGCAGTCTTCGCGGCGGTCTCCTTCTCAAACGTTACTGAGGCCTTCTGTGAGGCATCGGGGGCATCTGAGATCGGTGTGACTGAGATGGAGCTGATCTTGCCGCAGAAGCTGAAAAAGTCTCGGACTTCCTTCTCGCTCGTCTGCCTAGAGATGTTCTCAACGTGAACGGTGGTCGACATGGTGATTGCGTGGAACTCGTAGATTGATTGGGAAAATTCAAGTGGGTCTTAATGAGAAGGCTGGCACGATTCGAATAGAGTAGACTTTCGAATGAGTCAAGTCGGTGATTGAGGTGGATGGTGTTAGGATTGGGAGATTGTTTGTGTGTGGCATGGAGGGGCGACGTTTTCTAGAAAGGCCAGAGCAAGGAGGGGCATGACGTAGCTCAGCAAAGCCACAACTAGCACGAGACTTGCATTTGAGGCAAGAACATTCACTGGTGCCTGCCTCCACTGACATGTGAATGCTTCATGACTGCCTTTCTGATGCGGAGCCCTGGCTGGCCTGCGACGACTGTACGCGGACTGCACAGCCACCACACCTTCATTCTCGCGGACCATTTTGTAGCTCAGCTGAACAGGCTAGGGACCTTACGTATCTCGAGACTGACGTACTACAAGGAGATGCCTCCGCATGCTTTGCGGGCGACGAGGGCACTGCATATCGGTTTCGTCACCCATCAATTGGCCTGTTGTCTATGTTTGCCAGCTTCGCGTTTGTTTACATCGCCTCTACTCGAGTCTCCCAGGGAGAGCGGGTAAGCAGGTCCTCGATCCCTTCCTTTCAACCGTGGAACTGCTGGACGCTGAAAGGTTTAGCGTTCCACCTCAGAACTCGCCGGGACAGGACCAAAGTCACTCTGGGCCTCAAGGGGTCGCCCAAGCCAGCTTGTCAATCCGCTGAGATACTTCGCTTGCCGCCTAGGAAGGAACATCAACACGCTGCGGTATTCTCTCTGCAGAGAGCATCGTAGGCTTTTTGGTGAAGTTTTGTCATCTTAGGGACTGCTATGAACACGCGCCTGGCCTACGCGCGGCTCAGTAAACATCATTAACCCAAGCCCCTGCCAACGCTCTTGGGCGACGTTGCGAGCTTACAATGGTCTAAGCCGCGTCTGGATGTAGCAGCCTTCGCTCTGCCATTATCAAAGAAAATCTTTATGGACTGTCTTGCCGTTTCGTCAGTGCGAGAAGATTCGGTTCGCGAACACGAGTACGAAGACTCCGCAGGCATGTGACCACCCTCAGGATACTCGTAACATGAGGTGGTTCAGCAGAATCTCTTCGGCGCCGTTCACGCGAGACCTCTCGGGTCATCGGACATTGCCATCCGAAGCTTGGCCTCGCCGCTGTCCGCAACCGCGGGGATCACCAACTTCAATCGGGGCAGCCGCACAGTTCATTCTATGGCAAATGCAGGCCGGCCCTCGGGCGTCGTTGATCGCCTCTCTGCGAGCGAATACGCGTTCGAGACCACGCTCTCAGCACGCTTTCTGAAGATTAGAGTGTCCATGTCTTACTTTTTGCTCAGAGCTGCCCCGCAGACATCCTCCATCTCGAAGCGGAGACATTCAGGCATGGCTTTGGCCGACCGGTGTTCCAATTCCCATGCTGGTTCGGCCTATCAGAGAGAGAGCGCACATGCAGCAAGCGGCTGGATCCATGCGCTAACGGCTTGCTGCAAAACATATGCATGCCAAGATGGCCAGGGTCTTTGTGCTTCAGCTGAATAAAAGAAACCGCGGGCTGCTGTCGACGGTGGATGAGTCCGCCGGAGAGGCGCACGGTAAGTTCGCGGCGCTGCAATAGCTCAGAATACGTTTTTAGACCCGTCGTATCCGCCAGAGTGTTTCGAGAGTATGATTTAACCTGTATTTGCATTTGCTGCCGCGGTCAGGTGTCGGGCTTGTCTTGTGTGCTGTGTGCTTCGCGGCCAAGTCGATCGGATATCGTCTGGAAAACCATCGAAGCTTAAGCCATGTCAACCAGTAAGACAAAATTTAGCGCGCAGTGGCTTGGGAACCATCGGCTCATTGGTTCCGCTCGGAGACGGCGATAAACATCTCTGCCCTCTGCCCCTCCACCTTCTTTTCTACCACCTCATATCTTCCTCCAGCTTCAACAGCACAGTCGTTACTCACTTGGGCGACAACAGGTCAAACGTTTTGAAGCTCATCCCTCAACTGCAGAGAAGCGGTGTTCATTGCGTGTTGGCATAACCGTAAGATTTACACTTGAGTCAAAAGAGATGTTTCTTACACAGACACAAAGACTACCCCGTGATCCGGAGAAATTCCCAACAGCGCAGCTGTTCTTGCTCGGTAGGTATCCTTAGGTGTCTGACCCGCTTCCAATCGTACGTAGGCTAAGTTGGATTCTTTGTAGCTCTTGTTAGGCTTGCAGAACCAATCGCTCTCACGTCAATATTCCCCTATGCCTGGCAATATGTCCTCGAGCTTGAAATTAGCGATGACAGCAATGCCGCGTTCTTCGCAGGCATCCTCATTTCCGCGTTTGCTTTCGCTGAGGCACTCAGCGGCATGTACTGGGGAGTTCTCTCCGACAAGATCGGTCGCAAGCCCGTCCTGCTCTCTGGCTGTGCTGGAACGATGCTGTCGCTGCTCATAATCGGCTTTGCGCCAAACTTCTGGGTGGCATTGGCTGGAAGGGCGCTCGGAGGTTGCTTGAACGGCAACATCGGAGTGATCCAGACAATGGTGGGAGAGCTGGTGTTGAAGCCAGAGCATGAGCGTAAGTGCTCTGATTCCAGACTTATATATACAGTTGCTAATCATTCACAGCGCGGGCCTATGCAGTCATGCCTTTCGTCTGGTCTGTTGGAACGATCATTGGTCGTAAGTGCAGTCGTTTGCCTAACATTTCTCGGAAGAATTACTAACAGCGCTTCTTAGCTGCGATTGGTGGCTACCTTGCGATGCCTGCAGAAAACCTTCCTTCTGTCTTCTCCTCGTCTGGCATCTTTGCGCGTTTCCCTTACCTCCTTCCAAATTTGGTTTGTGCGATTATGCTCCTATGCTCTATTATCGCAGGCTACATCTTTCTCGAGGAGACACATCCTGACCTACAACCATGGAGTACTCTGGAGGATCTTAACCATACTTCCGCGAGGACACCGCTTGTACCTACCGCAGGCTCCACGGCACACGCTGCGGCAGACCTCCAGACAGAGTCGTATGGCACGTTTGATGCCGTGCGGATAACTGAAGACGAGGACTGGGTCGTCAAGGCAGACGGTCGTCCTGCCTCAATTTCGTCTGCGCCCAGCGAGAAGGTTTTCACGAAGCCCGTCATCATGCTTGTAGTTGCTTTAGGCATTTTTACCTACCACAGCATGACCTACGATCACCTCCTTCCGATATTTCTGCAGGACAAGTGGGTCGAAGGAAATACTTCAGCACTGTCCGCACTCCCTGGGTCCTTCGCAGGCGGCATCGGCTTATCCATCCAAGAGGTCGGCATGATCATGAGTGTGAACGGCCTTATAGCTCTCTTCATCCAGGCACTAGTCTTTCCATTGATGGCGTCTTGGCTCGGAGTCTGGAAGCTCTTCGTTCTCGTCACGGTCTGCCATCCAATTGCCTACTTCGTCGTGCCTTACCTTGTCCTTCTTCCGCAAGACTGGGTCCTGGCAGGCATTTACGTGTGCCTGACCATTCGTAATTTTCTCTCCATCATCGCTTATCCCCTTCTTCTCATGCTTATAAAGGAGGCTTCTCCTTCGCCCTCGCACCTCGGAAAGATTAATGGCCTTGCCGCCAGCACCGGAGGCGCTTGCCGATGCATCGCTAGCCCCATTGCAGGCTTGCTTTATGGGATTGGAAGCCAGCTGGGTTTCACCGCACTCTCCTGGTGGGTCAGCGCCGCAGTTGCCATCCTTGGTGCTTTCCAAATCCCCTTCATCACCATGCAAAAGCACAAGACAGCTACGATTCGGGCAGCTGTAGCCTGCCGGCTCATGCCCGAGGAGGCACCGTTGAAGAAGAATGTTGTCCATATCAACATTCAGGAGGTCGATGAACAGGTATAGGCCGGTCCTTACAATCTAATTTGTACAAATGTGAGCTTACATGGAGTTTTGTGTTCATGTTCTATGGAGTTCATGATATGCATTCTGCTCGGCGTTGTAGCATCGTCGGATTTGCTGTTACGTTGCAATGCTTCACGCTTAACGAAGATTGGGCGGCATTCTAGCGCGGTGTCTGGAGTTTTGAGCATTTGAATGGATTTGTTGTTGGCTAGGATTTTGTCATTGTTTTCTGCTATCTATCTAGCCTCTTCATCTGCGGTTCTAGTGTTTCGAAGGATTGGAGCATGGTTGTATGTAGTGATCATTTGGTAAAAGGAAAGATAAGTTCAAGCAGCCACCGACGAGATCACTGTCTCACAGTCATTGGTTTGGACTCTGTAAGAAGAAGGACGGATGCCGCTTGCCAGTGACCCAGTCCCACTGCGCCATGTGCAATGCACGATACCAGCAACGCGAGAGCCCCACGTCCAATCACTCCTTCCCTCCACCTCCAGCAACCACTTGGACCAGAATGAATATCCCAATCGCCCACCAGTACCTGAAGAAATATCCTCGTTAGCAGCTGCCATGACGAACATAACAGCTCCCCCTTCCTCCCACTACCACATTAAGCCCAACGAGAAACTCACTTCTGCAGGAACGTCTTCTCCTCCTTGGCCCCTTCAACCTTCCCCTCCTTGTTCAGCACCACCGGCCGATTCAGCACCGGTCTCGGCCCCTCATTCCTCCCCTGAACCTCAACCAGCACCTCCTCCTCCCCACTCCCCCTCGCGAACGCCGAGAAACCGACCCGCCAGACCCGCCCCTCGCCGTCCGTGAACAGCGTCAGCTTCTTGCGGTATGCTGGGTCAAGCGAGGAGGCTGATGTCGCGATGCCGGTCCAGCTGGCTTCCGCGGGGGCCTGGGGGTCGTGCAGGCCAATGCGGAGGAGGGCGGTGGCGTCGATGGGTTCGGTGGGCGGGGTCCAGGATTCTAGGGTCGCGTTGAGCGTGGTTGGGTTGTAGGAGATTTGCGCGAGGGGGGTGGGCGTGGAGGAGGGGAGGACGGGCCAGGCGTAGATTATGAGGTCGAGGTTTGAGACGGGGGAGGCGGCGAGGGTGAGGAGGGCGGTGGAGAGGAGGAGGAGGGGGTGTGGGAGGCGCATTGTAGGCGGTGTTGTTGTAGTACCTTATGGTAGCGCAGGTGTTTCCATGAGAGCCCGCATGCTCGGGTGCAGTAGGTGACGTTCTCGGGTGTGGAACGGGCCGATGTTAGCTCAGCCTTGCGCGCGACATCACCACATCACTTCACGCCGGCATACAGGGCTGCCTTGGATTAGGTAGTGTGCTAGGAGTACATATAGGTACTCAGTGACACCATACGTGGTATGCATCCACAAACCCTCATTTTTACCCAGCGAACGCCCCCCAGTGGCGTGTAATACCGTTGGGCCGCAAGGCGTACCAACATGCACGTCAAGCGTAAGGACAGGAATCTGTCGTGGACGAGGCTGCAGAGGCAGTGCGTGAGATAAATGATTAACTCCCCATCAAATACGTCACACAAGTTACTCCGCACGAGGCTGAATCGCGACTTCGCGAGTGCGTTCGCGCTTTTGCACTCAACGTTCATCTTCATTTTCCCCATCCAAACGTCCAAAATGGAGGTTGCTCTGCTTACTGCCGCTATTGTTTCTACGTTCGCTGGCGCAACTACTCTGCTTCGCAGCTGGCGCAATGATCGCCAGGCGCGGAGACAGGCGCGGAGGCGTCCGAGAGGAAAGCAGGCCGCTGATGGCGCCTCCAGCCTAGAGGTGGTACTGCAGGATGGGGGCCCACGCGTACAGTCCGAATATGACAGAGACTTTGCAAGATTAGGGGAGCTATTTGGCAGGGGCGACTGTAAGTTCATCGCTCTCCAACCTTGCAAACCTGCTGTTGTCGACAGCACCTCTGTCCAGTTTCTGGTCTACCAGACGATGGACGTGAGCCTTCGCCAGCTGATCTCCGCAAAGAGATGGGACGAAGCCAGCTGAAGGACCACGTCATCGTGCTCCAAGGCACGATAATCACGCTTTTGCAAAACGCACAAGACCGCGCATTACCGGCAATCCCACAGCTGGGTCTGATATTGGGAAATTCGGAAGCTTCGCGAGACGGCGCTATTACCGCACTTGCGAATCAGTACCAACGCATGCTCCAGACCAAACCCATCGAGTAGCCAATCCCACAGCCCGCTGTAGAGCCATTGTCGAGCGGAGGCCCCTGTTCGTCCTTGCAGCGCTGCCCTAAAGGCTTCAATGCTATGTTTGAATTCGAATTTAAGGACCGCGTTAGAAAAGTCCGTGCAAAGTACCTGTGCCGGAACTGTCCTGCAGTATTCAACGCACTCAAAGGAGTAACAAGACAGGATCATCAACAAGGCTACTTCCTTCGTAGGCCTGACGTTGTAGTCTACGGTCTGAACTCTTACCACTCAACAAGCGGGACGCCTTTTTGGTGTTTTGTCTGCAAGCAGTGGATCAAGCGTATGTATCTGGATCACCCAAGGCATCGTTCGAAGGAGGAACTTTTGCTGCATGCGGATCAAGCTAGAAGAAGCGTTAAGAATCGTTAGATTTTGAGACTTTGGAGCTCTATTCAATTAACTTAGCCATTGCAACTCCTGTGGCGTTGAGGGTCTGGCGAGAATTTCTTCTTTGGCTCTGATTCACAAGCCTATGATGGGTTAGACCTCGTCTCTTTACTATTCTGCATATCAAGCAAGGGGCAACGAGTACCATCCCCCGATGTGGTATTGAAATCCCTGCTCCGTGCGTTCTTTAACATTTATTTCGTTAAGCACAGTACCTTGTATGACTAAGAAGGACAATGCCAGAAAGCACTCCGCAATCCTCCAGTCAAGGAAGCAACTGCAGTAGACGCCCGTCAGCATCCGTTGGTAGCGCTGTCTTGGTCTCTGTTAGTATGAGGTTCCCCAACAGCTCCTGTCGCACGCGTACAGCGGTTCGTTGGAGGTAATGTCTCGGGGTGTGTGAATGGCCTGATGCCAGACCAGCTAGGTATCGCGTACAAGCAAGGGCGGTCTAAAACAATGAACGCGGCGGGTTGGTGGATAGGTCTTGGGTGAGGAAGACCTGCCGCGTCCATTTTAGACTGCCCTTGGGGTGTCGCGGGAACCCCGCCTGTCAATGAAAATATCCCGCCATACAGAACGTGCGGCGTCTTTCAAGCTGAATGCATGCAGCGGATGCAAGAGAACGGTCGTAATTCCAACCACCAAGCCCAACATACCTAGGTAGTTCTCAAGTGTCCACACACAAAGCTGCCTCAAAGGTCGATCTGCAGCCCTGCAGGACCCCACCCACGACATGGACCCCTACCCGCAATGATGCCCCGCCCCCACTACAAACATCTGCGATATGATCTCATGTTTCTCAACCCTTTCCGCCCGGAGTTGTTAATCGAAGCTGATTCTGCCCTGGATTGTCCTGAAAAGCGTCGCAAATAGCGTGATCTGTACCATATTTGTCGAAATCTACAAGCCCCTCGTAATACCTTACTTTCCACTTCCACAGTTACACAACAGCCCCGCTCGCAACCCTAGTGTTTTCCTCTCTGCTATACACACAGCACGATTGACAGCAATCGCGCAAAATGTCTACAGATCACCGAAACGAGATTCATCCCCATGTCGACCACTACATTGGCATCGATGTGGGGACAGGCAGCGCCAGGGCCTGTATAATGAACGACCAGGGGGACATCATAGGATTGGCGAGCGAGAATATAGGGCTTTGGCAGCCACAGACGGGATACTATGTACGCGAACGAGACTTCCCAGTACACAATTGGCAAGCTTGAGACTTACAAAGTATACAGGAGCAATCGACTACCGACATATGGCGTTGTATCTGCTCCTCCATCCGCCGCGCAATGACCCAGCACAGCATCGATCCCGAGTCCATTAAAGGGATTGGCTTCGACGCTACATGCTCCCTCACAGTCTTCTCTGGCGACACAGACGAGCCTGTGTGTGTAACCGGGCCGAACTTCGATAACCATGACGGAAACGACCGGAATGTTATCCTGTGGCTAGACCACAGGCCTGTCGAGGAGACGCAAAAGATCAATGCCACGAATCACAATCTGCTGCGCTATGTGGGCGGCAAGATGTCCATTGAGATGGAGATACCAAAGGTGCTGTGGCTGAAGAACAACATGCCGAAGGAGCTGTTTGACCGCTGTAAGTTCTACGATCTGACGGACGCTCTTACGCACATTGCCACTGGAAGCGAGACGAGGAGCTACTGCAGCGTCGTTTGCAAGCAGGGCTTTGTCCCCGTCGGTGTGGATGGCAGTGTGAAAGGCTGGCAGGAGGACTTCCTGAAGGAGGTTGGGCTAGAAGACCTCTGCGAAGACAACTTCAAGCGGATGGGAGGAGTGGACAAGGTGGTAATGTCTCCCCTAGGCTAGTGACGTTGACCGCCGCTGACGCATGACATGGCAGAACGGCAAGTACTTGACAGCCGGAGAACTTGTCGGAACTCTGAGCGAGAAAGCCGCCCAAGAGATGGGCCTTCCAGCAGGCATCGCAGTCGGCAGCGGCGTCATCGACGCATACGCTGGCTGGATCGGCACAGTAGGCGCAAAGGTACGGCTGAACGAGCATCAACTCGACGACCATGTGCCGAAAAACGACATCCATCAAGCCTTCACCCGCCTAGCAGCCGTAGCAGGCACCTCGACCTGCCATCTCGCCATGTCCGAGAAACCGGTCTTCGTGAACGGCGTATGGGGCCCCTACCGCGACGTCCTCATACCAGACTACTGGATGGCGGAGGGCGGACAGAGCGCGACGGGCGAACTGCTTAAACACGTGATTGAAACCCATCCGGCACACCAGGAAGCCATGTCCGTGGCCGAGACCTACAACACCAACATCTACGACTACTTGAACCAGCACCTGCAGGAGATGCAGGAGAAAGCCGGTGCGCCGACCATCAGCTGGCTGGGCCGGCATTTCTTCTTCTACGGCGACTTGTTCGGTAATCGCTCGCCCGTGGCCGATCCGAACATGAAGGGCGCAGTCATCGGTCTTAGTTCTGACAAGTCGCTGGATGGCCTCGCTCTGTACTACTACGGCACGATGGAGTTTATCGCCCTACAGACGAAGCAGATCGTCGAGGCGATGAACAAGTCCGGCCACGTCATCTCGTCCATCTTCATGTCCGGCTCGCAGTGCCAGAACGCCATTCTGATGGATCTGATCGCGGCGGCCTGCGATATGCCGGTGCTGATTCCGCGATATGTACACGCGGCTGTGGTGCATGGAGCGGCGATGCTGGGCGCGAAGGCGGCGAGTACGGATAAGGACGGGAATAGCGAGCCACTGTGGAACATCATGGATCGGTTCAGCAAGCCAGGGAAGGCGGTACAGCCGACGAAGAACGAGATTGAGAAGAAGCTGCTGGCGGCTAAGTACAAGGTGTTTTTAGAGCAGTGTGAGAGTCAACAGAGGTATAGGAGGGAGATTGATGAAGCGGTAAAGGGGTAGAGCAAGTGAATAATTTAGTGCTTAGCTCTCTTCTCACAGACTTGTATATACTGGGCCGGCCGGGTGGCTCAGCTATGGTCTAGCTATTCAAATGAGAATTTCTTGTAGTATGGGTACTGCATCTTGGGTTATTGTTCCTTCTTCCTGCCCGATTGGGACGTTATATTTATCCTGTCCGCAGTAGCCAATGACAACCAGCGTCGCATTACTAACACTTCGAGAAACGGGCCCTCGAACGTTTTCTTACATTACTGGAAGCACTGGACACCTCGAGTAGGTAAGTAGTTCTGCAGTAAAGAAATAATTGCGCGAAGATGAACATGCCAAACACATGTCACTCCACAGCAAACCCTTGTCAGCCGAGGTTGGGATGTTGTGACATTTGAAGTGACGGGAAACACTCCCCGACCCCAAACTGCCCAGCCAACCTCTCCGTGATGCCCTTCGCGGCTCGCGTGCCTCTGCTACACTCAATCGCATCGCCATTGAGACGATGCGACTATGTCTTCCGTGAGCTCGTCGTCGTCGTCTGGCAGTAAACCCGATAAGATCGACCCCGTCCTCCGCAATGCGCTCCGCTACACCGTCAGCGCGAAGGAATACAAGCTCCTCCACCGGTACCTGATATCTCGCGCGCCGGCTGTGAAGAAGAGAACGCCTCCACCTCCGCGGTATGAGGCGATTGTCAAGAGCGGCGATGATTACAATGCGGCGGCTATCCGCGCGTCGCTGAGGCTGGCAGTGACGACGTATGGAGCGCTCAAGGCGTGGGAGTACTTCACGACGAGGGTTTTGGCGAGGGGGAGGGTTGTGCCGTATGCCATACAAGCCCCACGGCATGCGAAACATGACTGACTCTATACTGGTAGGCCCAAGACGAAGACATCCCTCTGGAAATCCCCCAACGTCCGCCTCTCATGCTCCCTCTCCCTAATCCTCCTCTTCCACCGCCTCCTCCACCGCTTCTTCACGCGCCTCCGCGAGAGCCTCCTCACCGACCAGGCGAAGCCCTTCCGGCGGCGCAACCCGCGCGTCTCCCGAACCCTCACCTCCCGCCTCGCGCCCGCCATCGGCGCCAGCCTCTCCGGCTTCTTCCTCGGCGTCTACCCGAGCGACCAACTACGCATCACCATCGCCATCTACATCTTCACACGAGCCCTCGAGTTCGTGTACAACGGCCTCGAAGACCGCGGCTGGTTCAAGAACCGGCCGTGGTGGTTCGGCAGCTGGCTCTGCATGCCCGTAGCCTGCGGGCAGCTGCTCCACGCCTTCGTCTTCGACCGCGACTGCTTCCCCGAGTCGTACGGCCGCTTCATCCTGAACCACTCCCCGCAGTACATCCAGGCTCGCCCCGCCACCTACCCCTCCCACCTCGCCTGGCCCTCCACTTTCTCCATCGTGGATAACCTGGCCGAGATATCCCGGCTCAAATGGCCGCCTTTCATCTCGCCGATCCTCTTCCCAAACGCCCAGACCCTCCCGGCCTCCGTCCGCACAATCTCGCCCATCACCTCGCCTGCCCATCCCGCCATCAAATCCCTCTCCTGCGCGCTCCTCCACCCGCATGACCCCTCCTGCCTCCGCACATATGTCAGCTACTGGATCCAGGCCTTCCCGCCCGTGGCGCGCTTCTTCGCGCTCGTGTTCAGCGCCATGGGCGTGCTGCGGTACAAGGCGTTTGCCGCGGACCCGGTGAGAGCGGTTGCGCGGCTCGTGAAGAGCGTGCTGAGGATGAGTCTGTTTATCACGGGGAGTATTGGCACGAGCTGGGCGTCTATTTGCCTGTTTGCGCACTTCTTGCCCCGGAAGGTGCTCCCGACGCAGAGGTGGTTCCTCGGCGGGTTTTTGGGCGGGTGTTGGGCTTTCTTGGAACGGAAGTCTGGGAGGAGTAATTTCTTGTATAGTGCGAGGTTGAGTCTGGATAGTTTGTGGAAGGTGGGTGTGAAGCATGGGTGGTGGAGGGGCGTGAAGAATGGGGATGTGTTGCTCTTCGTGGCGAGCTTGGCGGTGGTGAATGCGGTGTACGAGGTTGATCCGAAGGCGGTGAGTGGAGGAGTTGTGAGGAAGGGGCTGGGGATGTTGAGGGGGGAGGGGTGGGTTGATCGGGCGGCTTTGTCGGGCGGTGCGGTGGGTAGTATTGCTGGGGATAAGGATGCGGAGGGTGAGGCGAAGATGAGGGAGAGGGAGATCAAGGACACGGGCGTTGAGATTCTTGATGGTGAGGAGGAGGAATTAGAGAAGAGGGAGTAGAGGGTCTGAGGTCAGAGTATCCGGCAAGGCTGTTCTCTCGGTGTGCTTCTTCTAGCAGTGTCGCGCTGCACTTGAGTGTTCAAGTGAACTCGGTGCATCTGGGTCGTTCCTGATGTGCTGGCGGCATGGCTTATAGCGAGATGTGGGAGTATACACATGTGTGCTACCACTTGTGCAATTTTTATTGATCTTAGGCGTTGTGGGTGGACTGATGTATCATGTGTCCGAGATCATGGATAGGAAAGCTTTTAGGCAATACACAATATGTCTCTCTGAACTTCATCCTTGGTATTGCGGTTTTACTACAGATCCGTCGGCAACAGGATGAATCAAACGCAGACATAAATGATTACCATGTGCAGCCTGGAAGAAGTAGGAATCCCGCGATTGCGGTATAGCTGGCCTGGTGAGAGGGGAGTACTTGAGCGAGGTACTGAGAATGTAGCTCTTCGTTAAAATCGCCGGAGAGGACTTGGGAGCGAGTTGACCATGCTGACTAGAGCCTTTTACCACTTCGATATGTACGTGAGATCCTTTCCTGGCGACGCCCGTCAGCTGTGCAGCAACTCTCTGATCAGTTCCCAGGAATTGAGGAGTAAGACGATCGGCTGATGCGGTCGGTCCAGACGTCCAGACCTCACGACTGCAGGGTGCTGGAATTGTAAACATGCTGCTCTGCTTACAGAAAGCCTAAAATGAGAAACAGTCATGAGCTCTCGAGAGTGTGGAATGATCTAGAGGTGATGAGAGTGTTTTCATGGTAGGATCATGTTCATAGACAGGAGCAAACCCCCATGGAAGACAGACCTCTGATGGTCACCTGATACCGTAAGGTATAGTCTATCGACCTTGGGGGCACCGCTCCGACTCCGACTTCTGGCTTCACCTCTGACTTCGACTCCAGCCCTTACGAGGAGCCAGTCGAGTCATGGTGGCGGCCAAGTTGATCGCCAATCGTTTCTGTGATGCTCTCCAGATTTCTCCAAGGACCCCCGCCCGCAGACATGCCCAGGTGCTCGCCCTTGGCCTTCCCCCATCCGTGCATGTGGCTGCCGGCACGGAGGCTGTGCAGCATCTCCAAGGCCAGTTTCGCCTTGCCGCCAGGTCTGGATCACGAACCCACTCTTGTTGCAATTGGAGGGCTTCCGGCACACTGCACGCCCAAACCGTGAGGCCAAGACGATTCCGCGCAGAGCACGCCAGCAGTCCATGGACCCCCTTTGGCTGAGGATCCGCAGCATCCGTTGCTTACGGTAATTCTGGCCGATCCTCACCACCTTCGTGCAAGATGTCCTCCATTCCGTTATCCTGATCCTCCCTTTGCTCGCACATCTTCTGTGACTGCGCCTGCTTTTCATTTACATACTGGTTTTCTTCAACTACGTGCGCCGACCCATGTCTCTCAAGCGCAGTACTTGACGTTGAACGTCTGTCGCCTTGTATCTCCTTGCTTAATCTCAGCCTGTAATCCGGGCGCTATTCCGCCAGCCGACGAGCTTTTTTCTCTCAGTCCGAAGCACGATGGCTTTCGCGAGTTATGCCTCATGGTGCATACTCTCTCTCATTACCATGGCTGCTGCGCAGTCAGTAGTACCCTCCAACGCAACGGACCACGCCATGCCATCCCCGAATCAACAAATCCACATGATACTGCGAAGTGATGGATGGGCGATGCATTTTCCGCTGGAGCCGCTATCCACAGCTCCCAGAGATCCTGTGTGTACTCTATATGCCTTCGCCTCCCTAATAACGTGCTCACCTTTTCGACAGGCGATTAACCTAGAGGGGGCTTTCAAGTTCACCAACGCGCAAACGGTAGAGAACGTTACCGCTGGCGACATCACCTACATCAGCTGCGACATCTCTGCATACAATGGCGACGCCACTGGAGCCGCGCGAACTCTCGGCAGGGCCGTCGACAGCGGGGCAGTAGCCGCGGTCCTGTATAGCAACACCTCAGACTTCTGCACGTACACTGCCGGACCGCTTGTGAGGGGAGGCTTCCATCACGTCTTCTCCATGACGAACAGTAGCGCCGCTACATCGATCCTTGCGCAGCTGCAGGGACCGAGTACGGGACCTAGCGGGCATTTAAGGGCACAAATCGGACAGAGGTCGAATGGGTCAAATGGGTCAAATGGGTCAAATGGGTCAGGGAATACGACCAGCAACCAACAACAGAGTGACAATCCCCTGGGCCGATCGCCGTCGACCGCTGTTGCAATGATCATATTGTACAGCATCACAGGTGTTATCACGGGGCTGTTTCTATTGATCATCGTCACTGGAGCTGTGAGGGCGCATCGGCATCCGGAGCGCTACGGGCCACGCGACGTACTCGGCCGGCCGCGTCAAAGTAGAGCGAAAGGACTAGCGCGGGCGATGCTGGACACGATCCCCATCGTCAAATTTGGCGAGAGACTACCACCAAAACCCTCGGATGTCGAGCTCGCAGAATCTGCACGCGCCAACTCCGACCCACCGGCTGCAACAGCAACTGCGGCAACAACAGAGCAGAATGCCGCTTCAGATAACACAGCTGCAGCTACTGTACCGCGTACTGAAGAGGACACAAACGCAATCACGCCCGCCGTTGTTCCAGCGCCAACTCAAGCCCAGGACATCGTACCAGACGATTACAATACTTGCTCCATCTGCACCGACGACTTCGAGCTCGGCCAAGACATCCGCGTCCTCCCCTGCAACCACACCTTCCACCCCGCCTGCGTCGACCCGTGGCTCCTAAACGTGTCCGGCACATGTCCCCTCTGTCGCATCAACTTGCACCCCACTGCCTCGAACAGCTCCGACCAACCCGCCAATGGCGCCGACGCCTCAAACCCCAACGCTACCACCGAGCTCCCGCCACCTATAGACAATCACCCCCGCAGAGCGAGCACTATCAGAGAGTTCCTAAATATGCGGAACACGCCTGTCAACACGCCGCCGGAGGAGCTCGTGGCGGCGCTGAACAGGCTAAGGGAGGCGCAGAGGGCACATGGGCCTGCGCAGGATGAGGCGGCGCGGAGAAGAATGAGGAGGCTGTCCAGCAATGTGAGGGAGACGTTCGGTATCCGGACGCGGAGAAATGGGAGTGTTGCTGCCACGGTGGCCGAAAACCAGGCTGGCGAGGACCCGGGCCGGGGCGCGAGCGTGGCTGCGGGTGCTGGTACCAGCGCTGGTACTGCTGGTGGGGCAGAACAAGAGCAGCGGGAAGGCGCTGATGGGAGAAGGGCGACGATTGCTTGAGGGCATTTGTAGAACATGACGAATGGATAGCGCGACTAACGGATTGGGGCTATGAAAGGGAGTCTGCATTTTGGCCGGTGTCCCTATCTCTGGGTCGGGATGTACGCTGCACTGTTTGGATTCAAGGTTAATGGTTATGGTATACCCAGAGGTGTAAGGCTTACTTTCTTTTGCATGTATCAAATTTGGCGGCTTTCTCTTCGGCATATGTATGGCAATTGTCTATCTCCAAAAGCTGTCCGCTATATACATCCTCGGTTCCCTCGACATAACGTGCACTTAAGGGCGGATGCTAAATAAACTCCCATGCTTAGCGTTGGGTGCTTGCGCGCTCTCGGAGCTAAAGACCGCATATTGACAGGGCACGTGCACACGTGAAACCGTCCCACGGACAACACACCCCATTGCGACACCCACACTGTCAAATCTGTAATGCCAGACAGCGCAACGTACAGGCCATGTCAAATAACGCCTTACCCTCACGCTCCTTAACCCTCCGCTCCGCCGATATACCATAGCCGCACCGCAGCCTCGCCCTCGCTGTCCGCATCTCTCCCCCGGACTCACAACAATCAGCACAGCAACCACCCCCACAGCCGCCCCTCCGCTCCCACCCACCTCCGCCCTCACGCCCACCATGACAACCCCCCCGCCCCTCGAAGCCAAAATCGTAATCCTCGGCTCCCAAGGCGTCGGCAAAACCTCCCTCGTCCACCGCTACATCCGCAACACCTTCACCCCCTCCACCGCCGTCTCCACAGTCGGGGCCTCCTTCCTGACCAAGCGCCTCCTCGACGCCGACACCGGCACCGTCGTGCGCCTGCAGATTTGGGACACGGCTGGCCAGGAGCGCTTCCGCAGCATCAGCAAGCTGTATTACCGCGGCGCGGACGCGGGCGTGCTGTGCTACGATATCACGGACGCGGCCAGCTTCGGGGAGATGGGGCGGTGGATGGAGGAGCTGCGGCGGAATCTGGGGGACGAGGTCGTGTTGCATGTCGTGGGCACCAAGGCGGACGTCGTCGCCCAGGAGCCGGGGAGGAGGGGGGTCCCGTTTGAGCGGTGTATTGCGTATGTGGCCGAAAACCTGTATCCAGGGGCGGGCAAGGAGGCGACGACGTCTGCGAACGGCAGCGCGAGTGCAGGGGGAGCTGCTGCTGCTGGGGGCGTGACGTCCCCGCCCTCAAACCGCTCCTCCGGCTTCTGGGCCCAGGACCTGGGGTGGGACTGCTGCCACGAGATCAGCGCGAAAGACGGCGAGGGCGTCGAGGAGGTGTTTCGCGTCATCACGCGCAAGCTGGTTGAGCGGCGGAATCGAAGGCTGGAAGCCGAGGCGCGGAAGCTGGCGACGGCGGGGAAGACGCCAGGGGTTGAGGGTGGAGGCACGGGGTACTTTGATTATGCGACGGGCCAGGGGAATGGCAGTTTTAGGGTTGGGCATGGGGATAAGAGGAGGAGTTGGTTGGGCTTCCCGACGACGCCTGGCCCCGGGAGTGCGGAGGGGACGGAGGAGGAGTGGAGGGAGGTGGAGAGGTTGAGGGGGGAGGGGCGTGGGCGGTGTTGTTAATGGGTGGGTGTCTGTGTGCGATAGAGGGGTTCGTTGGATGATTATTTGGGCTGGTTTAATCGGTGCATTGGGTTTGGATTGTTGATGTTTGGGGATGCGTTCGATGCGCAATGTCTTTGCGCTTTGGGCATTGCAGCGCCGCTTCACGCTGCTCCTGCATTGGCGTGTATTGTGGGTTTGGCCTTCTGAGGGCTGGGCATGTGTGAGCGTTCGAGCAGCGTGGTAGCGTCAATTGAGGAACTGGCTGAGCTCTGCAAGGGGGAAGATGACCAAAAAAGTTTAAGCATCTCGTACCGCGTAAACTTCAAGAAAGATGTTCACGGCATCTATTCTATGACCTTAAGGCTATCCTGTTACAGTGAAGAGTTCATCCGTTAAACCACTAAGACCATAAAGTGAAGTAGTGAAACATTGGTGACAGCAATCATCAGCCAGCTGTTGATGGAGATATCAAAAGCGAGCGTAGAAGCATCGACGAAAGAACTGGAGCAGGAGCTCAGGCTAGTCAAAGATGGAAATAACAAAAAAAGGTAATGTTTTTAGTCTTACGGACGTGGAGAACCCAGGGATTCGAACATGCGACCTCAAGCGGGACGTTTCGCACTGAAAGTGCCGAGTCTATTCACTACTAGACCAAGCCTCCGTCTACCGCAAGGGACTAGAAACTTCCGGCAGCGCGATATATAACTTGGGTTTGATTGCAGGTGCCGCCGAGCCCGTTAGCCCACGTAACGTAGTTGTAACCGGCTTTTACTAGACACGTGCCCCAGGGTAATGTCACGACATGCGCACGTCGGACTGAGAAGATTGAGAGAGTTGACTGTTGGGTCAAGTTGTAAGCATAGAGCGATGCTTTGAGTCGAGCCAGAAACTTAGACGGGAGACATGAAGGTGATGCATAACTGGCAAGGAGAAAAACATGTTGTAAATCGAGGGCGCAGGAAACAGAGACCTTTAATGATCTCCATCATCGTAAGAATACGATGGAGAGCACTAAGTCTCACTGTCCAGGATGCGGTGGTGCGAGCTTCTTACGCCATTGTGTAAGGGGAGAGGTTATGGTAATATCTGTCCCTCGAGCGATCACATGTATTGAGCAAATTGCTTGAGTTGAACCTCCCCAATCGGGAGATATGTATCTCGACTGTCTCGACCGGTTCTGGGCAATCGGACGGCGCTACTTAGTGGAAGATTGGTCTCTCTATGATTCTGTTGTCGATCTGGAATGGCGTCAATTGCATGGCCCTACATCCCTCTCTGATTCTACATGCATGGCACAGCGCTGCTTCATGAATATCAAGTGGCAGTAGTGCTCTTGCTGATCATATTCACTTCAGCCGGCAACGATCCGTTACTCCATGAGGTGACAAAGAACAATATTGATCATGCGGATAACGAAAACAGACTTGGACATTGCTGAACAAGACTCTTGGTGTGTTGTGTAAAATCGGCCCGAGGAGGCAACGACGATAGAAACGGGTTGAGGCTCTGCTAAGCCAAACCACACGCCGCAACGGCGGACCATCTTAACCACAGATATCACACGCTTTATACACCTGCCTGATACTATTCAAGACCTGCGGCCTTACGTGATGTGTTCGAAGTCGACGTCTTGTGATATACATAGCCACGCCTGGGTAAAGCTGCGGTGGAGATGCGGTGTAAGATGTCCGTAAAAGTTCCTCCGTGCTGGAGAACGGTAATGGCAGTTTGGTGCCGAACAAGAGTGGAGGAATCGCTGTAACAGACCGACAGAAGAGAGGGTGCTGTTGGGAGATGGGAGGAGGGGAGAGATGAGCGCGGCGGGCACAGGGGCTTGGATGACAATCTGGAAAGACCCGCCGCATCCGTTGAAACACCAGCCAAGCATTTCGTGAGCAGCCTCAACCCTGGAAACTTTTAACGGTCGAGCGACCTGTTACTACCTATATTGTCCTCTGGTCTCGTGCTCGAGGGGCAAAATAAATGGCCGTACCTGATTCCTAACACACAGGCTGGGACCTCGAGCCATGAGGATCCCCTTCGTATCCTCGAACCACCGCTACGCGCCGCTGAGTGTCAATGGCGTTACCGTTAGGCCCCACGCGTCGCCCACCGCAATCGCTTCCATAGCATTCATAGCTTCCTATCTCCTCGCTATATTGTGCGTCCGCCATTTCACGTGGCGCGACCCGACCTCCGTTTTCTTCGACTACACCCACGCTTACGAGCCTGTCTATTCAGCTGTCCGGCAACGTCAAGCTGAAGCCTTTATCGACGCTGCTGGTACCACCACGCCTCTCGCAAACAGGACGAGTACATCTGGAAAGTCGCTTTGTGTGGGCATAGCCTCTGTGGCCAGAGAGAATGCTAGATACTTTCGCACGACAGTCGGTTCGTTGCTCGCGGGTTTGGGCGAGGAGGAGAGGCAGGGGATTCATCTGATATTGTTCATTGCCCACACCGATCCCACCGTGCATCCAGCATACTCGGAGGCATGGCTCCACAACGCGGCAGATCAAGTTTTGGCCTATGATCTACCCGCGGCCGAGCTGGAACACATCAAGAAGCTGGAGAAGGACAAAGGGCTGTTCCGTGAGAAGGCGCTGTTCGACTATACGTATCTGTTGAGGACATGTTTGGCCGCTGGAACGCCATACATTGCGATGTTCGAGGACGATGTGATAGCCATGGACGGATGGTTTCACCGAACTCAGCATGCGCTGGACTTGGCAGAGAAGGAGACCGCGTTGAGGAACGCTGCGCTGGACTGTAAGAGTCATGCTCGTGGAGTATTCAGAACGCTACTGATATCACCCAAGTCTTCTACCTGCGACTCTTCTACACAGAAGAGTTCCTCGGCTGGAACAGCGAAGAATGGCGCACCTACCTATTCTACTCTGCCCTCGTAGTGAGTATATCCGCCGCCATCCTGCTCTCCATCCGTCACATCCGCCCTACGAAACTTGTCACCGACGCCCTCACCAACCGCAACATCCTCATCATCTGCGGTATCTGCATTCCAGCATACGTCCTCCTTTTCTTCGCCGCCGGTCGCGTCACCGTGTTCCCCCGCCCCCACGGGCTCAACGAGATGAATAAATTCGGCTGCTGCTCCCAAGGCCTCGTCTTTCCGCGCTCACGGGCACAAGACCTCGCCGACTACTACACATCCCGACATCTCGGCTTCGTGGACATGCTCACCGAAGAGTACGCCGACTCCCGCGGCGAAACTCGCTGGGCCATTACACCGCCTGTGATTCAGCATGTCGGCCGCAGGAGCAGTAAGGGTGATGATTTTGGGAAGGCTAGCAAATACCACATGAGCGTGGCGGAGAAGTTGTGGAACTTTGAGTTTGAGAAATACGATGCTGAGAGTTTGGTAAGGGAGCATTCGAGGGTTTTACAGAGAGGTGGTGGTTAGGGGCTGGTCGTTACGCATATAACATACTGGGCTCGGGACTTGGAATATGGCGTTAAGGCGTTACCATCAGGTGGTTGTGATGAGTGCATGGATGAGCCTTCCGCCGTTTAACTCTCTTATACCCATCTTCTTAGCCAATGTGAATTCTTGATCGCGTCGGCTTTCTCAAAACTAAGATCAATCTGATGATGATACAAGATGAATTCGATGTTTTCGTGACCACAAGCCGCGATTCCTTGCCTTTTGTCAGGAGAATCTAGGTCTGCTGTTACGAGATCTTTGAACCACCTAAGCGCGAATTTCCGGTTGAGAAGGAACACCTGCGTCCTTGGGGACTGGAGGTTCCTCCCTGTTCCGCTTTCGTGATGTTGAGCAAGACGATTTCGATTGTCTATGCTGCACCAGAAGGCATCGAAATCTTCGCGATTCGGTGCGGACATGCGGACATGCGGACATGCAGCAATAGACGAAGCCCTTCCAAAAACGTGGCTGAATTCATGCGCCTGTTGATGCCAGGACACGGCCTTCACTGGGCGCAATTACACGCCGTGTCGTTTTCGCCGAGACGTCCGCGCTGAGTTTCAGTACAAAGAGTCCCTCGTGAGCTTCGCACAGGATATTCGACAACGCCAAGGCTGAATCTGTGGATTTCTGGTGCCCTTGCGAGTGCACGAAACGCTCACGTAAAGGCCGTTGAGATGTTGGACATGTGATGTAGCTCGACCTCTGGTATTATAACTGGAGGTTTGGCAAGAGGTTGGTTCCATGATGCAAGCACTCAGAATAGTGCTAAGGCAGCCCTCATAGGTTGTTGATTAGCTTTGGAAGTAGTTGTTTCGTAAGCACTGCCACGGCCCAACGGCAGTGTGCCTACGCTTACTTAGAAGGGGTTTGGCCGCGGATGATGGAATCTCTGTCCAGTTCATAGATGTGTTCAAGAATCGTGGGCGTTGCTGTGAAAATTAGTGATGGCCCTGGAGGCGTGTGCAACACTCGAAATCGACAGTGGAATACTTGTTTGATCCAGTAAAGTTGAGTGATTACGAAAGACTTCATTCTAGAAGACAGAAAGAGAATTTCGCTAATGGCCTATGAGAACTACATAAGTGTCCTCTGGACTGATGAAAATAGGTTTGCCAACAAGTGAGAAGAGCGTCACTAAGTCCAAGGGCGACACGGAAAACGATGGCCACGCAAATGGCCGAAGCCACCCTACCTGATACTGACTTACCTACATTCAAACTCAGACGTCGCGCCCAAATCTATGTAAATTAATTTAAGAATCTAGCCACTTATAGGGATAGGAGGATGGAATTAGTTTAATACTGATAAGTCCATATAATAGTGTTGTTGAGTGTTGATAGATTTAATACAGATTGATGCTCTGTTATACTCTTGGATGGCCGCATGTCCCCGCTCTCATAATATTCATTTGTATAACGACCAATTCATTTCCAAATCGATGATTGGGCACCGTGGCCTAATGGATAAGGCGTTGCTTTCCGGTCTCTCTGTCTGGCAAAGATTGTGGGTTCGGTAAGCTTGCATTTCGAGCCTGATCAATGTCATACAGTTCTAACATGCTTCGTAGAGTCCCATCGGTGTCGACTCAGTGTTTTTGCAATTTGGTCCATTCATAAAGGTATTCTTTTTGCTGAAATGCTGTTCTAACGGATTTGGGCCACATTGGATTGTGGGTGGAAGTATCCCCGGCGATAGCCGAGGCTTGGAACAACCCTCACCTCTCCGCACGACATCCGATCGGGTCCTGGTACTCCGTTCCTTTAATGTGAGGTCGAAGAAGTACGTTTGTGCTCTTATCAGTCATTTCGGGTTTCTATATCGTTTTGAGACCGTCAATTGACTTGGGCTCCATGCCCATCCCCTTCTGAAAGCTCTGTCAGCGTATTTAGTACCAATAGCAACCATGAATACGTTTCGCTCCTGTGCAAGAGGAGGATTCGTAGTCAAGAACTCCTTTCAAAATCTCGTCCCCTCTCAGCGTCTTCAAGCTTGCCGTGTCCTTTCTTTTCAGCGTCCGTTATGGCGGGCCAGTCAGATCGCTACGCAGGGAACTAGTAAACTGCACCACTCCACTTCCGCAAGGCAGCAGCAGACCGCAAGCGTGCTCGCATCCAACGGAGAGAGTGTCCCAGGGCGAGACTTTTTGCACGGCTCTCCATTCCACATCTTGACTACGCCACCCCAGGACACGAGCTTCGAACGGCCGGTCATAGACGGCGAAGCAGTCCTAGTTTATTCTGATGTTTCCCGGAGCTTCGTTCCTGTGCCGAAAGTCTGGCTCAGAGACCATTGCCAATGTACCACCTGTGTTCATCCGGATACAAAGCAGCGGCTACTTGACACTTTCAGTATTCCTAGAGACCTAGCGGTGAAGTCGTGCGAGTCTGATGGAGCTGGTATCCGTGTGACATGGAACGATGGCCACAGAAGCTACTATCCTCTCGAGTGGCTGGCGAAGAGTGGCCGCAGCAACAAGAGCGGGGAGCGGCAAGGTCTGAGCAGTCTTTCATTGTGGGGCAACGAGATAAAGGACAACGAGCCTGAAGTCAAGTATCGAGACGTCATGGGCTCAGACCAAGGTGTCGGCGAGTGGCTGGCCCTGCTCCACCGATACGGTTTCTGCTACGTTGATGGTACTCCAGCTACACCCGAGGCTACCGAAGAACTTCTTGGACGAATCGCCTTCATCCGCCACACCCATTATGGCGGCTTTTGGGACTTCACCTCCGATCTTGCCTCTAAGGATACGGCGTACACGAGCCTTGGATTGGAGGCTCATACGGATAACACCTACTTTTCCGATCCGGCCGGCCTGCAGATGTTCCACTGTCTTTCTCACACCGATGGCGAAGGCGGTGCTTCGCTTCTTGTAGACGGCTTCCAGGCAGCAGCAGACCTGCAGAGAGAAGATCCTGAGGCGTACGATGTCCTTAGCACGATCAATGTCTACACCCATGCGAGCGGCAACGAAGGCATCAGTATCCAGCCATATCGGTCGTTTCCTGTCTTGCAGCATGATCCGCTCCACCACCATCTGGTCCAGATTAGATGGAACTCATCGGACAGAGCAGCGATTGACATGCCCTTGGAAGAGGTCCAGACTTGGTACGATGCAGCTGCGTAAGTATCGACGGTCCTACCAGCGGGGCATGGCGGCGTGCTGACGCTTAGAAGGAAGTGGGACAAGCTACTCAAGCGGCCTCAGTACGAGTATTGGAAACAGCTTCGCCCAGGAAGGCCACTAAGTAGGCACATAGAGCTTTCTGATGATTTCGTGCTAACCGTAGCAGTCTTCGACAACTGGCGAGTGCTCCACGGCAGATCAGCATTTACGGGGAAGCGCCGGCTGTGCGGCGGTTACAGTGAGTGGCATCAGCCTTCCAGGCTCTCTCAGAAAAGCTGATCTGGCGATCTCCCTAGTCAACCGCGATGATTACATCTCCCGCTTCAAGATGCTCAAATGGGGCAGAGTTGCTGGCCTTAATTGAGAGTCGGGGGAAGTTCTCGAAACGATGGTTGGACGCGTGGATGGCTGCATTGATGGAGGCCAATATACCCAGCGGGGACGTTTGCATATAGCATAGGTGAGGGCCAAGGGCGTGCGGTTCGCGAGTTCAACCTCGTAGAAACAGCCGTTTGATCGTGAGCGACAATCAATAGATGCAGAATTTCCAATGTCGCCACCCGAATGTCTCGGATGCTTACAGCGAGCTTTAATCGGTCTTTGAAGTGGAAGTGAAGGACACCGCGACTGAAATGCCTTCGGAAGCTATGTGTCTGGCTACGTAACCGCGATCATGGCCCTGCCCCCACGACTAGAGAGGATCTACGCCTTCAAGGAGACTGATATCTGCGAGCAAACGATCTGTCTAGTCGGTTATGGCTGGAAGCCCGGTCTCTGGTGCACCAGTCTGCCTTTCACCCAGACAGCGGCTGTGTTCCTGTCATCGCCATTATATACCCACTTAGCAACTCTATCTTCCCATTCCTCCCATCCCCAGACGTCCACAGGGTCGCCGTGGATCTCATCGCTCGCTGACCCATCTTCTGCAACGCTTCCCAGGCTAATCATCTGAGCATCCCAGTCCGTTCCCACATCGAACCCTCCAACCTTCTGATGAAGGCCAACAACCTTTGCACCGCCCCGTGTGGCGAGATATAAGGCTTCCTCCATCGACAGTTTCGCCTGATCTCCATCGGTCATGGCAACATGCCTACTAACCCACACAGCCTGCCGCACCATCTCTAGCATACTCGGGCTGAAGCCACCACTGACATCCGTCCCCAAGCCGACCGTGATGCCTTGGTCAATTAACTGCCGTACCCTCGCACACCCGGACGTTAGAGCGGTATTGCTAGCCGGACAATGACTGATCTTCGCCTCCCGCTCCTTAACCAACGCCTTCTCCTCCTCCGTCAAATGCACCGCATGCGCCAAAATCGTCTTCTCCGTCAGCAACCCCGCGCTATCATACACATCCGCATACGACTTGCTCTCCGGAAACAGCTCCTTCACAAGCTCAATCTCCTTCTTGTTCTCCGAAATATGCGTCTGGCACGGAATCCCCGTCTCCCTATGCAGCTTTCCCTGCTCCCTCAAACACTCCGTCGTGCAGCTAGGCGCGAATCTCGGCGTGATAATCGGCGAGACGATCTCGAATCCCGGATCGATGCCCCTCACGTGCTCGATGCACTCCCTCGTACTCCGCATAGCGGCCTCGACGCTCTCGTCGCGGTAGTACTCCGGGCTCATGGCGTTCATGCACACGCGGCCGACGAAGGCGCGCTGGCCCCGCGCGAGGCAGATGTCGGCAAGCAGGTTGGTGGCGGGCACGTGGATGGTGGCGTAGTAGGCTGCGGTGGTGGTGCCGTGGGAGAGGGTGCGGGCCACGACGCGGTTGTAGACGCGGCGGGCTTTGGAGAGGTCCGAGAGGCTGGATTCGAGCGGGAAGGTGTAGTCGTTGAGCCAGTCAAGGAGGGTCGACTTGCCGAAGATGCCGGTGTTTGGGTATTGAGAGGCATGGATGTGGGTGTCTTGGGGTGGTGTGCGCAATCAGCTATCAGGAAGGATATGACATAGATGTGGCTGTTGCTGCTAGAACTTCTTCTATGACCCGCATGACAGGACTTGAGTAAGGCGATGACTGGATTTGAATTGATCTTGAGAGTACTCCTCTTCTGTTTTTGTAACTCCGACATCACGAAATTCGCGGAAATGTCTGACTTTGGAAATGACAGATGTTGTGACTCTAATGCATCGGAAAGGTACTGCACCCACCTATGAAGCCAGGAAAGAGAAATCCATTGTCTTTTATCCTAACGATCTGCGAGTTCTGCCACCCATACTTCTGCGTAACCGGTATCACATCCCCAACATCCTTGACGTCTCTTTCTACAAAAGCTATCTTGCCATTCTCGTCTACACCGATAGCACCAGTAGGACAGATATCAAGCTTCTGCAAAGATTGGCTATGCACAAACGGTCCCACGTAGACTGTCCGCTTAATTTTCTGCGCGGCAGCCATCGTCTACAAGAAAATCCAACTGAGGGGTGTGCGATGTCTATAGAAGGGCGAGGCTCCAAAAGAAGTGCAGAGGGAAAAGGTGCGGATAGTTGCTGGTGTTTAGCCATCTTTATCTGCCACGTCTGTGTACCTAGGTATTGGCGCCGCAGGGCTGAAGAGGAAAGAGGTCAATAGCACGGCTTTGATTGGCGGGATGCTAGATTCGAGGCGGCGGTGCGCGGCGTGCTCCGAAGATATCCCTGGCCTGTGCACGTGGTGTTGATTTCGATACAACCTCTCGATTGTCAAACTTTGAGATATTACTATTCATGATCACTATTTCGTAGGTCGGACGATGAAAGGTCACACATGGGATGTGCCAACATATTTCCTGTCAGGTGAAACCGCGCTCCATCACGACATACATGGTATGTATCAATGAACCTCTAACTCCTCCAGATGCACGACCCAGGCCAATTTCAGGCTTTCCAAACTCCAACCCCGCAACGCAGCAATTCATAGACTGAAATCATGGATACCCGATGGACCTTGCTCGTTGTAGTCGCTCCTGGTCATGTAGCCCTTCTGATTCTGATTGGTATCAACCACGAACAGCACTTTTGCCGCAACCTGCGCGCCTAAGAAACCAGCCTCGTCGTAGCCGAAATCCTTCCATTCCGGGAAGTAGTCTGGCACTTTCGCAAACTTGATGCTGTGCGGGGTTTGTTGATGCGACGACTGTGTATGTTGCATCTGTGACGAGGGCATGTGAGGAGGCGCTAGATGTTGGGTTTGTGCGGTAGTAGCGGCGAGGAGGAGTGGGTTAACACTACTGGATCCGCCGCCGTGGAGACCGAGTTGAGGTTGAGGTGTATTCGCGCCGGTGCCGGTGGGTGTCGTCATGTGCGACGGGAGCTCGGAAGTGAAAATCGTGGCGGAGGAAGGTGAGATCAGGTACTTAGACTGGAGAGTTGACATGAGCGCCTCTTTGAAGCCTAGTCTCTGTTAGTTTGGTATGCAGCGTAATAGAAAACCTAGTTACCTCTGAGCTTGGCGCCGTTACCGACGACTATCAACGAGTCCCAAAGCTGGCTCCTTTGCTGTACCATCTCGGCGGCGATAGTACGGTGTATTGCATCGGCGATCCTATCCAGGACACCACCCGTCGCAGCCTGGAATCGCTCAACGCCTACCTCTATCTCTCTCCGGATAGGCCCAGCGCGCGACCCAGAGTGGCTGGAGACACCATTCGGCTCGATTGCTGACGTCGGCTCGCCATTCGTTGCTAGGCTCTCGCCGTCAGCCACCGCCTCCGGTGTCTTCTGTCTTTTGTTGGGTCCTTCGTCCAGCGCGGCCTGGGCCTCTGCCATCATCTTGCCGCTGAGATTCATGTTTTTCAGTGAATCAAGCAGCGCGTGGTCTTCGTACATGAACGTCGCTCGATCCCTCTTCGCATTCGGCAGCCGGACCGGCTTTGCTGCTGTCGCCGCGGCATCGCCTCCTTTCTTCTTGGCCGCCAACCTTTCGGCTTTTTCTTTCTCTTTCTTCGCCAGATACTCGTTCATCTTGCCGCCAGCCACAATGCTTGCTACGTCCAGCACACCTTCATTGTCCTCTTCGTCCTTCTGCTCCTCACCGACCTCGGTGTCCGGACCGGGTCCCCTCGGCCCTGTCCCTATTGCTGCTGCGGCGGCAGGGCCAGATGCGCTTGCTCCTGTTGAAGCAGCTGCCGCAGGATTTGTAACTTGCTCCTGGTCTGGTGCTGAGGATCCTGGCAAAGGTGTGCCAGGTGGTAATACCTCACAGATAGGGCTCCTCTTCAGCTGCTCGCACATTTCTCTCGTGAACCCCCTTGGCTTCAGCAGTTCTAGCAGCCGCTCCGTGAACGCTTCTCCTCCGCAGTTCGCTATCGCTATCGACCTCCCAGCACTTTGTACCGCATAGTCGTAGATTACTGTCACGTCGGCCTTCTGCCAGCCTATGTCCACAATCGTAGCCGTGTTCGTGCCATATGCCCAGCAGGCTGCCGTGGCCGAGTCCACCAAGGCAAAAGCGGGTATTTTGAACTTCTCGAAGAAGAACTGCGTGATCTTCTCTGTCTCTTTGTTTGTCCATGCGGGCTGCGCAACGAGTAATATAGGTGTATGAAACGGCGGATTGAGTGTGTTGTAGACGTGTGTGATGAGCGCGAAGAAACAGGGCCAGTTCACGATCCTGCCCTCCACCATCGGCCATACAGCGCCCTCCTCAGACATGACATCCTCTTCGTACGCGGGCTCTTGCTCCGGCTGCTGGTTTTCTGCCGTCTTCCGGCGCACTTTGAAGGGTTCCCACTCTCCGTTTTCTGCTGGAAACATGCGCGACTTGACACGCAGCTTGGCCGGCGCAAGTGATTCCGCTAGCCCCGCAACAGCGAGAGTGGTGGCCGAGCCAGGCGCGATGACGATCAGGTTCTCCTCCTTGAATGCGCCCATGTTGTGTATCGATTCGAATGCCAAAGCACTCCGGCGCGCAGCACAAACCTTGAGAGAGCTCGGCGCGCAAGTTCGCGACAGAGCCGGGGTTCCGCCGCATGTCACATGCGCCGAGCATCAAAACGTTGCCTTCAACATACGAGTATAAGGTAACTATCGATCCATTAATCATGCAGCCTGTGTAGCTTTGAGCAGCTTCTCGTTCTAGCTGGAGGAGCCGCTAGCCATGGCGACTGTGGAAGCTTCAGCCTCGCTCTCGCAAAATGCATCCGACATCATCGCCAGAACCGTTGGCGCCTTGGAGACTGCAGCACCCCTAGATAGTCCCTCATCATTAGGTTTTCTGGGGCGAGTTGTTCTTGCTGTGCTCAGAGTAATCCCTGGTGCGCTATATTGGGTTCTTGCTTTCACGACAATCACTCTGCCAACATGGCTGTTCACTCTTATGTCGATGAGCCTGACGGTCACGATGAATTTCACAACGCTGTAAGCACCATCAGACCCACAGCCGAATAAGAACTGACACATCCTGTAGACTTGTAATCTTCGTAGGGTTTGGGTCAGCCGTAAGCTGGATCGTGCGGTACCGCTTTCTGAATATGTACACCCGATTGCCTTCCGAGCCGCAACGAGAAGAACCGCAAGTAGAGGTCTTTCCCGACACTCACGAGGGCGACTCGAAACGCGGCCTCTCGAACTATCTTGATGAGTTTCTCAGCGCGATTAAAGTGTTTGGCTACTTAGAAAGACCTGTTTTCCATGAGCTGACTCGGACGATGCAAACGAGGAAGCTAATCGCGGGCGAGACGTTGCTTTTGGAAGAGGAGAAAGGCTTCTGTCTTGTTGTCGATGGGCTGGTGCAGATTTTCGTAAAGTCAAACCAGCGTCCTCTCGAAGGAGACGACGCGGCGTCAGCTGAGACGTCCCACGATGAAGACGAAGGCCATGGTCGTAACCAAGACTACCAGTTACTGACCGAGGTCAAGAATGGAGCACCCATGTCATCGTTGTTTTCAATTCTCTCCTTGTTCACTGAAGACGTTAAGCTCCGACATGAGGATGAAGCCGACGATCTCGAGTCTGGCCTCCCCAGTGGCGGTAACGGATCAAAAAGGCCTCAATCAAGCCATGCTGGAATGGGATCTGCCACACCCGGATCTGGCGTGGCGACTCCCATGCATACACCTCAAACGCCTTCTCAGTCTGGAATAAGGGACAGGCGAGCGTCAAGCTTGGCAAGTCCTACTGCGCGCGGTACACTACCAGTCATACCGCCACTCTCATTAGACACGGCAACTGCAGCACGTATGCCCAACGGAGTCAAAAAGCAACCTGCGTCGCGCTCGAGATCTAGAAAATCAGCCCATCCGGACATTGTTGCCAGGGCCACCGTAGACACCACCATTGCAATCATCCCCGCCACAGCATTTCGTCGACTCACAAGAGTTTATCCTAAGGCCACTGCCCACATTGTGCAGGTTATACTCACCAGACTGCAGCGTGTTACACTAGCCACAGGCCATGCATATCTTGGGCTCACCAGCGAGGTCCTGAGGACGGAAAAGCTGATGAACAAATACACCACGTATGACTTACCTGGCTTCTTGAAGGACGCTGCTCTTGAGCGGCTCAAGGAAAAATTTGCCAAGGTACATGCTTCAGTCCTTCACAAACGACGCCGCGACTGACCAACTTCAGGAACGCGAACGCATTGGACCAGAGGAAGGCATGAAGGGCATTGCCTTACACAACCCCGGTTCCAGACTTAAGCGTCCAGGCGATTCATTACGCAGAGGAGCTGCCGTGCAAGCGAGCCAAGCTGCTGACCGTAGGCAATCTTCTACAGCCCGCCATTTAGATTGTGGGAATAGCCCGCCGGACCTGGAGCGGATGGGCATCAGTGCAGGTGTGTCCGTTGGAGCTCTCTTTGAACTCTTCATTACTCATCACACAGTTTTCCGTTAGCCTTCCACTCTCTCTTTCCCCCGTGGGGCTGAAGATTCTTTGATGAAGTCGGATTTCTTCGATAATGCGGACCGTCTTGGCTAATCCAGCTGGCATAGGTGATCTTTTAACCAACCATAGCCTCCCGCGAGCTGGAGGTCGGCACAGCCGGATGAGTTTTTCGCAGCCGTATCAGTCACCACTGCCACCTCGAAGAGACCCTCGCACACCATTGGACCAAGGCAACTTCAACCCATATTCTGCGCCGGTAAGAGGGCAGATACCTCTCCAACGACAAGATTCCATCGATGAGGATGCGATCTTTCGGGAGTCAATATTGGATTGTATGCTAAAAGCCATTGGTCTTACTAATCTCAGGGATACCATGATCAGACCCGAGTCGGTAGAGCAGTCACCCAGGCTGGTCTCCTTCGACTCAAGGCGGCAAAAGGCTGTCTTCAGCAATGCATTCGGATTTATTGATCCTTACGAGGCTTCAATTGACGGGGACTCGGAATCAGCTGCTTCGATATCTTTGTCGACGATGAGTACAACCAATAACCGCAACATTTTGGAAGAGCTCGTTAGTGATGTCGAGATCGTGTTCTTCCCAAAGGGGTCTGTGCTGGTTGAGCAGGGGGAGAGGAATCCAGGCCTCTACTATGTTATTGATGGATTCCTCGACGTAGGAGTACCGGTGGAAGATCAAGGCGGTGAATCCAACATGTCTGACGCAGCTCCTGCGGACGCTGGCTTGGCGTCTTTCAAGCTTTTTGGCGGGCCTCTGCAGCGAACTCCCTCAGGATCAACGCGGACGGGCTCCATTGGGCCGCTTAGCGGTAGGAAGAAAAAGAACTCAGTCCGGAAAAGTCTATTTCTCATCAAGCCGGGAGGCATTGCGGGTTACCTCGGCACAATTTCATCGTACAGATCATTCGTCGATGTTACAGCGAAAACAGACGTCTACGTAGGATTTCTGCCACGAGCTTCGATTGAGAGGATTGTCGAGAGGTACCCTGTCGTCCTTCTCACTATGGCCAAGCGACTGACTACTCTGCTACCGAGACTGATCCTACATATTGACTTTGCTCTAGAATGGGTGCAAGTCAATGCTGGTCAGGTTATCTTCAACCAGGGCGACGACAGTGATGCTATTTACATCGTTCTCAACGGGCGGCTAAGAGCCATCCAAGAAGGCGAGAACGACGGAATGAAGGTGATTGGGGAATTCGGCCAAGGCGACAGCGTGGGCGAACTCGAGGTTTTGACCGAGACCGCTAGACCTGGGTCACTGCACGCTATCCGTGACACGGAGCTCGCCAAGCTACCAAAGACTTTGTTCAACAGTCTCGCGCTGGAGCACCCCGGGATTACGATCAAGATCTCGAAGATTATAGCAACGCGCATGAGAGCACTGATCGATGATCCACTCTTCGACGGCAAGAGCAAAGACCGAACAGCAGCCGCTTCGAGGAACAACGTCTCATCCAACGTCAATCTAAGAACAGTTGCGATACTTCCTGTGACAGCAGGCGTGCCTGTTGTTGAATTCGGCAGCCGGTTACTCCACGCATTGAATGAGATCAAGACACCGAATGGTGTAGTGTCACTTAACCAAGCGGCCATTCTAAATCACCTCGGGCGACATGCCTTCAATCGGATGGGCAAGCTCAAGCTTTCGCAGTACCTCGCGGATCTGGAGGAGAAATACGGACTCGTCCTCTACGTTGCCGACACCAATGTCAAATCACCGTGGACGCAGACGTGCATCAGCCAAGCCGACTGCATACTACTTGTAAGCCTCGCTGAGCAATCACCAAATATAGGAGAGTATGAGCGCTTCCTTCTTACAACAAAGACCACCGCCCGGAAGGAGCTCGTCCTGCTCCATCCCGAAAGGTATTGCCCGCCTGGACTGACCCGCAGGTGGTTGCGCAACCGCGTATGGGTCAACGGTAGTCATCACCATATCCAGATGTCGTTTCGGACTACGCCGGAACCGGTACACTCGCAGGGCAGGCGGTTCGGTTCTGTACTGAAGCAGCGGGTGCAGGTCCTGCAGGCTGAGATACAGAAGTACACATCTCGCAAGCTTCGCCAGACGCCGCTCTACTCAGCAGAGACGCCGTACAAAGGCGACTTTCATAGGTTAGCTCGTCGTCTGCGCGGCAAATCTGTTGGCCTGGTCCTCGGTGGCGGAGGGGCCAGAGGTATTGCGCAGGTTGGCATTATCAGGGCCCTTGAGGAAGCCGGAATACCCATAGACATCATCGGAGGCACATCCATCGGCTCCTTCATCGGCGCACTCTACGCCTGGGATGCAGATGTCGTACCTATGTACGGACGTGCCAAGAAGTTCGCAGGCCGCATGGGCAGCATGTGGAGGTTCGCCCTCGACCTCACCTATCCGAGCGCGTCTTACACCACCGGGCACGAGTTCAACCGCGGCATCTTCAAGACGTTCGGCAACTCTCAGATCGAAGACTTCTGGCTCGAATTCTACTGTAATACGACCAACATCAGCAAAAGCAGATCCGAGATCCACACGAGCGGCTACGTGTGGCGCTACGTACGTGCTTCCATGTCGCTTGCTGGCATGATCCCGCCACTATGTGATCAGGGCAACATGCTGCTCGACGGTGGCTACATCGACAACCTGACCGTCGCACACATGAAGTCGCTGGGTGCAGATGTCATCTTCGCCGTCGACGTCGGCAGTCTATACGACAACACACCTCAAAACTTTGGCGATTCGCTGTCCGGCTTCTGGCTGCTGTTGAACCGGTGGAACCCGTTCTCCTCATACCCGAATCCTCCCACTCTGTCTGAGATACAGGCACGCCTGGCGTACGTGTCCAGCGCTGATGCGCTGGAGCGCGCGAAGACGACGCCGGGTTGTAGATATATGCGGCCGCCTATTGATGCGTATGGGACGCTGGATTTCGCGAAGTTTGATGAGATCTATCGCGTGGGCTATGAGTATGGGAAGACTTTCCTGGCGCAGCTGAGGGAGGAGGGGACGTTGCCTGCGGTCGAGCAGGAGAAGGAGAGGAATCTGCGGCGGACGATGGCGCCGAGGAGGGCGAGCATTTGATAGCCGTCGTCCTGCACTTTTGACGTTGCTGCATCTCCAACGTTGGACGCAGATAAATGTGTCAGCATTAGACAAGGCGCAAGGTAGGACCTTCCACAACTCCAACATCTATGAAACTAAATCCACGGAGCTTGACGACTTGAAACCAATTCTACCTATCGACAATTTTGTGTGCTTCACTCCGAGTCGAGCCTCCATGACCTACTGTCAACCTTTTCAGCCTCTCCCACCTTAAATCATTGGTCGAACTCTGACTTGCGAACTGTCTCACGTGTTCCATCGCTGCGTGAACCTCACTATCAGATTAAGCATTCACAAAAAGTACGTTGCCGCATTGAATGCCACTCATGGACCTTGAGGTGGACAACCTAGACAAACCTTGTAGACCGAAGAGATACTACTCGATTGATTGTCAGAAAGCTGAACTGCTAGAACGTCTGGTGTTCTCTACCGTGCGAAACCGGTTCTGTTGTTTTCCCCTTGCCATCATCACGAGTCTTGCTCAATCGTGAACTTGATATTGGAGTGAAGATGCGGCAACGTGACGTCAACTTCTGATCTCTCCAGTTCTCTCTTCGGCCAAATCTCACCAACTCCGACCGGCCACCTACTGTTCTCTTCCTGCAGATACACGATGTCGATATCTCTTAGCTTCGGCGACGAAGAGTTCAGCGACATCACCATTTCATGCCGCGACTACCTGTGGAAGCTCCATCGCATCGTCGTCTGCAAGAAAAGCTTGTACCTGAAGCAGGCATGGGAGCAAGCTCAGAACGTAAGCCATTTTCACGCACCGTCGCGTTCGTGAAGCGCGCCCTGCTAACTCCATGATAGTGTGACGGTGCGAAGGACGTGAAGCTTGACGACCTCTACGACCCTTCGACGGTGCACAGGCTATTCGAGTACCTGTACAACGACAACTATGATGACGAGGCCGACTTCGCGGTTGATCCAGTTGTCGAACGCTCGCCTACCTCACAACTCCTCACACCAACGACAACCGCTACCACCGCACCATCTAGTCCCCCCGCAACCCACAGCGACGACGGGAAGCAGCTTTGTCTTGTGCATGAAGAAGAAGATGCACCCAAAGACCAGTTTATCGTCACAAGACTGCTCAACAACATGCGCGTCCATGCACTGGCTGAAGCGTTCGAGCTGACAGACTTGACGGGCCTTGCGACGGAGAAGATCACGCGGGACGCAGCAGCGGCGTGGAGCCTGCCACAGTTCTTGAACATCGTCGAGATCGCTTACGAGATCACGGAGTGTGCGGCGGAATCAGAGGAACAGGACGGCCTCCGTAGGCTTTTCGCGGAGGTGTGTACTGAGAATCTGCCAGACCTCATGAGAAAACCGGAATTTAAGACCTTGCTTCACAAGGTTCCCGGTCTTGCTGCAGTCATCTTGACCGCGCAAGATGGCCAACTGCTCATTGCCATGATCGCGGAGGGCACCAAGGGAGACACAGATCTCCAAATACGCACCCTCATGGATGAGATGGACGAGCAAAGACGCACTCATGAACAAGAAGTAGTAGCTCAACGACTCGCCCACCAGGAAGAGATGGGTATGCAGAAGGGTGCTCACGGGACGAGTCTCGCCAATGCAGATGCTGAGCTCGCTGAATTGAAGAAGAAGTACAGTGAGATGCAAGCCATTATGCGGAGGGCTGAAATCATTGCAAGCTCAGGGCTTGTTGGCATCAAGGGGATCTCGACCATTTGGACCGAGAAAGACACAGACGGAGCTGACGGGCAGACGGACCTATATCAAAGCATCACATCTGTGCCCAAGTACCAGCAGCTATCGTTTGAAGAGCTCAGGCTGGCCGTCTGGACGAGGAAGCACATCAACAAGCTCCCTCAAACGGGCGACCTCTTACCTCTCGATTGGAAGATAGATGCTCTGCTCCGCCACATAAAGAGCATAGAGGTCGAGGCCGAGGCAGGCAGAAAGAAGGCTTTGGATCTAGAACAGCTCAAGACGAGATACGACACCCTTACCGCGGAGCTCGAAAGCGAGACTTCCAATCTGAAAGCTGAGCAGGCCAAGCTCGCCAGGCTGCGTGGGCAATACTGGAGCCTGGAGGCGGAACTGAAGCAGAGGACTTCCGACTTAAGTAAGCAGCAGGATGAAGTCACTCGGCTAAACGACCAGTACCGCGTCCTATGGGCTCTGAGGGCAGACCTCGAAAGGAAGAACACGGCTTTGACTGCGCAGGATACCAACGCAGCCAAACTGCGCGAGGATTACCAGAGACTCAAGACCAAGTTCCAGGCTGTAATAGCTGAGCCAGACAAGTGGCAGGAGTGCAGGCATTGCGGTCAGAATTTTAATGGGTGCTTTGAGCCGGACAGCCGGGGCTCAGCAAATATCACATTCCGCTGCAGCTACTGCTCAACTCGTCATGGCAATCTTGCAAGCCTTTGAAGTTTGTCCCTGGATCTGCATGGTTTCTTTTCGTCACGTCACTCACCTGGCTGAGCACTCCTGTACCGCCCTTGTGATGTTCTGAAGATTAGATGGTTGAGCTCCTCATCTGGCTGGGCCATCTACGGCGATGTCGCTGTAGTTCTGCATGTGGGATGGTTGGATTTGCTCTGTCGATGGAACGAGCAGTTAATATCTGTCCCGTGGATTGTACTATCTGGTTTTGACTGCGCTGCTTGCTTGTACAAGAGTTTCATGGAGTTGAGGTCCTGAGGACGGTCATGGACTGATGCTGTGCTGCAATACTCTGTCCTCTCGCACAGTTCGACGTGCGGTAGTATAGATGTTGGCAACCTGGGAGTTTGAGCTCGAACTTTAACCTTCTCAACAACTTCCTCGCATTGCTCTCAGCAGATTTGAACCATGTGTATTAGTTTCGTCACCGTGGCGATCAAAGGCTTGTCGTTACTTCTCACATTGGATCACTGTATGGAGCGGAATCCAAGGCCATACGGATCAGCCAGTACTTGCTTGGGACACACGGAGCAGGCTGATGATATCCGCTCCACTTGCAATGACTGCTTCCACATAGTCGCATGTTAGGGTCTGCATCACTTGGGAAAGGAAGCGTATGAATCTCATAAACCAAGCTTATGTCAAGCGTAATCCCCGAGCGGTGATAACAAGGACTCAAGCCTCTCACAATCGTGAGAAGCCTCCAGTATGATGTTGTCTAGCTGCTTTGGTAGTTCAACGTGTAGCTTCGACAATGAACATGGACCACTGTTCACTCTCCCAGCACCAGCTCTAACCATCAGATCTCATACAGCGAGAAACATTGTCGCCACTCGCATAATGTACAGTTGAGCCTGACGCAAGCAAGGCGAAAAACCAGCCACTGATTCTGTTAAAGGGGCGTGTCCTGATCACTCCAGTCCGCAAGCTCCGTACATGAATCCCGCAGGATGGTGGTCCTCTTCTCGATAACCACCATCTTGAGGACTTCCTCAGTCACATAGATGTCCTCGGTATCGCCCTGGACCTTCTTGCACTGCTTTCCGCAGGCTCCCGGTCTTCCCCTGTGAAGTGCAATGCCACGCGGACAGATGTAAACCTGCTCCTCCTCAAAGAAAGGGATGTGCTGAATCTCGTGATTGCTTGGGAAGAGCTCATTGGAACCGTCGTAATTTCTGCACACCTTAACAGAATACCATACTACGACGGCTGTCCGGTAGCTCTTATCCTCAATCCAGCGCCGCAGCGGTTCGATTTGGTAGTACTCCGCTTCTTTCATCAGCGCGAGATACATGGCGTGATCGTGACCCTTCGCGTTGTCGTAGAAGATGGGAAAGACCTTACGTCGCAGGTACCGCAGTATGTGCTCGAAAAGGTCGCCATCGGCGTCGATGAAGTATGCTCCGTCCATCAGCGCATGGTTCCACCGGCCGGAGAAGAAGGCACGGAACCAGTCGCTTCCGTCCGTCAAGGTGGATTTGGTCGTGGTGAAGCGGCGGTCGCCGACTCGAAGGATGACTCTGTCGTCTGAGGTTTGCGCGGGCGGCGAAGGCACGGGCTCGCTTTCTCTATCTTGCTCCGACATGGCTGACTGATTCGAGCACTGGGATGTAGTGATGAATATTGGATGATCGGTTGGAGCCTCTTGGGGCGAGAAGACGTGAAGGAGTGACGCGAGAGGTGAACACTGTTCATGAAGTTATCTTATGCGAGGGTTTGCTAAACGCATCACGGCGGGTGACAGGAAGTGGAAAGCGGACCTTTCGCGTTCTGTCCGCGGCTACGCGTTTGTACTGTGAGGAGAAAGCGAAGGAAGTGGGGAGCAAGATTCAATGAACTTGTTCACTTCAGTCAATCAGCTGATCTCTACAGTGGTGAATGCTAGGTCCCTACAAACCACTCAACAATAGAGAGTGCCTAACAAACAGCACCATCATATTCGAGAGATGCAGGTCCTTCTTGACGTGGCGCTTTCTTTGGCTTCCTCTTTGAAATGAAACGTTAGACATCCGATGAGTCCACCTTTTCAACAAAAAGCAAAGCCTCTCACCGTTGTGTCTGGAATACATCGCCATGACCACTCCCTCCCCAAACCCCTTTGAACTTCGGTCAAACTTGAACTAGTTTCCGATAGGAAGGTTAGTCTGGTAAGGGGACTTGAGAAAGGCTGAACATTAATACCAAGCCCAGCAAATGTCTAGATGACCGTAGACGCGGCTGCACTCCGCCTGGACACAGCACGCTGAGTCGTTCTCATACTTCGACTATAAGACCGTGCCATGCTCATTGGGAAAGGTACTGGTACCAAGATCAAAGCATGATTGATGAAGGGATATGTGTCCGGATCCGAGCTTTCAAGCAGAGAAAAGAGTCACTGATAAAAGGGGAGACGCGGAACCGCTTCTGATAGCAAGCAAGTTGTTCTCCTCTGTATGGAAGCGGAAGACTTGGAGTCAGCCTGTGTAATACGGGCAAGTCACCAGTATGGAATCATTGATGATGGAATTATGGATAAAATTATTGATGGAAGTGATCGACGGATGATGAGCAATGGTTCCACGCAGTACCAACTCGCCTCTCCGCCATGTGGATAGAGTTGGCGTCACTTAGCCAGCTGAGTTAAATACCTGCATACAGGTCACTGATGTTTGGCTTGAAGTTGGAGCCTCAAGGGCCATTCGAAAAGTCCATTGCAGCATCTATGCCCTAGCTTGTTTAATGCCAGATTCGCGGCTGAGCTGGATTCATGCTCGTGTCGATTGGAGGATAGCGAAACCGATTGCATACGAAGAAAGCATAAGATGTTCAGCACTGTAGCCCTTTAGTGCATTGATCACTTGAGATGTCTTTGAATCCCTGAGCTCGAATAGCTTGAGCTTGTGATGCAGTTGTGCATCTGTCTGCAACTCGCGCGTGATGCGCCGCACGCAGTCACATTTTCTGAACACTGAAGTCCTCATGATATTGAGAAATCACGACCTCATGCAGTAGCCCTCTGATCGATGGTTTAATATAAACTCATCAGTGCAGGGCTGCTTGCTCAAGATTGAACGTCAAACTACCTTGTTGAACGGAGATTTTACGGCCTCAGGCTCATCAGCTCACTCCGGCGCGCTTCATGAATGCTGCTTACACCGAGGACATACGACTTAGCCAAAACACCAGACAAAGGCTGTGGAAAGACGCAACCGGGCTTCCTGTCGCTCTCTTCCTCTTGGGATGAGAAAGCCGTAGCTCAGCGGCACTTCCGGAAGATGCTGCTCGTACACCAAACAGGGACGGTCAAGGTGGGAGAGTTAGTGAGGTGAAAGGATATCATGCTAGAGCTTTGATATGCAACTGGGCTAACAAGAGCAGATACACGCTCACATACACACCTGCCTCGGACCGCATCCTCCCGTCTCCAGCTCACCTCCATGTCCGTATCAGGAATACCTCAGCGATTGCGCTCCGAGCCGCCTACCTTCACGGCCCCTACACCCTTCACGTAGCAGCGTATCCCTCCACCTTCAACCCGAACCTAAAGGTCGAGAATACACGCCGCGATGGTGCTCCGGAATTCGAGCCCAATCTGAAAGCCGGGGGCGCCTGGACCGCCCAGCTCACTGTACCGGAAGACATTCGCGAAACAGGCGGAAGGGCGAACCTCAAGCGGACAGCGGATGGCGAGTTCAAGAGCGTGACCTGGATCATCGAAATCACGTCGCAAATCATCTTCTCGAACTCCGCGTCCGTCAACTTTGAGCTGCTGGTTAGCAGAGACGAACGGTCGCTGGACCTGGGGCTCGCAGCTGTGCCCAGACAAGGGCGGAATGAGTCAGGACAGGTGCATGATCATCAGCAGGGCAAGCACGGGCATACGGGTCATCCAGCACAGCCAAAGGGTGTTTACTCGAAAGCCGTGAAGTTGGTAGTCGACGATACCACAAGTCTATGGGACAAACCGGCATTACCAGAGTGGGATGAGGAGCACACCAGAAATTCAGAAGATGATCATCGCCGCCATTTCCATGAACGCAGAGGTAGTCACCATCACGTACGTCGGACAACAAAGAAGCAGAGGAATATACACCTCGTCGTCTTGACCCATGGCTTGCACAGCAACCTCGGCGCAGACATGTTGTATATGAAGGAGAGCATAGACGCCACAGCTAGACAGGCGCGTGATAGCGCAAGACGGAGGAGACACGCGGCCGGGGAAGCCACAAGCCAGGATACCGGACTGAATCTGGATGGCCAGGCCCAGTCGGCTCAGCCTGACGCTGAGAAAGACACGTCCACAGCACCGTTGTCCGGTGGCCAAGAAGACATCAAGCAAGACGATGACGACGACAGTGGTGACGAGGAGGAAGTTGTCGTTCGCGGCTTCAATGGAAACGCAATACGCACAGAACGAGGAATCCAATACCTCGGCAAGCGGCTGGCAAGGTTCGTCTTGGAGATGACCTATCCCGACCAGCCATTCCTCCCAACGAAGAAGACTGTGGCCCAGAAGATATCCAACACGCTCTCTACATCCAAGGACAAAGATTCAGGGATGCCGCAGCCTACGAAAAGCTCAGGGCGGCGTGTGCCGCCTCCTAGTGGAGAGCAACTGCCATATAAGTTTACCAGCATCAGCTTCATCGGACACTCGCTCGGTGGCTTGGTACAGACGTACGCTATTGCTTACATACACAAACACTCGCCGCAGTTCTTCGAAAACATTCGGCCCGTCAACTTCATTTGCATGGCCTCACCACTGTTGGGTTTGAGCAATGAGAACCCGATGTACGTCAAATTCGCGCTGGACTTTGGCCTCGTTGGTCGTACCGGTCAAGACCTTGGGTTAAGCTGGCGACCTCCTACGCTCGTTAAGAGTGGTTGGGCTGCCGTTATGGGCGGTTTAGGTGCCGGGAACAAGGATCAGGACGAGGATGATCCGGGCAAAAAGCCGTTGCTGCGGATCCTCCCAACTGGTCCAGCACACCACGTCCTGCGCCTGTTTCGCAACCGGACCACATATTCTAATGTTGTTAATGACGGCATTGTTCCACTGCGCACAAGCTGTCTGCTCTTCCTTGACTGGCGAGGTCTTGGCAAGGTGGAGAAAGCTAGAAGAGAGAACGGATTGATAGGCACAGTTGCTACCTGGGGTTGGTCGGAGCTTACTGGGCAATATCCATCACCCTTTCCATCTCGAGGCGACGTCAATAGCCTGGAGAGCCCAAGCAGTGTCAGCCAAGAATCGCCTCCGAAAGACCAAGACGAAGTCCCTCAACCTTCAGATCAGGCTGTTAACCAGGATGATGAGTCTCAGGCAGCGACGGCAAAAAACGAGCCTCAGGCGCATCAATTCTTACAGAATCAAAAGCGTGCGGCCAGTGGCCACGAGGATGCCCCAGTCAAGGAGAAAACCTCGGGTGGTCTAATGCCGCCTGCGCTGACCCTCGACGGGATATTAAACTTCTTCCGACCGAGCACAAACTCCACGAAGAATGACAAGAGGATGTACCAGCGCAGCCAGACTATCCAAGCGCAACAAGCAGCTGAAGCAGGCAGAGACAACACATCCGAGAACGCTGGCGAGGAACGATCATCCAAACGCCCCCCAGCCACGCGCGGTGACTCAATAGTCGAAGATCCTGCAAACCCCTTCTCGCCACCAAAGACCACCATCTTCGAATCAGCGGGCGATCTCCTCAACCCTCCTGTTCCCCCTAGGTCATGGATCATTGATCCTTCTACCCGCGCCCGCACCATATTTCACGACCGCGTCTACCATCCCGAAGACATTCCACCGCCGCCGATGAAACGTCCTACTCGTCTCGGCCGCTCCTTCTCCAGCGATCACAGCGGCAACTCTACCCACTCGAATGCTTCTGCAGGCTCCATAGACTCCTCCGGCATGCGTGTCGAGGAGAAGATAGCGCGCGCCTACCACAAAGACCTCTCCTGGCGTAAGGTCCTTGTACGCCTCGAACCCGACGCACACAACAACATCGTCGTGCGCCGCATGTTTGCCAATGCATACGGCTGGCCGGTAATCAAACATCTCTGCGACACCCATTTCGCGGACACGCACGCAGCGAACACGCGCGATGAGGACGAGCCGTCCAAAGACCGCGCGAAAGGCATGAGCGGCGCCGTCAGCGAGCACGGTGAAGAAGTACTCGGCCAGAGGGAGCGCAAGCCGCCGCGGCGCAGTGCGAGCGAGATGAGGGAGGCGACGGACGAGCTTGCGCCGCTGAGGGAGATCCCGGGTTCAGGCGAGGACGCAGCACATGCACAGGTCTTGAAGTTGAAGCACAAGGACACCAGCATGTGGGATGACTCCTACTTCGAAGGGACTACAGACGAGGAGGACGAGGACGGGTATCTGCATGAAGGTCCCATGGGCAACTTCCTTCGCCCCGGTCAGAAGAATAAGAGGAAAGGGGATGAGCTGCCTGGCCCGTCAACGGCGTCGCAGAAGCCGAAGAAGGGGACTGAGGAAACGGAGATCGCGGACTTCTTGAATGCGTCCCCGAGGCCTCTTGACGGACACAGAGGACTAGGCCCGTCATTAATTGACGCCGAGGAGGCGACAGCGAGCGAGCCCGACTCGGCACAGTTACTGCCGGGAAAAGAGCCTGTGGCCAGTCCGCCGCCCATGGAGGGTTCACCGCTTGGTGGGGCCAGTACTGTGGAGCTGGGTTTGAGGAAGTCGGTTGAGGAGCGTCTTGCATCGCCCACTGGGTCCATGAATGACAAGAGGAAGCGGAGCGGGAGTGGTAGTGTGAGTGAGCAGGTTGCAAGACTGAGTTTGGGCCATAGTCCTTGATGATATGGATGTGGGGTCTTTTGGTACATCGTAATGGACCTTTTTTTATCTGGCGGTGCCACTCTTGTTTTGCGGAGTTAGGCCGGATGCCCAGAGTTCTACAGTAGATTGAGAGAACCTTTGCCGTGGCTACCTATTTGGAATCCGCCAAGCCTCGAGCCTCAGAATGGTACTGCGTATTCCGTGTACTTGGAAGAGAAATATGCACCATCAGTTCTATCTTCGCGAGCTCTGCAATGCTAAGAGACCGCTTCGGCAGCTTGTATATCCCACTCTTAGATAAGTCTTCTTGTCCTGCACTGCGGGTAAAAGCCATCTAATCTTGTGAAGTATAGTCGCCATCAGTTGAACGGAGTCTGCTACTCTTCGGCATGCACACATCTTCGGACTCATCAGTAGTGACGCAACAGCGGGAGCATCCCGCATACGAGACCAGTATAACAGACTGCAGCCAGAAACAGCACGGGTGTCAGATGAGTTCGTTTTGTAGAAGTTTTCGTAGCATGCAAACTACCTCTACAAACCGGGCTGCTGGGCAGTCACCCCGGACAATCGCTCTCCACTTCCACAACCCCCCTTCAGCCACTGCCAACAGCGACGACTCCGACGAGCCCGAAACCCCCGAGAAACCGGAAGGCGAGCATGATAGCCCGGACGAGGCGCCACAAACTCGACACAAGACCGCGTCGTGGCGGACGAGCCCGAGCCGACCAAGCAGTGCCATGTCCTTAGGCGTTCATCAGCCTCCCACTCGGCGAGCAGCGCGTAGAAGTCCTCTTCCGTGGCCGGTTTGTCCCAGGCGAAACTGTTGCCTCTGGTTGCGGGAGGCGAACAACGTCGTGTCTCGGATCTCCAGCTCCTGGAGCAATGCGTTCATGTCCACATCTCCCTCTGACGAGCCGACGGCGGCGGAACTGTCGCGCCCGGCTAGGCGGCGCGATAGTTCTTCGTCGCGGGCTGCCTGCTCGGTCATCATTGCCTGCCAAATCTCGCGCTCTGACGGGGACTTGGAGTGCTGGACCTGGATCCGGTCCCGTCTGGCGTATTCGGTGAGGAGGGTCTTGAAGATGCAGCCTAAGAGTTCCTGCTTAGAAAGTGCTGGGATGCGGTCAGGGGCTTGGCGCAAGATGAGCGCGAGTTGAGGCGTTGGGCCCTCTTGACCGGCTTTGCTGGCGGCGCCCTCGCTGGCGGCGTCTTTGCTGGAGGATTCTTCAAGGGCGAAACTTTCGCTAGCGTCCGGCTCAACCATGGAGGTGGGTTGAGTAGTTGGCGAGACTGGAGGTGCCGATGGTGGCGGCATTCTGGCTGGCGGGGTGGTTGTGTATTGACGAAACATCGTTTTGTAGATTCATATTGACGAGCCTAAGGAAACGGTCTGGCTTGGACTGTTCACCTACAAGAGGACTGCGTTGTGAGAAGAAGTTTGGCGACTTGTTGCAGGAGGTTGTGGTTCTATGCTACTAGAAAAATATAACTTACCTCGAACATGAAAACCGTAGCAGCTTACCGCATACAAGAAAGAGGACACGTTGGCAAAAGCTATTTAGAATATAGGAACAAGCACACGATAAACATAGAATCAAGGCGTGCTTCCTTTCGTAGTAGATCAGCATTCAGCATGCTGCTCAACACCGCACGATGGCAGGCTCTCAGAGCACCTTACCGAATTCCATGCCAAAGGAAAAGAACGAGATAAGGCCGTGAATAGAGGAGCCGAAGTGAAATAATTGTGCTGCAAAACTCTCCATCCCCATTCCTTCTTCATCACTAACACCCGTTATCTACCACGATGGCTGGGTGGTGTGCGGCTCAGTGTGAAGCCTCCAACGCGGTACCCATTCATGGGTTAATCTCACTAGTCGTATAACGGAATGACCAGGATCCCGTACTACTGGCTCTCCTTTCCGCTTAGTAGTGGTAATGGAGTGAGGTATATGAATCGTCTTTGCACACTCGAAAGGTGAATGATCACGTGCGTGATGTCGCGTCGCGCTTAGGTAAGCCCGTAACTTACCGGAGCTAAGCTCAGATAGATGCTCAAGGTACTCTAAGCTTCCTCACTTGACACAACAACATATCGCCGCCTCTTTACATCTGCATCCCTCGCATACCCCCGGAAGCAATACTTCTAGAAACCCATGGCATCCCTGGAAGAGCTCGACGACCTGAAGGAGGGTGAGGAGGAGCAGAGCCTGCTCGACCCGGAGATCCTCAACTCCAGCACGCGAGACATCATCGCAAGGCGGCGGCTGCTTGAGAACGATATGCGGATCATGAAGAGCGAGCACCAGCGGTTAACGCATGAGAAAGCCGCCATGCATGAGAAGATCAAGGACAATCAGGACAAGATAGAGAACAACAGGTATGTCCAAGAACAGTCTCTTGAAGACAGTGGCTAACCCTCCAATGACAGACAACTGCCGTACCTTGTGGGTAATGTCGTTGAAATCCTTGACCTAGACGTCACGGCCGAAGCAGCAGAAGAGGGTGCAAACATCGACCTCGACGCTACCCGAGTAGGCAAATCCGCCGTCATTAAGACATCCACCCGACAGACCATCTTCTTGCCTCTGATAGGCCTGGTCGACCACGAGAAGCTGAAGCCAGGCGATCTCATCGGCGTTAACAAGGACTCCTACCTAGTCCTCGACACTCTTCCCGCTGAGTACGACAGCAGAGTGAAGGCGATGGAGGTAGACGAGAAGCCGACGGAGAAGTACTCAGATGTCGGAGGCCTGGACAAACAGATAGAGGAGCTCGTAGAGGCTGTGGTGTGGCCGATGAAAGAGGCTGATCGGTTCAAGAAGATCGGCATCAAGGCTCCCAAAGGTGAGACTACACTGTCACCGTTTGCACATCGGACTTGCTGACTGAGGCTTCACAGGCGCCCTAATGTACGGTCCTCCAGGTACCGGCAAGACCCTCCTCGCGCGAGCCTGCGCCGCCCAGACCGACGCCACGTTCCTCAAGCTCGCCGGCCCACAACTCGTACAGATGTTCATAGGTGATGGTGCAAAGCTCGTCCGCGACTGCTTCGCCCTAGCCAAGGAGAAGGCTCCCTCAATCATCTTCATCGATGAGTTGGACGCTATTGGAACAAAGCGCTTCGACTCCGAGAAGTCCGGCGACCGAGAAGTGCAACGGACAATGTTGGAGCTCCTCAACCAGCTTGACGGCTTTGCCTCCGATGATCGGGTCAAGGTACTTGCCGCCACCAACCGCGTTGACGTGTTGGATCCCGCTCTCCTCCGTTCCGGCCGTCTAGATAGGAAAATCGAGTTCCCGTTACCCAACGAGGAAGCTAGAGCACAGATCCTACGGATACACAGCAGGAAGATGACGGTGGATGAGGCTGTCAACTGGCCTGAGTTAGCAAGAAGCACAGATGAGTTTGGCGGAGCACAGCTGAAGGCTGTGTGCGTAGAGGCAGGCATGATAGCGCTGAGGGCAGGGCAGTCGAAGATCAGTCACGAGCACTATGTGGACGCTATTGCGGAAGTACAAGCTAAGAAGACTTCCGTGGTCAATTTCATTGCTTGATTGGGAAGGAACTGGGCTAGCAGCGAGGCGTTTCTGGATTTATACGAGGCACGGAGAGCACCATAGTATCACCAAGCATTATAGAGCTCGGCATGGCGTAGTGGGCAGTTATTGTAGAATAATCGACTACTGTCCGACTCATACACTGCTCACCTCCAGTGATATTGTCGACTGAAGTTGTCAGCGAGAGGAGGAGCACACAAGAGGATAGCAACTCAATCCCGTGATAGTACCGAGAATGCTTCGTATCAGTAATGAAGTAGCAGAAAACATTTACAAGACTCACGAGATTACCATACACTCGTTTAGACGCGCGTCTCCATCTAGATTGAATTTATTGCACGGCATCGCTGCCTGAGCGCCTGAGCGCCGTCCAGACATTTGCCGAGTCGCGCCAATCTTGAGCTTCTCCCGTTACCGCAACATACAACCATCCACAAAACCCACCATGTCCGCACGGAGAGCAGGCGCAAGCCTATCCCCTCTGCTCCGAACTCCACGCAAGTCCTGCTGTCCTTCTGTCTGTCCCTTCTCCACCACCCGCCGCACCCTCCAAACCGCAGCCGCCCAGCCCAAACCCTCCACGGCATCTACTCCCATCAGCAAAGGCCCCTCAGGACCCACCAGCAGACCTCCTTCCGCGCCCGTAAGACCCCACACCGTACCATCTCCAGTTGCCGCGCCGCCTACAGCGCGCAACACGGCCGCCTCAACTCCATCCGAGAACCTACGCTCCCTAACCGACGGCCTCTCCGACGAGCCGACCGTCGTGGACGAAAACAGCAAGCAGGTCGACTGGGCGCGCTCGTTCCACGGGCTCTCGGCGTCGCCGTTCAGCCCCGAGGCGCAGGAGGCGCTGCTCCAGCCCATCCCGGTGGACGACATCGAGGTCAAGCCGGACGGGATTATTTATCTGCCGGAGATCAAGTATCGAAGGATTCTGAATCGGGCGTTTGGGCCTGGTGGGTGGGGGCTGGCGCCGAGGGGGGAGACGATTGTTACGGGGAGGAGTGTGACGAGGGAGTATGGGCTTGTGGCTGGAGGGAGGTATGTTTTGTCCACGTTGTGAGCGCGTAGGGGGGTTTGGCTGACTAGGGTGGGTGGGCAGACTTGTGTCGATAGCTCGCGGCGAGCAGCAGTACTTTGATCCTGAGGGCATACCTACCGCGACCGAGGGCTGCAAGTCGAACGCGTTGATGCGCTGCTGCAAGGATTTGGGCGTGGCGAGCGAGCTGTGGGATCCGCGGTTTATCAAGAGCTTCATGAAGGAGCACAGCAAGGAGATCTGGGTTGAGCATGTGGTTAACAAGAAGAGAAAGAAGATTGTTTTGAGGAAGGACGATGAAGTGAGGTATCCATTCAAGGAGGTCAAGTCAAGTGCGTCGGGTGCGTTTTGAGAAGCGTCTGGGACGATAAGCGTCGACCGGTTAATGGGATAGACGTTGGAGCTTGAGAGACGGTGGAAGTGTAGAGAGCCTATTTGGGCTCAAGAGCATGTAAGATGTTGAAATTATACTCCACTGGAGGCGGTTGTACAATAGGGCATGGGCAGTAGGTGTTCAAGCCTGTTGCTAGGAACGTCAAGCAGACCATATGTTGATTAGGCGACTATAGACACTGCAGAAAAGACTCTCCTCCGGTCGTAGTTGCGAGTCATCCGTTGCTGGACTTCCCACTCGTTGCTGCCACATATCAAGCAACTATACAGCCCCAAAGCAACGCCGCTGACCTTAGCGCCAGTGTTATCCATACCTCGTGAAGTCATGCACCATCGAACGATCATCAATACTCAAGCCCAGTCGACCTGCCACTACCCTGCCGGTCCTCTGGTCGTGTCGGATATGGCGCACTCGGCACAGCTCTTGCACCCCAATTCCACGGCATCCACCCACCACTGGCCGTGCGGCTCCCCCGTCTGCCCTCTGCCGCTTCGTCGCGCTCGATCTTGTCGAAGTCGAGCTCGCTCCTACTCTTGGCCATTCCCTCCGTACGTCTCTCCTCAGGAGATTCCCGCGACGGACCAGACGACAGGTTGTCCGCCTCGTTGTCGAAAGCCTGCAGCAGCACCCGCAGCCTCTCCCTTTGTGCTGCGACATAGGACATCCTGTCTTCCATGGAGTCCAGATGCGACGGTATCAGTGTGCCACTGTTGCTCAAGCTTTCAGCCTGCACATCCCTGCTGCCGCCTGAAGCCGTCGTCGTCTGCAGCGCCGTAGACAGCAGAGCATAAAAGTCTCCCGCCGGCGCCGCGAGACCCTCCCTCGCAGACGGCAGATTGAACCGCGATAGCAGCGCCTGCGTATAGCTCACATGCCTGCTGGGCGGCGGGCTCGGCGGCTTCGGCTGCATGCCCAGCACATTGACTTTCGCCCACTCGATCGCCTGCTTCATGTACTGCAGGCCCGCGGCCTTGGCCTTGTCGTGGGCTTGGCTGATCCACTCGTCGATCTCGCGCTCGTGGTCCTCGAAGAAGGGGTGCACGTAGGTGGTGTAGAGGAAGGTGGCGCCTTGCTTGCCTGGCGCGACGAGGTAAAGGCCCAGCGCGAGCCGGATGTAGGCGTAGAAGGGGACCCAGGTTATGATCCAGAAGGTGGATTCAACGGTGTTGATTAGGGAGACGATCACCCAGTACATGAGCCATGGGGTTAGTTGCGCGGGGTCGGAGGTACGGAGGGCTTTGTACGAGGCGTATATCGGAAGGAGGATGGTTAGGACGGTGCTGAAAGGATGGTTAGCTTTGTTGGAACACAGCACTGTATACACTTACGTGAGGAGGTTGGGGAGTATGTCGAACATTTTGATCTAGGTACTGTAGAAGACAGCTACATGATCAGCACGACATGGCTCTTGTTAGACTTCAAGCTACCAAAGTGATGACGAGTCAGGCGGTGCGGCTCACGTGATCTGTCCTCAGCAGTACGGGGGGCGGCGGGTGTCGTAGGGCGGAGCTTGGCGGCCTGTGCGGCGCTGGTATTCCGCTGCCGTTTCCGCGTATGACCGCTGCCGTTCCTTCTCCTCACGCCGGGCAGTAACGAGTATAAACGGCAAGCCGACAAAGAGCCAAAGCGGCCAGATCAGGGGGAAAGTTACAACGAGGACCAGTTTCAGAAAAAGTTCGGTGCTCATCGTCGTTGGGAGGTGAGATCGTGGAGCAGATGAACATCTACAACTACGGAGAGAACTTCTATATCGTCTTCAATAGCGTGCCTTCCTCCTCTACGACCGGCACAACCGGCACAATCAGCGCGGCCAGGTACGGACGACCCCGGCTTTGGTGGAGCCATCGGAAAGCGAGCCTTGTCTATCTTGTGACTCATTGAGCGCACCAGCAGGCATCCTTAGGGCCACGACCTCCAGCATTTAAACCCTTCCAAGTCCCTCTCTTGAGTAGGCTTCCAGCTAGTTGCATCCACTTGCACCGACCGGCGGTACTGATCAGGCTTTCCTCCCCTACCAGTTGGTTTGCCTCTCGCGGACCTCCTCATCACAGTCACCATGTGCATCGCGGTATTTTCCACCGCTCACCCGGAGTACCCCTTTATCCTCATCAGCAACCGCGATGAGTACCTCGGCCGCCCGACCCACGTTGCCAGCTGGTGGTCATCTCCTAACGAGCATGTCCTCGGAGGCTGGGATCTCCACCGCGCGGCCCATGGTACCTGGCTCGGCGTCACGCGTCAAGGGCGTATCGCTGTGCTCACAAACTTCCGCGAAGAAGACCAGGCCATCGTTGAGGGCAAGAAGAGCCGTGGCGCGATTGTCAACTCGTTCCTGCTTTCGCCACCTGACTCCGATGAAAGCACGGAGGAGTTTGCGAAGAGGCTTGTGGAAGAGGACGGTGTGCAGGGTGTTGGCGGGTTCTCGTTGCTCTTTGGGAAGCTGCAAGATGTCATCCGTAGAGGGGGAGAGGGAAACGAGCCGACCAAGAAGAAAGGCCTGGCTATTGTTTCGAACAGGACCCCTGATGTCGAAGGCCTTATCTGGGTTTGCGGCGAGCGGGACGAGACTCATGCCCTAAGCAATTCATGGTACGGAGATCGCTCATGGCCCAAGGTTGTGCAAGGGGAGGAAGAGCTCAAGTCCGCCATCGACGAGAGTGTACAGAAAGGAGAAAGTCAAAATGCATTGATCAAGAGACTGTTCCATGTGTTGAGCATCGACACGCTGCCCAAGAAGAAGCATGGAGAAGAGTGGGAGACCTATATTCGGGAACTGAGAAACAGCATCTTCATTCCACCTGTTGGGGGCGATGAATTAAACGGGAAGAGTGCGGACGAGGTTGCTGCTGCCAAGAGCCAGCAACGGATCGAGGTGACCAGCGGGATCTACGGGACCCAGAAACAGACTGTTGTGCTTTGTGACAGCCAAGGAAAGGTGACTTATGTTGAAAGAACACGGACCGACGAGGAAGGAGACCCGATAGAGGTGGGAAAAGGAGACAGAAGATTCGATCTCCAGATTGACCAATGGCAAGAAAGAGTGGGAAAGTAAAGAGATATGACAAAATATTCCAGCGTCGTGACTTGCAACAAGCACGCATCAAACGAAGGAAATCAGCTTGCGGTCAAGGCTTGCTATGCACTCATGGACATCCAGGTCACCTGCCGTGTCGACGTTGTAGTAAAGCAATCCTGATGCCCTTACTATATAGTGTCCTTCTCAAGATCTCACGGCAAGGAACTATCTCCACCAGCTTGCCACTCCAGTTCCGCGAAGGACAGCGGTATAGACACCGGTACTACTGCTAGGTTCTAGGAGAAGAAATGCCTTTCCAGCCAGCGGCGCTAAATACTCCCTCATTTCACTTGCCTCTCGCCATGGGTGCCAAGACCCTGCGTGAGTTAGTAAATTTGCTTCACTATCGTCCTGGCCTTCACCGGCCCAGGCGATATGATAACACAAGATTTTAGCCGACAGCATCCACACAAATTCTTTCTTCCGCTGTTCATTCTCTACTGTTTTCGTCTCATCCGCACTTAGTCGAAAACACGTCTGGAAGCTTCTCACTGCCGTTCTCTACGCATTCGTCTTCTCTCTCACTCGCTGCAAGTCAACTATCCAGCCGCAGGTCTCGCCAGCAGCAAGCTACCGAGTCACCCCGAACTTTCTCGCTCTCTCTTTGTCCACATCCGCCTTCTTTCTCCCTCCACACCAAGCTCACGAAGCAACATGTGTCTCCACATCAGGCACCACTTCAAGGAGTGTGGACACTCCGACATCGTCGGCTTCTGGGGTTGCGGCACGAGCTCAGCAACGTCACGTAGAGAGTGGCCGCCAGTCTCCCAATTCCCGGAAATCGCGGGCCATGCCAAGCATACCATCGAGCTCCACGACCCTGGTGTCTGGTTCTGTCGCGCGTGCTCGAAGCACGAAGAGAAGGTTGGACAGCCGCCGATTGTGGCCCTTCATGGTGCGGTGGACACCATAGAGGATCATGATGAGATGGTGCGGGAGGAAATCACGGCGAGGATGTTCGGAGAACCGGTTCCGGAGCCCCTTTACGATGTCTTCGTCTACAATCCTGTCACATTCGCGCGTCAGACTCGCCTCGCCGGCATCGCCACAGCCGGCACTCACTACTCAATTCGGGATGCGAGACAAGTCTTCGAGAGCGCACGGAGCGCCTTCGTGAGGCCGCCGCCAGGCTTTGAACCGCCAGTATGGAACGTTCTTGCCTTTCCAACGTGGGCCGACGAGTTCAGGAACGCTCCCCTTGCGCCTCCTAGCTCCCTACCGGCGTGTGATCTACCAGCTGTCCCCGCCGACGACCAAGCCCCTGAGGTCGGACATGTCTCTCAACCACCTGTGGCCGGTACCTCTCGTCAAGCCGCCAACGACCCATCTCCGTCCCCTGAGCACTGGCTCGTGCCTCTTCGCGATAGCAACGGCAGGCTATTGCGCTCAGATACGGCGCCGATTCCTGGTCTCCCTCATGATCGGACGCATTTCTACATCCACGGCGACCCTCATTTTGATCTGCCGGCTGGAAGACAGTATCTTCGTCTCCCCGATGGGTACAGGGATCCACAGCTTCAGGCTCAGCAAGATCGCCAGGTGCAAGAAGCACGACAAGCTGAGCAGACTTCACAAGCTCTCGTGCCTTACCAGCCTCCCCGACCACGACGACATCTGCCCATCCTGGGGACACCGGCGGGGCCAGTGACGGGGAATTACGCGCAGTACGTCCATCAGCCGGAATTTACAGGCTACCAGCACTACGTGCATCCAGGAGATGTTCGAGCAACCCATGGAATCGGGTATCAGATTCACCCGTACCATCTCCGCCAGCAGGGGGGCGCTCTCCAACCGACTACCGCTGCACACCCTCACGCCCCACCCGTCCTTGTTGTGGTGAACGTCGGCGCTGCTGCCGGTCCTGGGTATGGAGCTGGTGCTGGATACATAGCTCCTCAGCCGGCTGCCGATGTCCAGATTTATCCAAGTGTCGGCAACATACAGGCCCTTGGATTTGGCCACGGAGGCGGTGATCGGGGAAACAATGCTCAGGATCGTCGTGGGGACGGTAGCGCTGGAGCCGGTGGACATGGGCGGGGACGCGGCGGTAGCTACCAAGTTGGTGGTGCTACCTTCTTCTATTGAGGTGTTTGGTTTCCATACGCATTGCATAACGCCGGGATGCACAACAGCTCTGGGTAACGGTTGGGATCCGTCATGCTCTCCTTATGTTCTCTTGTACAAGCAGCTTGGGAATGGTGCGTTTTCTTGCTTTCAAGTTCTGTTGCATAGCCATGGCGAAGCCAGATATTAGACGGTAGCGAAGTCTAAAGTTCTTGAACGACATGCCAATGAAGGAGACGATAAAGATACCTACAGCTATGCAGCCGCTAAATGATTGCAATATGCCAACCTTCGCCTGTTTTCTAGATCCAAACACTTTTTGATGCCGTAGAACTCCTACCTCCCCATAAAGAGTCATCAACAAGCGTCATAACCCGCAGTCCAAACACATCCACTTGCCGCCGGGTGCTACGCCCGATGTGACCGCACAAGCATCCTTCCACCTCTCTGATCTGCAAATGTTCTGCTTGATGGCGTGCCCCCCTCAAGCCGCCGCTCCGAACTGGCGAACAACATTCGCGACCTTCCCCGCCAAATCATCCGCCTCGCCCCTCGTCGCCGCCTCCGCATACACCCTGACCGCATCCTCGGTCCCGCTCGCCCTCGCAAAGCTCCTTCCCTGCTTATACTTCCCAACCAGCTTATCGATCTCCGCCTGCGCCCCCAGTGGGCTCTCAAGCCTCCTCTCCGCATCCACCGCAACAAACATATTCCGATCCCTGACCTCAACTCGTACAAGCCTGTTGGGCAAATCAACATACGTATCCAGCCACTCCCGCATGCCCCAGTTCTTGTGCGCGAGAATCACCTCGACGAGCAGCAGGTCCGACAGCGCGTCCCCTACCGTCTGGTTGATGAGCTCCGTCAGCGCCTGCAGCGTCTCCAGCGCGGCCTGCTGCGCGGGGCTCCGCGGCTCATGGGTCGCGATGGCCTTGAGGGCAGCGGGCGAAAACAGCACCGTGCCGTGGCCGTTGGCCTCGAAGTAGACGCCGATGTCGAAGCGCGTGGCCGCGTGGTGCAGGTGCTTGACGCCCGTGGGCGTGCAGATGACGGGCAGCTTGAGGTTCGCCTCGACGTACTGCGTGCTGGCCCCGTTGGCGTACGCGGTCTGCACTACGCCGATCTTGAGCTGCTCGGCGAGTCCGGACTGGCGGCCTAGGTCTCCGAGGAAGGAGGCCGCGAGCGTGGCGATGCGGTCGCCGTCGAGCAGGCGGAAGGTGTTTTCGTCTGAGGTGAAGTAGTAGACTACGCGGTCGGCGTCGCCGTCGAGGGAGGCGCAGCGCTCGAGGGGCTTCGCGGAGGAGGAGGGAGGCGCGCGTTGGTTGGTTTTGACGAAGTCGGCGCCGCACTGGGGAGGTTTGGTCAGCTGGGGCCTGCGCTTCATATGTGGCGGCACAAGGAAGTTTCTGGTTGGCATTTTTCCTCACCTGCACATTGAGGTTCTCAGGCTTGACAACGTCGTCGTTGATGACCTTGATGTCAACGCCGCCCTCGGCCTTGGTTGGCAGGTACTTGAGCAGCTCCTTGAGCTTTGGGCCACCGACTCCGTTCGCGCAGTCAACCGTGACGGCGCCACTAGATTTCCTGTGTTTCATTGCCCGCTTGAACGCCGAGGCAATCTTCTCATAGTATCCCTGCTCGCTAACATCTCCGTACTCATATTGCGTGCCCTTTGTATTCACGCAACGAACCAGGTAATGTAATTGCGGTGTGGTCAGAAACTTAAAATCCGTATGTTCCGCTCCAGCAGCATCGAGCGCGTCGACGAGACACCCCACAAGCCTTGAGCCAGAAGCGCGTGTGTCCCGAGCGAAGATAACCCGTGCGGGAGCCTCGCCGTTGATCTTGAGATCGCTCGACAGCTTCTTGTACAGCTCCAGCAGCGCTTCGTCCGTCGCGGCGTTGGCGAGCAGAGTAGCGTAAGCCTCCCACGATGCCTCCAGCATCTCGCCCATTGGGTCAACGAGCTTGACGCCATTGTCTTCGGGCGGATTGTGCGAGGCCGTGATCATGACTCCGATGGTCTGGCCATTGAGCTTTCGCGAGCGCAGGGCTGCGAGGAGACCGACGCGGTATACGACCGAGTCTAGGAGGTTGCTGTTGGGTGTGTCAGCCGCGCTGACTGGGGGAAGGCAGCGGTGGATTGAGCTCGACTCACGCTTTCATGCGGAACTGGATGCGAGTATGTTAGCCAATCGGCCTCTTTAATGATGTGTAACAGATCGTGGCAGTATCAGGAGTGTATCCGAATATTGAACAGTGCTCAGGAGATACTCAGAGCAAACAAGGCTGCAGAACTCACCCCAGCAGTACCATACTGAAACACCTTGCCCGGCTGCGGATGCTTCGCAGAGCCCTCAACCAGCTTCTTGGGGTCCATGGTCGCCATTGTGTCCACTACCGATTTTGATTGAAAGAAGAAAACGGCAAAGAGGAAAGAACTAGAGAACGAAACGGAATGGGATGGGTCAAACAAAGAAAGTGCGGCGCAATCAGTCATCCAGCGGCCCAAGCGTGGAAAAATCTGGGGTCTGCTGCAGGGCTGACGGGAGAGCCAGCCGTGCCAGTTTCACACCCGCAAGCCGCGCATGGCGCGCATGGCGACCGGCTAGCCTTACCTCTTGCCACCTAGCGCTGTATCGTATTGAATCCATCCTTTTCAGTACTGTATCATCTCCATCGATGTCCGACATCGCGAGGTCCAACGGCAACGAGCTCGACCAGGGACACACGGTTAAATCCCCCACATCAATCATCACAGTATGAGGACCTCCGCTATAATACCGGCCTTCCGGCCAACCTTCCGCTGCCTCTCCCGCCGAACAACGCCTCTCCTCTCTCCCGCGCGGCCAATACACCCCCGAAGCTCCCAAACCGCCCTCTTCTCCACCACCGCTCCCCTCCTCAAACGCAGCAAGAAGGGCGAGCAAAAGAAAGACATCCGCATAAGTCAGCCTCCCTCGGCTCTTCCCATCCGCCGCCCTATCCCCTTGTTCCCCCTCTCTGTCCTCAGACATCCGCAGCTAACACCTCCCTCCCACAGCCGCGATCCAATACCACCTCCGCCACCCGCTCAACCCCCGTCCCCTCCGCCTCTCCCGCCTCCGCGCCCTCCGCCACTGGACCATCCACCGCGCATGGCAGCTCCACAAAGCGGCCTCCCGGCGCGCCCACGAACTCGAGCTCGAGCGGCAGTACAACAGCATGCGGGACGCGTGCGAGGCGCTGCGCCTGATCGGGGACGATGGCATGCCTGCCAGCGCTGGAACGCCGGGGGGTACGATGGGGAAGGAGCTGGGCAGGCTGTATAGAGTCGCGATGGAGAAGAAGGGTGTTTGGGCGGGCGTGCCGATCGAGTATGCGCGCATGCAGGTGGACTATCCGAGCCGGGAGGGGTGGAATCATGGGTGGACGCGGTAGAGGTGGGGGAGTGGATGAGCTGTGGGCGAGCTGGAAGAGATGGGTGCGGGTGCTGGTGCCGGTGGTGAGGAGTTAGAAGTGCAGGCTCTCGGCGATGGATTGTATAGTATGCTTAGAATAGGGGTTGGTCACAGCTCGTCAAGCGATTGTACAACGATTGGGTGTTTTATGACCAAGTCTTTAGATTCTGTAAATGTACTGTACTACTGATGCATAGCTATCTGTCCACGCAGCTAAATTTCCATGCCGAGTACTTGATGCTGCAAAATGTGCAATGAAGGAGACTCTCAACTAAGAAAAGGAGCGTGTGGTATCATTACGCAACAGACCCAATGCTTTTCCCGGCGCGCCTCGGAACGCCGTTCAAAAGCACCCAACACCAGCCATGCAGGTCCGACAAGCAAAACGCTTCAAGCTCATAAGATGACGCAGCAGCCACCGCCCTCCTGTTTGTCTTGTGCAAGCAAAGCTGCCCTCGTGGCAGCCTCAAAGACGTCGTCGACACCGTCGCCCGTAAGCGAAGAGCACTCGAGGTACTTCCTCGCTCCGATCTCTTCCTTCATGTCGTTCCCTTGCTTGACGCTGGTAAATCTCAAGCTCTTCTTCCTCATCTCCTCCTGCGCGGCCGGATCGTCTCTTAGGTCTTTCTTCAAGCCGACAAGGATAATGGGCACGCCCGGGCAGCGCTCACGCGCTTCTTCCGCCCACTTGTGCTTGACGTTCTCGAGCGAGTCGGGAGTGTCGACGGAGAAGCCGATGAGGATCACGTGTGCCTTCGAGTACGCGAGCGGCCGTAGGCGTTCGTAGTCTTCCTGTCCAGCCGTGTCCCATAGCGCGAGCTGTACTGATTTACCGTCCACACGGCAGTCGGTCACGTAGTTTTCGAAAACTGTAGGGACCTATCCTCGATGTGTCAGAACTCTGCGAGGCGGTGAGATTGCAGTCTGATGGACATACGTATCGCTAGGTCATCGGTCAGCTAGGTGTCTTGTACCTTGACGAAAGGCCGTCAGCACTTACCGTGGGGAAGTAGCCTAGTGTGAAGACGCTCAGTAGACTCGTCTTTCCGCACGCACCATCTCCGATGATAACTAGCTTCCTACGCAGTGCCATATTGTTAGCATATAACGCTGTTGGCAGCTCTGAAGAGCATGTCTAGGAGGGAACGTGGGTGATAAGGCACAACCGCATTAAATGAGGGTCCTCCGAAGGCAAGTAGATTTGCCTGAAGGCAAGTAGATCTGCAAGACATGAACGCCGTGACAAGGGAAACCATGCAAGGCCTATTTTTGGAACGATTTAGGGCAGAATGGCGGGAGCCAAAGCAAGCGGACGCTAAATACGGCGCCAAGTACAGATGTCTTGGCGTGTACCTCCACTGAGTTGACGACGGACGAGGGCAGTCGCCGCGAGCTCAAAAAAGAAGACGGGCTCTGGCGATGAGAGAACAACAGTGTGTGCTTGGCAACTTGCCCGACAGCGGGAATGTGGAGGCCACAGCAAGCGAAGAAGGAGGACTACGACACAACACGGAGATCGCACATGACGTTGACATACCTCCTCATCACGCTTTCTCCGTTCTGCGCCATTGTGGACCTTGGTGTGTGTGAGTGAGTGTGTTTATGATGTTATCGGTGTCGAGGCGATGGGCGGGATGTTGAGGTGCGGTCGGATACAGGAGGAGGTCGATTTCGCAGCTGAACTGCGCCAGCTAGCACCTGGGTTAAGCCAAGCTGCCGCCCACTTGGATCTCGAGTCGTGGTTCGGTGTCGGTGTGAGACGGTGCTCCCACTGGGCTGGGCGACGTTGTGCGATGCAATCGTAGGGCTCGGTGTCGATAAGCGGCTCAACGCAGGGACGAGTGGGCACAGGTGTATGGTAATGAAGGCTCGACGGAGGTGACCCGGCAGACACAAGAGACGAGGTTGCTGGATGGGTGGTACGGAGTCGCAGGTCTTGACGAGATGTTTGGCCAAAGACTCAAGGATTTGCACGGGCTTCGTATACCTACTCTACCGCGCTCGGCTGGACTAGGCTAGGCAGTGGCGGTGCTTTTGGGGGGCGGCGATCTGGGTGGGAGGCCGCAGTGAGCGATGCGGCTTGGATAGCTGGACCGGTGCAGTGTCGAACAGCGCAACAGGTGGGACACGGAGATTCTTCAATTGGACGGAGTTGTGTTTGCGGCTTAAGTTAAGACTCTGCATGAGAGGCTTGAACCGTCCGGCGCAAAGAAACGGTTGTTGGTATGTACTGCAAGCGGCGGTGCTCAGGGCTTGGCATCCGTCTTCTCGGCGCAAAGTAAACCCAGGCTGTGAACCACCTCGCTCTCAACCATCCATACCTGAACAACGAAAGAACGCCGATAAACCTACACCTACACGCCTTCTCACACGCCTTCAAGACCCGCCCCGCTCCAGCAGTGCTCTCCGCTCCTCGCCTGCCAAGTTCCGGGGGCCGCAGTCCTGCCGGAGTCCGCTCTCTCACGTACGTGACCGGTCTCTCGAACAAAGCCCCTCCACGGTCACCAACCCTCCGCCGAACAATCTACCGCTCGCCATTCCCGCTCTGTCCGCAGCCTCTTACCTTGAAATCGCCTTCTGACAACTACCTCCAGTTCCCGTCTCACACGCACCCCTCAGCATGGCCCAGACCACGAAAGCTCCGAATGCCGCAACAACCGCCCAGAGTAACGGCGTAGTCACAGCCAGCAGCGCTCCAGGTGCCGTCGGCACGAATCGCAAGAAGCAGAAGCGGCGAGCGAAGCAGGCCGCGCGACAAGCTGCGGATCACTTTGACACGGTCTCGCGAAACGGCTATGTTGCGCAAGGCCATAGCACCCTTCATCACCCTCACCACACAGCCCTGCCGCAAACCGCGCAGCAGGTCTTGGACTATGAGGACCCTGCATTCGACGATCCCGATGAGTTCGAGGACGAGTTGGATTACACGGAGGACGACGGACAGTACTACGGAGATGGGTACGATGCTGGGCTGGCCAGTCCCAATGGACACTATGCGAATGACTACGCCGGGCTGGCTAATGACAACACGCGGCCAAGAAAGAAGAACCGCCCCGCTGGCCACCACCTTGCATACAACAACCCGCCTGGCACCGCTGCGTACCCGTCGCACTCATTCGTACCTCCGCCACCACCTCCGCCGCCGCCAGCGCTCTCTACGGCTGCCTCACGCACGTTGCGCCACAGCGCTACCTCCAAAGATCGCATATGGAACACGTCAACCCAAGAAGAAAGGGAGCGGATCAAGGAATTCTGGCTTTCTCTTAGTGAGGAAGAGCGCAAGTCCTTGGTGAAGATTGAGAAGGAGGCCGTGCTCAAAAAAATGAAGGAGCAGCAAAAGCACTCGTGCAGCTGCACTGTTTGCGGTCGGAAGCGTACGGCTATAGAGGAGGAGCTAGAGGTGTTGTACGATGCGTACTATGAGGAACTAGAACAGTATGCGAATCACCAAGAGGACCCCGGAAACGGTGGTCCTATGCTGCTTCCGCTGAGACGGTTCGCTGATCGATTGGGAAGGATGCCTCCAGATCGTGCGCCCCACTTTATACACTCGCATCATCCCCCTCGGGGCCGGATACACGAGCTTCCTGACGATGAGGACGACGAAGAGGATGACGAGGGCGACGAGGAGGGCTATTGCGACGAAGAAGATGAAGACGACTTCAGCGACGACGAGTCGTATCATCGGCCTCGCGATCCTGCGGATAACTTCTTCAACTTCGGTAATAGCTTGACTGTCAAAGGTTTGTTTCTGGGCTGAGTTATTTGTCAATGAGTACAGACAGACTGATATCATAACAGGTGGCATTCTCACAGTTGCCGATGACCTCCTGAAGAACGACGGCAAGAAGTTCATCGAGATGATGGAGCAGCTTGCTGAGCGACGGATGCAGCGGGAGGAGGAGGCCCAATACCAAACGGCTGGGATGGCTCAACCCTCGTCTTTGCCGAATCCGCATGGTCACAACCATGTCCCTTTCCAAGAAGAGGAATACGACGACGAGGACGATGAAGACGATGAAGACTATGTCGACGACGACGACTACGAAGAGGATGATGAAATGGTTCGACCTTATATTACTTTGCTGACGACGTTTTCTAACTGAGTGCAGGACACAATGACCGAGGAACAACGGATGGAGGAAGGCCGGAGGATGTTCCAGATCTTCGCGGCACGGATGTTCGAGCAGCGAGTGCTCACGGCCTATCGAGAAAAAGTGGCACGGGAGCGGCAACAGAAGCTCCTTGAGGAGCTGGAAGAAGAATCGCGGCTAGACATCGAGCGCGAAGCCAAGAAAGCTCGAGACGCGCAGAAAAAGAAGGACAAGAAAACCCTTCAGAAGCAGAAGCAGGCCGAAGAGAAAGCTCGGAAGGAAGAGCAGAAGCTTGCTGAGGAAGCCGCTGTCAAGGCTGCCGAAGAAATGAAGCAGGAAGAGCAGAAGCGAAAGCGTGAAGAGCAGCGGAAGAAGAAAGAGGCTGAACGCAAGGCCCAGGAAGAGGATCGGCTACGCAAAGAAGCCGACAAGCAGAAGAGGCTTCAGGAGCAACGCGAGCGCCAGCAGGAACAGGAGCGAAAGTTGCAGGAGCAGAAAGCCCAGGGAAAGAAGGCTCGAGAGGAAGCCAAGAAGAAGGAGCGCGAGGAGCGAGAGGCTAGAGAGAAAGAGGCCAGGGAGAAGAAGGCTCAAGAAGAGCGTGAGCGCAAGGAGCGTGAGGCGAGGGCAAAAGCCGAGAAAGAGACCAAAGAGCGAGCACGGAAAGAAGAAGAAGCGGTCCAAGCTGCTCAACAGAAACCTCAAATACAGAAGCGACCCTCTCAGCCAGCGGCCGTTGCTCTACCTTCAGGGCTCCTCTCGAAGCAATCCTCACAAGGTCAACCCTCTCCTCTTGTGCAGCTCGCAACGCCATCAATACCCAAAGCTCCAACGCCCAATCGGCCGCGCCAAAGCTCGCAGCAGGGCTCCCATGGATCCTCACCTAAGACACCGCAGGTCCTTCCGGGAGCTAGCAAGTCACTTTCGCCGAGCAGCATGGTTTCTCAGCAGCAGCAAAATCCCATACAGCCGAAGACCATACTAATGAGACCGCAGAGCCAGCAGCCACAGACAAACACTCCACATCAGCCTCCAGCTCAGTCTTCATCTCCAATGCCTCCCATTGGACCTCCTCCTGGTATGCACGGTGCGCCTGGTGTTGGCTTCATGGGCATGCCTCCAGGAATTAATGGCTTCCCACACTCTCCGCATCCGATGATGCCTGTTCAGCGCGGTCCTATGGGCCACAACATGCCCATGTATCCCCCTCAGGTACCTCCCATGGGACCTCAGTACCGCGGCTTCCCTCCGCCTGGCCCTCCTCCTGGTATGGGCGGTCCGAACATGATGTCCCACGGGCGTGGATTCCCTATGGATGCGCCGCCAGGCTTCCCGTCTCCAATCCCGGGAGTGGGAAACGGCGCACCCGGCTTCGGCATGGCAAATCCGATGCACTCTCACACTAGACAGCACTCGGCATCGCTCGACAAGCCGAATGCTATGTCCTCTCCAGCAGTGGCCCCTCCATCACAGCCCATCGCACGACCAGCACCGATCCAGCGACCATCGAGCGTCAAGCCACCGGAAGGGGCTCAAGAGAACAAAAGGCCATTAGACGCTGAGGTTGATGATCTGAGCAACCACCTCGGCAGCAGCGCCCTTCTAGATGATGCGGAGCCACTCCCAGTGAGCCATCCTGATTCTAGGCGCCGTAGCGTCGCGCCCGGAGCGCCGGGAATGCCACAACCACTAAGGATGGGTTTCGGAGCTTCGCCAATGTTTCCCGACGCACCTGGACAGCCTCGCATGGATGCTTACGGGCTTGGGCCTATGGGGGCTGGCAACACATGGGGTTCACCATTCGGTCCTCCCGGTTTATCAGCCGGTCCGAACTGGAGTTCTTCCCCAACCACTGGCTGGCCAAGCAACAACGCGTTCGGCATCGGTATCTCACCAGGCCCGCATCGTCCCAGCGTATCTCGCCCTGTCGCAGTGCGCCTTATGGTCTGCCAAGCGTGCAAGCAGCTAGCGGCGTCCAAGAGTGACCCGGAGGGCTACATCGACGCTTCTGACGTTCACCGCCAGGTTGAGAGCACGCGCCCGCCGTCAGAAGCACCTGTGCAGCTCAAGGAGCTTCTCGACATCTGCGAGACGGAAGGCGACGCGCATAATGGTGGAGGAATATTCCAGCTTAAGCGAGACCGCAATCGCACGCTGGTGAAGTATGAGGCCATCAACGGGACGCCAAGCATTGGACGAGCGCCAGGCGTGCTGGGAGAAATCGGCAGTCCGATACCCGGTCACAGTATGCCAGCTTTCGGCCCAAGGGCTTTCCAGGCTCTAGGAGGTGTGTCCGCACCCGGCTTTTAGGTATCTCTTCGGTTCGATGATGAATATTCTGCATGCGTCTCATTCTATGCGCACCTTGACTGATATCATTCATGTGCTCTGCATGGAATTCCCTTCGCCCACTTGCATTTCTGTGGCGTAGTTTAATCGCAGCGTTCGAGACGCTGGTGTCTGATGTAGCTATGTAGCTTTAGGGCTCTTTGCACCGAGCGCCTTCTGACAACGAAGCATTTGAGAAGACATATGCCGCTCAACCTCTGCTGTGATGATCCATGTACTGTTTTTACTGCTCTGTTGTGAGAGCACACTATCACTTGATTTCTTCCCACCCTCCCCTATCCTTTCCACCATCTACCATCAGACTCCTGCCACCTTCATTCTCCCCATTGCTCATCTTCCGTTCCTGCGCGTCGCGGCACGCGCCCTGAAATACCCGCACAAACCTCCACACATCCTCGAAACTGTTATACAGCGGCGCCGGCGCCACCCTAACGACATTCGGCTTCCTCTCATCCACAACCACGCCCTCGTCCTCCAGCACCTCCATAACCCGCTCCAACAGCCCCTCCTCCAGCCTCACGCTCAGCTGCGCGCCCCTCTCCGCCTCGTTGCTAGGCGTGATGATCGTATACGGCCTGGCGCCGGCCTCCTTCTCCCCCTCCCACGGCATCTCGAGCAGCAAACGCTCCAGATAGCCCGTCAGCTTCAGACTCTTGCCCCTCAACGCCTGCATATCCGCCATACCGAACACGGACAGCGAAGCTAGGACGGACGTCATGTCGATCGCAGACGGGTTGCTGACCTGCCACCCCGCCGCGCCGGGCATGGGCACGAAGCGGTTCTCCATGCGGAAGCGGGATGCTTTGTCCGAGCCCCACCAGCCGGAGAGACGGGGCGTGTAGCTGCCCGCTTCACCTTCTTCGTTTCCGCCTTGCCTGTCTTCCGAGGGCGCGTCGACTCGCCCGTGCCGCTCATGCACAAACAACCCCCCGATTGTCCCGGGCCCGGAGTTCATGTACTTATAGTTGCACCACGCGGCGAAGTCGACGTCCCAGTCGTGCAGCTGGAGGGGCACGTTTCCGGCCGCGTGTGCCAGATCCCACCCGATTGTGATGGAGTGCTTGTGCGCGAAGGCCGTGATTGTGGCGATGTCGAGGAGCTGGCCGGTGTAGAATTGGATGCCGGGGAGGAGGATCAGGGCGGTGGTGGAGGCGTGAGCTTCTATGGTGGAAAGGATGTGGGCGGTTGTGAGGAGGGGGGTTGAGGTGGGGGGAGGGGGAGTGATGCAGATGAGGCCTGACGGGGGGTGGCCGTGGTGGGCGAGTTGGGAGAGGGCGGCATACTGTGGGTGTTGGTTAGTCGTGTGTTGGTTCTTCCTTTCAGTTACGTATACGTGCGGTGGCGAGGTGGAGGCTTCGGTGGTGGAGCTTGAAATTGGAGGGCTACGTACATGATCACTAGGGAAAGCCTTGCTCTCAATTATAATCTTGTACCGCTCCTTCGTCGGCCGGTAGAAGCTCGCCATCAGAAGGTGCAGGTTCACCGTCAAGGTCTCCATAACAGCAACTTCGCTTGGCAGCGCGCCGACTATCTTCGCTGTCTGCTCCTTTACTGCGTCGTCCATGTGTACCCATGGCGGAGACATCGAGTCCTCCAGCTCCTTGAAGTGCCCATATACGCCTTTGGTCGCCCAGGTGCTGAGGTATTTGTAGATATAATCGAACGTCCGCTTGGGCTGCAGGCCGAGCGAGTTGCCGCAGAGGTAGGTACATGGCTCTAATGCTTCCGGATTTTCGTCCTCATCTGAGAGGCTGTTAGCTGGGAGCTTTACGAGTCTGTGGGCGAAAGCTAACCATCCGGCTCAAGCTTCTTGCGCTTTAAATCAGCCTTTGTGGGGATGTGGAATTCATCCCGGAGATGTCGTAGTGGGTCTTCGGCGTCCAGAGACTGTGCGTAATCTAGGGTAAATGCGCCGGCATCCTCCTTGAAAGGTAGTGACTTGCTGGGACTCATTTTGAATTTATGCACTCTGTACCCTAATATGATGGTGGTAGTATTATTGTGAAGATCAATAACGATTACTGTAGAAGTAGGGATAGACGGTTTATGTATCCATGGTAGGTAGCCCGCAGTACCTGAGTACAAGCTCCACCGTGCCCCCCGGTCCCCGCATCTAACCGCCGCTAACTCCGACGCGCCGATCCCGCATCTCAAATCTGACGCCATTCTTCTGCTCACCGTTTACCACCTGCCTTGTTCTTATCCACCGCCTGACATCTCATTCCAGCATGGCATCCTCCTCTGCAGTCTACTCAGCCTGTCTGCGAGCCGCACCATTCACCTCCAAGGCTCCACAGCCTCTGCGCCGCCAGCTCCAACAGACCCTCCGCCGCATCTCCACGACCACCCAGCCCGCCACCACCGCGCGTCCTTGCATTCTCCCCGCCTCGGCGGCATCAGCACGCGCACCTACACCGTGTTCGATAGCCACACGACCTAGTCAGCCTTTCACGCAGCAGTTGTGCCAAACTCGGCCCTTCTCAAGCACACCCCGGGCGCAGAAGTGCATCCTCAATCCCCGAAAAGACGAAGATGGGAATGAGATGACCATGACCATTACCCCGCGCGCGTCCCGCCGCCTCTCCGAGATAACGCGCAAAGATAACAAGCCCAAGACATGCTTGCGGATCTCCGTGGAATCGGGCGGCTGCCACGGCTTCCAGTATCTGATGTCCCTTACGTCGACGGACAAGGTCTCGCGGGAGGAGGATACGCTGTTTGAGGCGGACGATGGGACGGAGGCCAAGGTCGTACTGGACGAGCCGAGTTTAGAACTGCTGAAGGGGAGCAAGGTCGACTATACAATGGAGCTGATTGGGAGCCAATTCAAGATTGTGGATAATCCGCTTGCGACCAGTAGTTGTGGGTGTGGGACGAGTTTTGATATCAAGGCGTGATTCAAGTCAAGGATTGGGGAAAGAGAAGAGGTGGAAGACGTGCGGTTAAGATAGGATGAGGGAAGGGGGATGGGGTGTCTGCATCTGCGCAATGTAAGCATTGGAAGGGCGTTGGCTGGTTAAGCGTCGGTATCATGGTAGTGTATGATATTTTCGCAGCTGTGACCCTTTTGAGTTCCCGGTGTCCTAATGCGGTAATACGATATCGTCGTAGAACGTCGCATTTTGCAACAAGTACTTTTCCTCGCCCCGAGCTTTGGGCAGTAGCGACAGGCGCGGCAGCGTCAACAATCACCGAAATCATAGAGGTCACGACAGGCCCCAGCATAACGAGGAAGGTTGAGAAAATTGCAATTGCCGACCAGGAGATGCATAGTCAATTTAGAACGAGCGAGTAAGGACTGGACTATCGGAAGCTGAACACAGGGAGACCCTCCTACTTATTTCCCAACGCGGCAACAAGACTTTATCGTAGAACGTCGCGTTTGCAAAAGTACTTTTCTACCGCTGCCTGGATTTTTGACGGTAGCGACGGCAAACCCGATGATTCCAACCCTTTCGCAAAGGCCACGGCGACCGCCCGGAGAATGGTGCAGGTTGAGAGGAAATTCACATGCCAGATCAAGAGGACGCTGGCACATTGGCACAGGCCGAGAAGGACCAACGCACTGGAGCTTATCCATTGTCATGCCAGGCCGTTTGGTTAGCCTCCGTGTCTACGAAGGCCCACCGCGAATCTATCAGAGCGCCCGTGGCATTCGCGCAGAAGGCTGTCTATAGCGCTGGGCACGGTTTCCAGCGTCTGACCGACTGCGCATATGCTGCGCTGCTGCGCAACCTGCATCGTTCTACGGTGGACGTTCGACTGCCGTTTTGGGAGTCGACCTCGGCATACCTGTGACCTCATCACGTCCACCAGTTCCACCCCGGTAGGCTCTATGGCTTTTAGAAAGTACTTTTCGAGGGACACGACGCTCATCGCTGTGTATGCGCTTTACGGCAACCGGTTTAGGAGAAGCGTATGCTACAAGATACAAGTTTCATTGAGAAGGGAAGTTCATAAGGTCTCGGGAAGAGATGCCAGCATGGTTTGTTGTATGCTAATGCAGAGTAACTGTAAGAGCTGAGATACCACCAAACCCAAGCTGGCCTCTGAATCCCTGTGCGCCTCCCTGACTAGCGACACCATGCCCTAAACGCCGCGCAATGCCAATAACCACGATGAAGTCGCTACAAATAACGCCTGGCTGCCAGGCCGTAACTCGCTAAACCACCTACCAAACCCCACGCATAGAGCGGATCAAGACCCCCTTGGCCTAACGACCTTCCCCTTTGCCTTGTCATAGTCCAGCACCCGCCTCTTCCGGTGATTCTGCGCCATCTTCCACCTCACGTACAGCATGACTGCGTCTTTGACAGCGACAAACAGGCACCCACCGATAAGGCTTCGGCCCCACCTCGTCTGCAGCATACCGGTTGGTCTACCCCCTGCTTGGGGCCGTATCCAGGAAAGCGGTAACGATACCCGAAGCAGCTCGCCGACGGCTGCGGCTACCGAAGGGAAGATGAGTGCGCCAAGCACCGTGTCTGCTATCCTAGTCGTGGATATCAGAACATTCTCTTCGCGGCGCCATTGGCGGGGTGGAGGAGGCACCGGAGGATGATTCTGAGGAGCAGCTTCCGCTTCAGCGACGTCAAGAGGCGGCTGGTGCAGTGGTGGAGCGGGACCGCGGTCGATTCCTGGCACCTGCTGTTCGCCGCCTTGCTCCTGCTCATTTGGCTGCTGTTGCTGTTCTTGATCGTCGTCCCCAGCATCTTCATGCTCCACAAACTCTTCGATGATGTTCAGGTCGATGTTGAGCTCGACTACACCATCCCCGTCGTCAGGTACAAGCTGCCCCTCGACATCGTCATCCTGATCGCCTTCGCCTGTTCCGGCTTGCGCATCGCCGGCGCGCGGTTGGATGGACTTCAGCCACTTCCGTTCTTTCGGTGCCCAGACGTGCTCATAGTATGTGTTGTATGCCGCACGCAGGTAAGGGAGCATGGCGATCGAGAGAGCCGCGCTCGGCGGCCAGTGGCCGATCTTTAGGATTTCATCGGACTGCGGCGAGGTGGCGAAGAAGAGCATAGGCAGAATGGGGAGGATGCTGTCCGCTAACGTAGTTCTAGCCGCTACGAGTGTTATTGGGATGAGGGATAGCCCGACGTCCAAGCGAAGGTTGCGCATAGAATTCCTTAGTGTTGCGAGTACGACAGATTGCGTGTCGCGTGCTCGCAAGGGCGCATACAAGGGCCCTAATATTCGGCTTCCGTCCTCTAGCCCAAATATGGCGTAGACGGTGCTTACGCCGTGGACCAGGCAGCCTTGGTAGATGGTATATGCGCCGACGAAGCAGGCTCCTGGAATCATCAGGACACCGCCGATTCTTTCGACAGCTCTTACGGCGTCTATAACGTAGCTGCGCGGTCTCGCGAGCACGATCTCGGACTTGCACTGCGGACACTCTATCCTGCCCGACCCGCCCGTCCGCCGCCGTGATGTGGGGGACTCTAGGTCGGCGACCCAGTCCAAGAGGCATGATTCATGTGCGACCAGCGCGCATTTGCATGGGCTTCGCCATTCTGAGGATCCGGGCGTGTCTTCTGTCTCGTCGTTCATGCATATCCAGCATTTGCGGGGCTCTTCGGCGTCCGTTTTCTGCGATGAGCCCGGGATTTGCCGAGAACCTGAACCCTCCTGCTGAGATTGTATCGATGAGGCAAGTTCGTGTGCGGTATAGCTGTTGAGCAGGACCGTTTGCGAGTCCTCGGATGTGGTGGATCGCGCTCGGCTGCTGCTGCGTGGCGGCGCCCTGGAGGCTTCCGGGGAGGAGCTTTCGCGGGGGGAGGATCTCCGCCGCGCCGAGGACTGGGGGGGGAGGGAGGCCATATGCGCTGGCGGAGGCGATGCAGGCGTATGCGAGTTGTTGTTGCAGGAGGTCGAAGAGTTAGGTTGTGTATCCGTGGTTAATGCGCTGATGCCGTTTCGGGTTCGACATCAACGACAGGTTGCCCTGCCGTGCCTGCCTGTCCCTCAGTCCACGCGTCACTCAGGGTCGTCGGCGTTTTAATTCGCCGACCTCCAACGACCAACCTCACGACCACCCACTCAGCTTAGCGACGTGAGATGGACGCTCGGAAACAAGAGCTGTGAAGCTCTGTTCATGACGAACTAGTCACGTTCGCGCTGTGTGCATGCTGCTCGGACACTGCTTAATAAGGTGTCGACGGGAAGATTCAACCATTGACTAACTGACAAAGCAGCCATGTCTGGGATCCGGAAGTCAGGACGTCAGCGTCCGCGGAAGAAATACACTGTAGATGCCTTTGCAGGCTTGGACATCAACTTGCTAAACTCCTCTGAGGACGAACTTCTGGCCGAGCCGCCGGAGGATCTCAGCAACGACCAAGAATATGGCGAGAATGTCGAAGAGGGAGCAGGCACAGCTGATGAGGACCTCTCAATGGATGAAGGTTCTGGAGCTGATGCATCTGCTGCGGATGACGCTGGAGAGTACGGTTCTGAGCTCGATGAGGATGAATCTGGTGTTGAGTTTGGTGAACCTAGGGTGTCGATCCCTAGAGGTCAGAAAAGGCTCCTTATACCCGGTCAGCCGCACAGAACCAAGCCAAGTGAGGATCCGGCAAGTAACTTTCATATTCGCGGCCTACCTGAAGGGCATCACCACGCCGCCAAAGAGATCCGTGCCGCAAATACCTTCGGCCCAGCACCAGAAGACATTATGCCGGCCATTAAAGCTAGGATCAAGTGGGGTGCTCAAGCGACGCTCCCTTCAAGAACTGAGGACAATGCTGGCATCGGTGGAATGTCGCACAGTCTTTACTATGACGACGAAACTCGAGAGCTTCAGGCAACAGAAGGTTGGACGTGGTATCGTGACGAAGGCGGCAAGGCAGCCTTTGATAGTCGGCAGAGTACACAAGTTCTCAGCGCAGGAGATGCAATTCCCTACCTTCCAAAGTTCAGGTCTGATTCACAGAGTTTTCTTATGGGTCCGTTCGCAAATCAAGGCTGTTTTACTTTAGAGACAGGGTCGAGTATGCACCTCACAGATGCATGGCCGCAAAGCAACCATGGTCGACCACGAATAAGGCCCAAGGAAGGAAGAGACGGTTGGATCGTCAACGTCGGGACTCGAATACATTGTCTGGACTGGGTCCCGAACCAGGCCGGTACAACTCAATACCTTGCTGTGTCTACGCTACCAACCTCCGGGCAAGCGAGTGGAGGTTTTCCATCGACAAGTTCCACAGGCTCAGATGCCCCAGCATTTACACCTTCGGCGCCAACGCCAGGATCAATACAGATCTGGGCATTTGGTACCGGATCGACATCAGAGGGAGATGTCTCACTCAGTGCAGAGAGGCACCCAAGACTTCGGCTTGTCATTTGCACCGACTGGGGCGATCCAAAGCAATTTAAGTGGTGTCCGTTGCCTTACAAGGACATCCCACACGAAGCTACTAGTGAGACAGGTGTACGTCTAGGACTCCTGGCCGGTATCTGGGGGGATGGCAAGATCAGAGTCTTGGATGTCAGGTGTCCAAACTCGGCAACAGACTCGACACAGCACATACACATCAGCGCTGCAGCTTTTGAAGTCCGTGCTCCGGGTACAGTCTTTACATGCTTGACGTGGCTTTCTACAAAGTCTATCACCGCTGGTTGCGCCAATGGTTTCGTAGCCCTTTTCGACATTTCAAAGACGCTTACCACTCATCCCCCGAGCACATCCTTGATTCCTCGTCCTTCGCTCTACCAATGCTTTCACCAAGCCTACATCCTCTCGCTTGTCTCCGCTCATCCATCTCGTCCATACTTTCTCGCTACCAGCAGCATGGACGGCTACCTCCGGCTTACTGACTTGCGTGCGCCGAACCTTGACTACGTTTACAGCCAGCGCAACCGCGTTGGTAGCCTGCCCATTGCATGGCACGAAGTCTCTCAGAGCGTGCTAGTAGCCGATGAGCTCTACAAAGTCCAGTGCGTATTGCTCAGACGCTTCTACACTAATGTAGCCGTTGCTAGGTTCTCAGCGCAGGCACTTTCTATTGCTACAAGTCCTGTTCATCCATTCGCCCTAGTGGCCTGCGCGGACGGCACTGTGACTGCGACGAACCCGTTTCGCCGGGCTATTGATAACAAGGTTACGGTCTTCCAGCAGAAGTGGTTTGGGCACGAGTGGAGGAGGGGCATTAAAGCAGACGAGCGTGCAGACTCGCAGACAGCACCACGTGATGCCACAACAACTCCGCAGCAAAACGGCGATCAGGCTTCAGAAGACGTGATGGAAGTTGATCAATCGCCACAGCCAACACCAGTACCTGTACTAGACCGTCACCATCCACCCGAAGACTCTCATAATGTTACAGTCTTCCAATCCGCCCAACTCGCTCAACCCGTCAGCTCTCTTGCGAATGCTCAAGTCCCCAAATCCGCCCTCGAGAATCCGCTTGTCCGTATCACGGACGGCTTCAAGATTGAGCAGCCCGGCCTCATCCAATCGGACAACCAGTCCCACAACGTCGCCAACGGCTCGGTGTACTCGACCATCTTCGAAGAGGAAACGGCGGTCACGCAGGTGTGTTGGAATCCGAATCTTCACTGCGGTGGATGGGCCGCGGCGGGTATGGGTAGCGGGTTGCTGCGGGTGGAGGATCTTGCTTTGTGAGACTGTGGGATGTTGGTGGTGCCTGGCTTTTTGGCCCCTACTGCGTTGCCAGCTCACCGTTCGTTCTGTTTTACCACTTCCTTAGGAGCTTGTACAAGAAGGGCAAGGCCTAGAGGAGCACAAGCGCTTCGTAGTTGCGCCAGCACACATCCACATGCGAAAGAGAATACTGTAGTGCTGAGCGAAGAGCCAAATCTGAGACATCGAAACAAGTGAACACTATTTGTATCTTGCGATTGACATCACTATACCGTTCTTAATTAGTAGCCGTGCTGCGCTCACCGGCTAGACCGTATATGATGTAGGCTGAAGAGTGTGTATGGAGATGAACCTCGCGTCATCACGCTTGAAGTGGTCTATTCACATAATGCTCCATGGTAAATGCCGGGATGTCATCCTGAGACAGTCAAGATCCCTGGCCACGTGTGTGAGTCTCTTATGGTCCGCCAGGTCGATAGTCGGGATTCCTCTAGCGATGCTCGTCGTAACAGGCAATGGTACCACCATCAAAAATTTAGAGGATATTTAAGCATCCAGCTGGTTTCCTCATCATCAAGCGGTTCGGTGGTGTAGTTGGTTATCACATCTGTCTAACATCTTAACACGTGATTCGTCACGTGACATGTCGGACACAGAAGGTCCCGAGTTCAAACCTCGGCTGAATCAGCTTTTTGCCTGTTTCGGCATTGTTTTGAAGCTTCTGTGACCTCTTTTGACTCTTTTGAGCCTTTCCCCGTCGTTTCCCGACTTTTCCTGGATTTTCTGTGACTTTTCCTGACCCTTTTGACCCCTTTTGGTCAGTGCTGGACGGGTTTGACACTTCAGAGCGAGTTCCAGGCCCCGCAACACCTTCATGATCCGGTCGTTCTTTCACGCTTCCAGCGTAGGGTTCCTGGTGTGACATGTCAATCAACGATTGGTGTCTACAGGCGAGAGCAAAAACAAAACCATAATGCTGCCCACTGTCATCACGAGGAGCGCAGGCGTCACTTCTAGATCGGTAGCCACTTGACGACATGAACCCGTACGTCTGCTTCGGTAGACACTGCAATCTTGAGCTGTTACGAATGTACAAGTGGATGGCAAAGTCTACACGGCAAGACATACTGGCGAGTCAGGGTGATAGTGTTCACGACAGATGCTTCACTCAGCATGCAGTCATCGAGTTCAGCGATGTGGTGCAAACACGGGAGGATGAAATGTGATACCCCTTGGAAATATTGACGGTGCTCGGAACCTTTGACGCTCGGGACCGCATAGAAGATTTATCTACTCTGCGGTAAAGTCTGCTGCATATGAGAGGGTAAGGGTCTGGCCGCCATGCTCATGGTAAGGGGCTAAACGGAGCAAACAGATCATCTTGATATCCAGCCAAGCATCCAGTGTAGCAATCCGCAGTAGCAAGAACAACGCGCAGTAAGAATACACCTATGTACCCCTTAACCATTCCAGATAGCACAACCGACCCGTCACGAACCTCCAGCAATCTCCACAAGTATCTTGACTTGATTGTCCTTGTCCTTGATGAGCGTCTTAAACCCCTCCTCCACCACCTCATCCAGTTTAATCTTCTTCGTAATCATCGCCTCCGGCTTCATCCTCCCCTCGCTGATCGCATCCAGCACGTCCTGGAAATCTCCCTTCACGTACGTCGCGATCCCCATATACCTGCGCTCCTTGAACACCAGGTCATTCGGGTGGATGCTGCACGGCTTCTCCCAGACCGCGATATTCACGATCGTGCCTCTCGCCCTGACGGCATGGACCGCCTGATCCAAACCCGCCTGCACTCCCGCGGCATCGTAAACGACGTGGACGCCCTGATTCTCGCATAGCCGCCTGCACTCCGCGACGATGTCGTCTTTGAGCGGGTTGAGCACATGGTGCGCGCCGAACTGCTTGGCGAACTCCTGTCGCTGGCGAGAGACTTCGGAGACAATGATCTTGTCCGCGCCGCGCGAGACAAGAGCCTGGATGACGGAGAGGCCGATGGGGCCGCCGCCGAGGATGAGAACTGCGTCGCCGGGCTTGAAGGGCGAGACGTTCACCGCGTGCCAGCCGACGGCTAGGGGCTCAATGAGGGCTGGTGGACTGTTAGCGGAAGGTGGCGCTCCGCTGCGATGGAGTGTAGAACGTACCGCCTATCTCCAAGGAGACGTTGTCGGGGAGGTGGTAGAGCGCGGTCTCCGGCACAACGATGTGCTCAGCGAGACCACCACCCCATCCTGCTGTCCGTTAGTAAGGCTTTATCCAGTCGTGCTCCGGGATGCTAACCGCTCAAGCCGATGAAGCCATTGCTGTAACAGCAGTTGATCAGCCCCTCCTGGCACGCGCCGCAGGTGCCATCGTAGATGATCGGCTGCACGCAGACGCGGTCGCCAGGCTTATAGTCTGATACGCCTTCGCCGACTTCTTCGACCGTACCACTGAACTCGTGCCCGAAGGTCAGAGGTACGGAGTCGCCGGTTATCGGGTGGGGTGTTGTTGGGCAGAGATTGGGACCGCCCAGATATTCGTGGAGATCCGTGCCGCAGATGCCGCACCAGGCGGGTTTGAGCTGTGTGGTGAGTCTTGTCAGTGGGTGAGACCATATCATACATATTTCGAACAATTCGTAGACGATGAAGACGGCGCACAAACTGAAACGTTGAAGATGTGCTGCAGTACACACCGGGGGCTAGCATCATGGAACCCCCAGCCCACTCTTCTTGATGTATTTCTCAACAGCTCTGGACTTGAGTATACGTGCAATGTATGCAGAGTTAAGCCACTTCGGCCTAATAACAATGCTTACCTTTACTTGGCCTTTGCCAACTTGGGGTTCTGGTATATCCTCATAGCGCAAATCGCGCTCACCGTGGAATCTGACCGCTTTCATAGACATGGTATCAAGGGAAATGGGAGCAAATGAAGAAATTTTATTTACAAAGTACGAAAGAATTGGAACGAGAGAGGACAGAAGCAAACAGCATTCTGCCCGGAGGACTCATCCCATCTTTAAGGAGCTCCGCTGGCAGCACGAGTATCACCCATACTCCGCATTCGAGCTGCAGCTGTTTTGGAGGGGGTCGACCATCGGGTTTCCTGATTAAGCACAGCCGTGGGTGCTCAGAACCCCGCAGTCACGATCGCGGGGCAGTTTCGTCGGGACAGCTTTGAGCGTTTCAAACTGCTACCCGATGGTGACTTCTGAACGCTGTTACAGGTTGTGCTTTGAGGTTGGATGATTGCAGCATTAGACCGTACGGTCCTGGAAGGCGAACGAGAGCTGCTACAGCTGGATAGTCCTCGGCCGGAGGCTTCAAGGTGCCATTGCGCGCCCAAAATGCATGTTGAGTATGCCTCGATGTTGCCAGAGCGAGTGTGAAGACATAGATAAGATACCTGAGGAGATCTTGACTATGCTGACGCGTCGCAATGCTTCAACTGGATGTGTTTTCATTGGTGGATGTTGGTGTTTCGAGATGCAGGACGGCATCCCGCGGCGACCACGCTCTGGTTCTCCCGTGCGGGATGAGATGTGCCGCTGGCGGAATGCCCTGATGCCAAAACGACGGTCGTCCACCTCTTGCGAGGGCTTCGGAGACGTTTCGCCGAATTACGTTTATGGAGAAACTACGTGCCAGCGCCACAATGCGAAATGCATCAGCCTGGGCCGTTGATATGCATCCGGATCTCATGGAGGAATAACGTTAGGCGTTGATAAGTCGTTCTAGACGCGGTGTTTGATTGGCCTGACAGCGGCTGGACGATGTCACGGATGTCACTCTGCAAATGCCCCGCCATAGGAAAAAAGTGCCCCTCAGGCCGTTGCCCTCGCATCAATACGTTCAACACGTCACTGACGGGTCATTTGGCACCCGCTACGTGATGTAATTCCCGAAGTTTAAAACGCAGGCCCTTCCTTTACGCTGCGCCTTCTCCCCTGCTACGTTATTCCCTTTCAATTTATTCCTCCATTTCGATCCATTCCCTCGCTCGAGACACTCAATTGACTCCTAAGAAAAGCATCAATCAAAATGGGTTACCCAGAGACCGCCGAGGGCTTCATGATCAATAGCATCAAGGAGTGGAGCAAGTTCACCAAGCAAGAGGTAATCTTCGTCAACGCGCACTTCTCCAAAGAAAATCACACTGACAATCTGCTGCGCCCAGTTCAAGCTCAAGCCCTTCGAAGACCGCGACATCGACATCGCCATTGACGCCTGCGGAGTCTGCGCCTCCGACGTCCACACCATCACCGGCGGCTGGAGCGAAGACATCCCGCTGCCACTCTGCGTCGGCCACGAGGTCGTCGGCAAGGCCGTCAAGGTCGGTAAAGATGTCACGACCATCAAAGTCGGCGACCGCGTCGGTGTAGGCGCCCAGATCAAGGCCGACCTGACCTGCGACAACTGCAAGGCGGACCAGGAGAACTACTGCCCGAACTCGGTCGACACGTATGGCGCACCGTATGAGGACGGCACAATCGCCCAGGGTGGCTACGCGAGTCATATCCGCGCGCATGAGTACTTTACGTTCAAGATCCCGGACAATATCCCGACGCCGCTTGCGGCGCCGATGTTGTGCGCGGGCTTGACGGTGTATAGCCCTCTCGTGCGTCTAGGATGTGGTCCAGGCAAGAAGGTCGGCATCGTCGGGATGTGAGTTCAGCCCCATCGCCTTCGTAGTCATGTACTTTGACATCTTGCTAACTCCTCTCTAGCGGCGGTCTCGGCCACTTCGCCGTCCTTTGGGCCGCCGCCCTGGGCGCCGAAGTCTACGCGATCTCGCACTCGCCCAGCAAGAAAGACGACGCTTTGAAGCTAGGCGCGAAGCACTTCGTCAACACCAAAGAAAAGGACTGGCACAAGCCCCTGGCCTTCACCCTCGACTTCATCGTCAACACGGCTGACGCAACCGACAAGTTCAACCTGGCGGACTACTTCAGCACGCTCAAGGTCAACGGCACCTTCCACATGGTCGGCTTCCCGGACAACAACCTGCCGTCGATAAACGCGCAGGTATTTGCGCCCAACGGCTGCTACATGGGCGCGAGCCATATTGGAAATCGCCCGGAGATGCTGGCCATGTTTGAGCTGGCGAGTAAGCAGGAGATTAAGAGTTGGGTGCAGGAGATTGACATTAGTGAGGAGGGGTGTAAGGAGGCGGTGGAGCGGGTGCACAATAACGATAATGTGCGTTATCGGTTCACGCTGGTGAACTATGACAAGCAGTTCGGTAAGCGGTCATAGAAGAGGGCTGTAGGAGGCCGTGATGAGATGAGATGGGATGATGTATGTGGGATGTGGATGTATGTGGGATGTGGTATGGCCAGTGTAGCCTTGTTTATAGAATACCCTATGAAACATACTTCGAGGTGACAAATGAGAGAAGGTCTTCATGGTGACGGTAGTCGACAAATTCTTGATAATCGTCTGAAAGTTTCCTCTTATAACAGGCGGGCGTGACATACGTATCCACAGGATTCCCGACTTGCCTTGGGAGAACATAACGTCTAAGGTGTGGCAACCATCTAAGCTTGTAGCATAGGAAGACGTCTTACAACACAGCCGCCAGCGTGGTGACTTCTCATCGTTCTTCCAGTATCTTAGGGCAGTAACCTGACCTAGTAGCCGAATTCGCATGAAAGCCGACGATCCAGAAGTAACCCTTATAGCGAACAGCTCAGGCCATACAGATCGTGTAGGTAAGGCCGCAGGCGGTCTTTTGGAGACATGGGCTGGAGGGCTGGTCAGCTTGATGTCCCTTCCGAGATAGGTGGTGTTATCCTCTTACATGTCGTCTCGACATCTTTGCATGCTACCATGTACGGCCACAAGCCCACAAACACCGCACTTCGCTCAGGTCCAGCTGTGGCTCCCTCGTAGCAACCATTGGCCCTTTACAGCCCTTCGAGAGAACACACCGTATGTGCATGGACTCTTCCAGTAAAGATTCCATATCCAGCAGAGCCACCCCACCCCCTCACTCCCCACCCACAGGCTCCGGCCTCGACGAAAACACGACCTTATGTCTCACAACCTCCACAATCTCCAGCTCCTCCTCCTTTCCATTTCCTTTCCCCTTGTCTTCCCCATCCCTGTCTCCCTCCTCCCCGTCCGCTCCAAGCCCCCTTCTCCTCACCACCCCCACCGGCCTGGCCAACTTCCTTACCTCCCCCGTCATGCGCTGATGCCTCCCGACATAGAGGTACACGCGCTTCATCCACTTGGTGTCGTCCGGCGGGTCGGAGGGGGAGTAGTCGGGGAAGACGAGCGTGCCGACAGAGGTGTGTGAGGGCTTTGCATCGGCGGAGTCCTCTGAGGAACCAGGAGGAGTGTGGATCGTGCCTTGGATCTCGAGAATTGCGAGGCCGCTTGGTGTTTGGAGAAGCTTGGGGAGGGGGTTGGAGAGGGTGGAGGCGGCTGCGCGCGGAGGGTAGAGAGGTATGCTGGGCATGCTGGCGGTGAGGTACGGCGGAGTAGGAGGGGCTATAGCGGAATTTGTTTCGTGGTCAATCAATATTTCGCAGATACAAGTTCAACGCACAGACCACCAGGAGTAGGTGAATTGCCCTGAACTAGATCGTTGTACTTGTAGAACTATTGCGACTATAAAGACGAGTATACCCAAACCTACCCATAAGCGTGATGCCCTGCTCTAGAACGCCGTACCCATGTGCTTCCTGCACAGATTACTCCCCCCTAACCCCAATTTTTTTGTACACTTCGCGCAACCCGGCTCTTACAACCGATCATACGATCCTTTGGCTCCCTACCTCCCCCTCTCGAACCACCTTCCCCACCTCCCGCCCCCTCTCCCACCCTCCGCACCCGCGAATTCCTTCTCCTCCTCCTCCCACTTCCTCCTCTCAACCCTTCTCCGCGCACTCCACGCCCTCGCAAACCGCCACGCCTCCGTATCCGCCAGATTCCACGCCTCAACGGCCTCCTTCACGACAATCTGCTGCTTAACCTTCGAGTTGATTGCACTCCGCGCTTTCTGCAATAAGCGTCGCTCAACCTCCAACTCCGCCTCTGTCGGCTTCGCCGCATCCTCGTTCTCCTCCTTGACTCTCGGCCGCCTCTCCGGCCCGGGGACGGGCGTCTCGCTCTTCCCGTCCCGGACGTGATCCCGCGGAAGCTCGAACCCAAAGATCCAGTCCAGATCCTCGTGGGACTCGCGCTCGGCGGTGAGCCATAGGCTATGCGCTTGCCCGTACTCTGCGGCCACGGCGTCCTTGAAGCGGACGACGCGCGTGGCGGCGCTGACGGCTGTGCCGAGGAGCTCCTTGGTCGTGAACGCGAGCCAGGGGTCGCGGTCTTTGAGGTCGCGGCGGATGTAGCGCGGATCGAGGACGTCCTTCTGGTGGTGCAGCGAGGCGAAGGTGTAGGGATGTGGGACGGTGCCAATGGAGAAGAGCTCCTTGGTGCTGTTCCTGAAGACTGGGAGGGTCGAGATCAGGAGGTGGTGCGAGGGGTTGCAGGGGTGGCATTTTGGTAAGTTGGGCGGGCAGGAGAAGGGGATGGGCGAGGCGGCGCAGGCGGTTAGGTTGCGCGCGATGTCGATTGCGGGCGCGATGAGCTCGCTCATGTGTTTGCCGGGTTTGACGATCGAGATGCCGGCGCTGAATGTGTTTTGCCAGGTCGTTTGAAGGTGCGCGTTTATGAGTTGTTGGAGGGCGGTGAGGCCTGCGGCGGAGAGAGGGGAGCCTAGGGCGTCGGCGACGGCCTTGTATTTCGTGTTGATGACGGTAGGTTCGTAATATGCAATGCTGGCGCCTTGATTGTCGACAGCGAGCGCGTCAGCCGGTACGGCGGAGGTCAGGGAGAGCTCTTTCTCAAGATCGGGGTTGTCGAGAGCAACTTTGATTACATCGCTGATGGCGTTCTGTGGGCCGTAGAAGAGACCGCTATTGAGGCCTTCAAACCGGGTGAGTTTGGGGAAGTCGCCGCGGCGGAGGTAGGACAGCAGTGGATCTTCGTAGGCGGCCATTGGAACAGCGAGATAATTCGAAAGGATGCCTGAGCCCATACTGCCCCAGGCTAACCAGCGAGTGACGTCCCTTTCTAGCGCCGGCTTGAGCTTCTTGGTCTGGAGGAGGCGGTAGAGCGGGTTGTGCTCTGCTTCTGGCCGGCCGAGGACCACCGGCTTGAATCCTTTCGCCCACCATGCACGCCTCCACGTCAAGAGCAGTTGGTTCTCCGCTTTGAGCACAGCCTTGTCCTTCTTTGTGTCCAGCTCGTAGAAGGTATACACCGGAGTGCGCTTCATTAGGGGTGGCAACACGGCGCGGTTCTCGTCGAGGGTTATCGAGCTAGAGAACGGGTTCCTCCATGTCCAGTCGCTGTACCACTTCGCCTTCCCATCGGTGCTGTTCGCTTGTACAGGCGGTGGCTCGTGAGCGCTGGGTCGGAATGGGTTGGGGAGCTTGGGTACACTCGGTAGCTTTGGATTCTTGACAGCATCGGAAATCTGTTGGACCGACGGTACGTCGACGGAGGTGGGCGCTCCAAAGAGCAATATGCCGGAGGCGCAGAGGAAGACTAGAAAGAGGACAGCCTGTATCCGTCGAGGAGGCATGCGCAGGCTGACTGGACGGCCAAAGATGATGTGCTGAACGGGCATTGCGGCGACTACCCGAGTGCCGAGACTACATGGGACGACTCAGGGCGTCATCGGATATCTGCTGAGTGCGGCAGCACGTATACGGCGGGTGAAGCTCTCGTTCTCGCTGTTGGCCCTTCTTCCGGCCTCCCTTCTGGGCCCCTGGCGAAGCAATATGTCGGAAGGCGCAGCGGATGGCCAAAGGAAGCTATCGTTTGGAAACGAGCGCGGAGAACAGATGCCCTGTAGGAATCTGTGTTTCTCAGGCGATTCTTTAGTCGATTGAATGTGGATGTGCAAGCCAAGCTTCAGCAAGATGGGATCTGGTGTCGTGCAGTTGGCGATGCGATGGAGACTCTGGTTTGGACCCTGAAATCCTTTTTTGGCGGAACAGACAAACAGCCACACAAACCGCACACAGTCATCTGGAAAATTCTCAATGCCAGTCACGAAATACCTTCGTCTGCTGAATATCTGTGTATCGTACTGGCACTTGGATTAAGAGCATAGGGCAGTCTGTTAAAAGGGAGTAAATTCATAATGAACGGCATCAAGGACGTCAGACCAGACCCGACCGCCGACCTCCACTGGTCTGACTACAGAGGAGCTATCCACGAGATCTTTCATGCGAACGCGCTCAAGCATCCAGAGCGCTTGTGTGTTGTGGAGACAGCCAGCAGCACTAGTCCAAGACGAGAATTCTCGTATAGGCAGATTGATCAGGCCTCGAATCAGCTCGCATTCCATCTATTTCAGAATGGAATTGAGCGCGGAGACGTGGTGATGACATACGCTCACCGGGGCGTAGATCTTGTTGTGGCGGTCATGGGCATTCTGAAAGCCGGCGCTACCTTCAGCGTGCTAGATCCGCAGTATCCAGCGGACAGGCAGATCATCTATCTCGATGTCTCCAAGCCGAGGGCGCTGATTAACATCGCGAAAGCAACGGAAGAGGCGGGACAGATCTCGGAGAAAGTGAGATCTTATATCACGGATAACCTGCAGCTGCGGACCGAAGTACCTGCGCTGAAGCTGCACGACGACGGTACTCTTACAGGAGGTTCAATTGATGGCGGTAAAGATGTCTTGGATGCTCAGGTCACCTTTAAGGCCGACCTTCCGGGCGTTGTTGTAGGCCCAGATTCCACGCCGACGCTTTCGTTTACCTCTGGCTCCGAAGGCCGACCAAAAGGTGTCAAGGGAAGGCACTTCTCATTGGCCTACTACTTCCCATGGATGGCGGAGACATTTGGACTCTCAGAGAACGACAGGTTCACCATGTGCTCTGGCATAGCGCACGATCCTATCCAGGTTAGTCATCTCACACCTTCTTTCGGCGGAATTGTACACTCACTGATTCGACGCAGAGAGATATCTTTACTCCACTGTTTCTAGGTGCGCATCTCCTAGTGCCTTCTAGAGAGGACATTCAACACGAAAAGCTCGCCGAGTGGTTTTGCGCGAACGGAGCCACCGTAACCCATTTGACTCCGGCAATGGGCCAAATTCTGGTTGGCGGAGCCAGCTGCCAGTTTCCTGCTTTGAAGAACGCCTTCTTCGTGGGAGACATTCTCATCAAACGGGACTGCCGCCGAATGCAAGAACTTGCTCCAAACTGCCGCATCATTAACATGTACGGTACTACTGAGACCCAGCGCGCCGTTAGCTATTTCGCTATACCTAGCCAAGCCCAGGAGCCTGACTACCTTGACAGTCTGGGAGACGTGATCCCGGCTGGCAGAGGCATGAAGGACGTGCAGCTTCTGGTAGTCGACAGGACAAACCGGGATAGGCTCTGCGATGTAGGTGAAAGTGGCGAGATCTACGTCCGAGCCGGAGGCCTTGCGGAAGGGTATCTTGCCCTCGACGAAGTGACCAAGGAGAAGTTCGTCCCGAACTGGTTTGTCGAGAACAACCAGTGGGTAGAGCAGGATGAGCAGCGGGTCAAGGCTCGGGAAAAGCCGGAACCCTGGCGCGAGTTCTACAAAGGCCCACGGGACAGGCTGTATCGCAGCGGTGACCTGGGCAGATACCGTCCAGATGGCAACGTGGAGTGTACTGGTAGGGCCGACAACCAAGTCAAGATCAGGGGCTTCAGGATAGAACTCGGCGAGATTGACACGCATCTGTCGCAACATCCGCTTGTCAGAGAAAACGTCACGCTCGTACGACGGGACAAAGACGAAGAGCCGACGCTCGTCTCCTACATTGTGCCTGAGATGAAGCGCTGGCAACAATGGGTGAAAGAGAGGGAGAGGAGGAACAGCCTGAGCATAAGCTCCGATGAGGATAGCATGGTTGCGCGCTTGAAGAGATTTCGCTCGCTCAGAGAAGACGTCCGTCAGCATCTCAAGGGCAAGCTCCCGGCATATGCTGTTCCGTCCGTACTGGTTCCCCTCTACAGGTTTCCTCTGAAGTAAGTACTTCTACTTCTGTTCAACCCCATTTCACAGTCCACGTCTTCTACAGGCGAAAACACAGGTACCCAACTTCTCAAGGGGATACTAGTGGAAACTCAAGAGAACATCCTTCGTCCACAGTGTTTTGCGTTCAATGCACATCTTATAACTTCTGCGTTATCTTAAGGGCATACATCTGCGTAGATCACTCTTGAGCACATGCTATCAGCTTTTACTTCTTGGTACAGATTTCCAAACGTTTGTGTTTAGTTCGTCCTTGTCGAGTGATGGTTCGGCTTCTATCCTTCGATTTGTTGCTCCTTCTACGTCTGCCCTCTAACCTCCTTCAGTCCCAACGGGAAAATCGACCGCCCAGCACTCCCCTTCCCTGAGCCGTCCGAGCTCTCAGCAGCCGCGGCCAGACGACTCTCACACGTCACAGCCACGCTTTCCGAGACCGAGAAGACTCTCGCCAGCATCTGGGGCAGTCTCCTGGAACGCGTGTCCGCAGACGCCATCAGCCCTGACGACTCCTTCTTTGACATTGGCGGCCACAGTATCATCGCGCAGACCATGCTTCTCAAGGTCCGCAAGCAGTGGCGCACGACTAACCTCCCAATGACGGCAGTCTTTCAAAGCCCGACACTGCGCGGTTTCGCGGCCGAGATAGACCGGGCAACTGATCCCCTGGGGTTGCGTATGGATGTTGCTGGGAATGTTGAACCAGCCGTGGGGCAGGACGAGGATTACTCCGCTGATGCGCAGGAGTTGGCTAACCAACTACCGAAGAGTTTCACCGCTGCGAACGTGGACGGGTCAGATAAGCAGACAGTGTTCTTGACTGGCGCGACTGGCTTCCTAGGGGCGTACATCCTTGCGGACCTCCTCTCCCGCCCGTCGACCGTAAAAGTAATCGCGCACGTCCGGGCCACAGATCCCAACGCAGGCTTAGCACGCATCGAAGACACGTGCAAAGCGTACGGCATCTGGGACCCCTCATGGCGCTCACGCGTCGAGTGCGTGACCGGGGATCTCGCGTCGCCGCGTCTAGGTCTCAAGCCGGACGTCTGGGACCGCTTGACCAACGAAGTCGACATCGTGATCCACAACGGCGCCGTTGTGCACTGGGTCCGTCCGTACTCGTTCCTGCGTGCGGCGAACGTGCTGAGCACGGTTGCCGCGGTCAATCTCTGCGCTACAGGCAAGCCGAAGCGGATTGGGTTTGTTAGCTCGACCGCTGTACTGGATACTGAGCACTATGTGCAGCTGTCTGATGGTATTGAAGCGGATGGTGGGAGGGGGATACCGGAGTCTGACGACCTGGAAGGGAGCCGTAAGGGTCTTGGTACTGGGTATGGGCAGAGCAAGTGGGCGAGCGAGTTCATTTTGAGAGAAGCTGGGAAGAGGGGGCTGAAGGGCGCGATTATAAGACCGGGGTATGTGACAGGCGACCCGCGGTCTGGTAGTAAGTTACATACTTCTCTCCCTCTACTTTCGGCCTCTTGAGGCGGTCAACAGGACAAACGGCTAACACATCTTTCCAGCAACAATAACAGACGACTTCCTCGTCCGCGTCCTCAAAGCCTGCCACCAACTCCACGCTCGTCCGGATCTCGGCCCCAACACCCTAAACATGGTCCCCGTGACACACGTCGCCCGCGTCGTCGTCGCCTCAACCCTTCATCCCTCAGCCCCTTCCTCCACGTCTGCATTACCTGTATGCCACGTAATCAACCACCCTCGCATAACCTTCAACGCCTATACCGCCGCCCTCCCCACCTACGGCTACTCCGTCCCCAGCGTGCCGTACGCCGAGTGGCGCTCCAAGGCAGAAGCTTACGTCGAGCACGCCGCGGACGAGGGCGGCGAGGAGTGGGCCCTTATGCCGCTGTACGAGATGGCGACCACGGATATGGATGTCAATTGTCGGGCTCGTGCGCTGGATGATGCGAATGCGGCGGCGGCGCTGAGGGCGGATAAGGATGCTACGGGCGAGGATGTGAGTGGTGGGGCGGGTGTTACGGAGGAGATTGTCGGGCGGTACTTAGCGTGGCTTGTGGCTGTGGGGTTCATGGGGAAGCCGGAAGAGAAGGAAGGAAAGGAGTTACCGCGGGTGGAGTTGAGTGGAGAGCAGAGGGAGGCGATGAGGAAGGTGGGCGGGAGGGGGAAGGGGAGTGCGTGAGAGGGGAAATGCGGTATTCAATAGAGCAGACAGGGGCTTCTTTCGAGACGGGAAGGCTGAAGTGTGCATCTAAACCGCCTTGCTATAGACTACTTCTTCACACACCCTGGTTTGCATTGTGCTACTCAGATGATACCATAACAGATTTGAGCGGGAAATGAGGACGCCGCCGTTTTGCATCCATGCAGTTACATGCTTGTCGGTTTCTAATAGCTTGGACAGTCTGCTAGCCGGTTTTTCGTATTGTGTTCCCGCTTATGCCTTTCACGTACGATTCACGCGAGTCGACATCACTGCTCTTGCAAACTCAGAAACACATGACTGCAATATGGTATCGTTTCCCGCAGCTCAATCGAATGTGACGTGCGTTTTACACCACAAGCGATAAGATAGTAGAGTACCAGCGCCGTACGATTGTTGGAACTGGACCGGCTTGATCTACGTCGGTCAGAGTTCGGCATGCCGGGCCCAGTGGTCGCGGCGGATATCCTTCTCATTGACACTGTTAACACACACAAGTATAAATGAGAAACCCGAGAATAGCCCGGACCGAACTATCGCTAGAAGGACAGACTGGGGTCTTGAAGAACGAAGCTGAGCTTTTGCTTGTAGGCAACGACGGATGGGTACGGATACCACGTTCTCCAGTGCCTAAGAAGGATAAACGTCAAAACAACTGAAGGGCGTCTCCGTCGCTCTCGAAGGCCCGGTGGACTCCCTTACAGGGTAGAGACGGGGAGACGGTTCCATGGACGGGACCCGATATACCTAGAGTGCGCTAGCCAGAACGAGCGGGAGAATCCGCAGACCGTTGCTGTTGTGTCACCGTCCGGATAACGTGTAGGCGATATGGGCCATGTTGTCCGGCGCATTGAGGGAATAGCGAGCTGCATGCCAACAGGTATAGAACGTTCAGGAGGTTGGCCGTAGGCTGGAACTAAAATGGATCGCAGTACAAAGTGGCGTTGCACACATCTCCTTCTACACGGATAAGAAGGAAGATGCATCTCAGACCCTAGACGGAAATACCGTCCATACAGAGTCAGGTGGTGGCATGAGACTATTCTCGCGCGTGGGGTTCAAGGCGCGTAGCACCAGCCCAAAAGGCATGGAATAGCTGAGGGGAAGTTGTCCATCTCGAAAGGCTAGGTCTGACAGCAAGACAACAAGGTGAAAGGTTCGGTCAGCTCTCTGCATGAGCGCCGCCTAGTCCTGGAGACGGCAAAATTCTGTGAGTTGAGGACCAGCTGGCTGCTGAGTCCTTGTTCTTCGTGCGAAACACTGGACTTCGAGAGAGGAAGGCCTCGCTTGCCCCTGACAGCAGGGGAACAGGAAAGAATAAAGCGCTAACTTCGAATATACGCGAAAAACCTGCACATGCATCTTCGCCACCCCAGTCACATACGGGATTGAGCCGAAGTTACTTTGGTTGAAAGGGTTTGGATAGGATAGTTGGGAGTGGAATTAGTCTTATTTATGGATCATAGCAGATGGCAACACTTGAAGGAACTACCTCTGCGATGGCTTATAGGACTGACAGATGGGTTACTCTCTGCAACGTAGACTCTGGCTAAAATTAACCCTGAGTTTTCTAAACCCTCTTAGCATAGATGAGATTGCTGTTTTCGGCTTCCGCTGAGATGATGAAATTGAGCTAAAAAACCTGCACCGGATTTATGGCTACAAGAGTATCTAGGCTTGCTCACGATCCATATTACGAATTCCTTGACTAACGCGAGACCCCGTCAACTGCGTCTAAACATACCTCACTGTCAGGAACCGAAGTAGAACGTAAACCCAATTGAGGCCATCAGCTGAGCTACTAAGCAGCATGAACACCATGGTGAGGATATCTTAGCATTGTCGGTGCTCCAAGCATCCGCTGATAGCTTTCCACATCGAGTAGCAAAGCTTGCTGGCCAGGAAGATCAATCTGGGGATGCTGAGACTCCTGGCTGGGGCGGCACTCCGATTGAGACAAGGTGAGAAAAGTAGAAGCTGTGGTCTTCCAAGGTTGATGTCAAGACCACGCACAACACCAATTGTTCGGCTTTCGCGGCTGTCGGCCCAGGCCGCACCACGCACCACTTGCATCATCGTTCAGGGGCTGGGCAAAGTTGAGGTTGCTGTTCTAGTCACGCAAATCACCAGTGTTAAGCGGCAAGCGTTTTTGCGCTCTGGCGGCGCATTGATGTTAATCCGCCCCGGGCTCTCTCGATCTGAACTTCAAATCCTCATCTCCTCGAACCAACCACGTGCCAACCTGTAACAAGTTCTCAAAACGCTCTGCGACGCAAGTCGGCCTTGTGTCGGATGAAACGCCAGCCAAGTGGTCCTGACGCGCAAGCACAATTCCAGCAGGTGCTCTCCATTGGACGTTCAGAGTCCATAACGTAAGCCAAGATCCCCGCATTGAGCTAAATCGCGGATCATCAAGGATCCAGCTCTGGGGCATCCCGTAGTCGAAGGCTGTGCTTCTTCAGCCTAACTTCAGATGTCCTAGAGCAAATATGCTCGACATCGATTGACCTCTCCGCGTTCGAGCCCCGAAGAGCTTCAGTCCTAGCCTCCGGCCGCCTCAGGCGCCTATTCGCTGATGAGAGCTCTGCTAGCTGAGGAGAATTTGGCGCTTCGTCCGAACAACCTCACAAGCATGGCACGCCGGCACAGCAAGCCTTGGAAGGGCTCGGCCTTGCTGCCGTGGCACGTTGCTGGTTGGATTCAATCCTGGGCTGGGCATCGCTGGAAGGATGGCCCGATCCCCTTGTTTGTTGCTTGCCCCGTCACTTAAGTACTTCCCCTCTCGTGTCGAGCTCCTCCAGCATCTTCCTTCAACCATCTCATCTATCACCATAATCAGCAACCGTTGCCCACCATGCAGCTCAAGAACCTCACGCTCGCTGCCCTCGTAGGCGCTGTCTCTGCCCAGCAGATGATGAATCTGACCGGCACCATCGCATCGAACAATGCCACTTCTAACCTCACCACCTTCTTTGGCTTGTTTCCTGAACTAGCGCAGACGCTCGACAGCGCTCAGAACATCACCTTCCTGGCCCCGTCGAATGAGGCGGTAGCAGCTTTGTTGGAGTCCAATCCCAATATTACACAGAATACCGATGCCCTCCGAGCTGTTCTGCAGTATCATGTTCTCAACGGCACCTACCTCTCGTCTGCCATCACAAACACTAGCGCGTTTGTGCCGACGCTGCTGACCAACCAGACGTTCACCAACGTTACCGGAGGACAAGTCGTGGAGGCAATCAACATTGGAGGCAATGTTACATTCTACTCTGGACTTCTCCAGAACGTCTCCGTTGTTCAGGCTGTAAGTCGCCAAGCCATCCACAATTGCACCATTTACTCACCAGTACTCTAGGATCTAAACTTCACTGGTGGTGTTATCCACGTCATCGACGGCCTCCTCACTGTTCCCGCGAACGTTTCGGAGACAGCTCTTGCTGCCGGGCTGACTTCGCTCGTGGGTGCCCTGAACAACACGGACCTCGTCGGTGCTGTGAATAGCCAGTCCGACGTGACCATCTTCGCCCCGAACAATGCGGCCTTCCAAAACATTGGCTCTGCTGTTGCCAATTTGACAACCGAGGAACTCGCTGCCATCCTCCAGTACCATGTTGTTGCCGGTGAATCCCCGCTCTACAGCAGCACTTTGACGAACGGCACGACCGTCACGACCTTGGGCGGCGAGGATCTTACAATCACCCTGATCAACGGCTCAGTCTTCGTCAACTCTGCTGAGGTTGTCACTCCCAATGTTTTGGTCGCCGGTGGTGTCGTCCACGTTATTGACAAGTAAGCTCAGTCAATAGCGCGCATTTGTGAACAGAACGTCTTTGCTGATTCAGCCTTGCAGCGTCCTCAACCCCCAGATGTCCATGGCCCCCAATGCCAGCGCTACCACAGGCGCACCGGCCTTCTCTGGCGCAACCAGCGCGTCGGAGGCACCATTCACTAGCGGCGTGGCCGCCCCTTCCACCACCATCAACCCCAGCGAAGCTGGTGCCGGTGCCGCTAGCAGCACGAGCAGCGCTCTTGGTGTGGCGATGAAGACCGGCGCTGTCGGTGCGGCTGCCTTGTTCGGCGCTGGTGCTGCTTTGTTGAACTACTAGGCTGCTACGGTAGTGGGATGTGGAATTGGAAGGTGTATGTGAAGATGTTGTGAGTTTTAGCGACTCCAAGTTGGCGGCTTGTAATGTAGTGGCACGACTTTTATGTATACCATTTTCGCACCAGCGCGACGAGATAGGCATTTTCAAGCGCAGTCGCTGTATCTACGAATTACTGCACATCTCCCAAATTCTCCGCATGTTTATAAAAGCTGTCATGTTGCAATGCACCTGCTACGAGTTAGCCATGCGCGAAGGGCTCTTGGTCTGGCAGTTTGTAGCACGAGTCGCACATGTTTGAACATCAGCCGGGAACCTCGCAAGGCTGATGGATAGCGGTGTAACAACTGTGTCCACACAAGCGCAGCTGCAACACTCAATGGTATGCTGCTACCCACTGCAAGTATATCGACGAAACAGTGACCTTGGGGTTGAGGCTACTCTACGCACAGCACGATGGCTGGATGCAGGCCAGCATCCGCTTTACCCGGACGCCTGCCTTCGCTTCGACACCTGGGCAGGCTCTGAGTGAATCCCGTCCCCCCGCCAAACGGGCCTAAAGCCATCGGCCATGCAATCGCGGAGATGATGGCGGCTCAACAGCCTTCTTGGCTCCCTCGGCAGCCTGTGCTCATTGGTGGCGGTGCGGCTTGGATGATGATATCTGCGAAGTAAACTCTGGCAAACAGGAACCTCATCGACGTTCGCCAGTCGCCTTCTCTGCTTGCGCATACCCCAATTCTGTTCTTCTATTCACTTTCGGACAATTTTTCTGCATTCTCAATATCTCCGCCGATGCATTGCTAGATTGCGACCCTGCGCTAACTGTTCGCGCTCCTATCTGCTCAACCGCCGAGGACGAGGCCACACGTCGTGGTCTTCCCTATCCAAGATGGGCTTCATGCGCCAAACATGGACGCTGACGCGCAAGACCCTCCTGGTGTTCTATGTCCGTCACTGGTTCACGACGACTGTGCGGGCCTTCATTTCGCCTATCATTTTCGTGAGTACAAGTCAGCCGCTGGAAAGGAGCATCGACATTGACCAGCGTGTAGATGTTCTTTATTTCATATTCCAAGAACTTCTTCGTAGCCCCTTCGGACTATGGTGTGGGCTCTGCTACACCCGTCAGAGACTTCGCGAGCGCGTTCAATGCGGCCACGCCGAACAGGAGGACAATCCCACTGATCAACAATGGACTCATTGGAGGAGATATTGAGCGTCTGATAAATCAGATTGCGGAGCCTATGCGCGCAGCCGGCGCAGATGTTCAGATTCTCAATGACGAAACTGAACTACTGACCATCTGCCGGAGTTCGCTGCGCGGTGTAACGAATTGCTACGCGGGCGCAAGCTTCCACTCGTCTCCCACGGAGGGTCCTGGAGGACTGTGGAACTACACCATCAGAGCGGATGGCGCATTGGGCGAGAGGATATTTGTCAACGATGAGGATAATGATGGCCAAATTTACATTCTGCCCTTTCAGCACCTGGTTGACTCTACGATAGCGTCCATCAATGGGACTACTCTGCCGAGCGAAGTCAATGAGTACCCGTTCACGAGTAAGACAGCTCTCACAAGCTCAGCTGCGCTTTGCGCTAACAGATCGTGTAGCAAGGACGAGTGAAGAGCGTGAAGACAATATCCGGAGGCTTTACATGAACAGTCTAATCAACATCCTGGCGCTTGCGTATCTCATCGGCATCATCAATGTTTGCTACCAGCTCACTGGATTGATGGCTACTGAAAGAGAGTTGGGTATGTCACAACTCATCGAAGCCATGACTCCAAATGCACGCGGGTGGTACACTCAAGCGGCCCGATTGATCTCAACTCATCTCGCGTTCGACATCGTACATTTCCCTGGTTGGGTGATTATGTCACTCATCGTCTCTCGCCTCACGTTTCCGAATTCGTCTGTAGCCATCCTTATTGGAGTACATATCCTCGCCGGGCTTTCGCTTTCAAGCTGGTCTGTCTTTGGCGCCGCCTTCTTCCGCAAGGCGCAGCTATCAGGTATCGCGGTCGTAATCGGGAGCATCGTGCTGGCGATAATTGCACAGATTGCCGTAGGACGGAGCGGAACAGGCGCTGTGGCTGTCACGGGCCTGCTCTTCCCGCCTATGACCTACACCTACTTCATCATCTATCTAGCACGATGGGAGAGATTCGATCTCGGTGCAAACCTCGGCGAAGCCGCGCCTGAGAACCCGTGGCGCCTTCCTGGCATCGCGCTCTGGATCTTCTTCCTCGTCCAGATTATTGTGTACCCCGTCCTCGCGGCGCTAGTTGAAAGAAGCTTATATGGGACAGGATCGAAGGAGAGGAAGATGGTGTTCAACCCCGCAGATCCGTCGAAAGCCATTAAAATCAATGCGTTGTCCAAGACTTTTCTTCCCGGCTGGTGGCAGAGGACTGTTTACTCGCGCTTTGGCGGCAAGAAGGCCGAGCCGGTTAGAGCGGTCGTTGACTTGACGCTTACCGTTCTCCAAGGCCAGATCATGGTGCTCTTGGGGGCGAACGGCGCTGGTAAATCCACGACCATGGATGCAATAGCTGGCTTGACCACGATCAGCAGCGGCTCAATAGAAGTTGACGGCACGGGTGGTGTAGGTCTTTGCCCGCAAAAGAACGTTATGTGGGCCGAACTCACGGTCTTCGAGCACATTGAGCTTTTCAACGCTCTGAAGACAACAGGCCAGAAAGACTCTAAAGACCAGATCCGTGAGCTGGCCGAGGCCTGCGACCTTGGCCACAAGCTTCATGCCAGATCGAAAACCCTCTCCGGCGGACAAAAGAGAAAGCTTCAGCTCGCAATGACATTTACTGGTGGAAGTAGAGTGTGCTGTGTGGATGAAGTCTCATCCGGCCTCGACCCCTTGTCGCGTAGGAAGATCTGGGACATCCTCCTGGCGGAGCGTGGCAGAAGAACCCTCCTTCTCACAACGCATTTCCTCGATGAGGCTGATGTCTTGTCGGACTACATTGCCATCATGTCAAAGGGTGTCTTGAAAGCAGAAGGGGGCGCTCCGCAGCTCAAGCATCAGTACGGTGGTGGCTATCGCGTTCACATCTACAACACGTTGAACTTCAGTCCACCCGCGGAGTTCGCAAGCGTTCCAAAACAGCTCCTGTATGACCAAACGGTCTATACCCTCCCGAACTCTGCACAAGCCGCGAAGTTTGTAGGGAGACTGGAGAAGGAAGGCATACACAATTACCAAGTCAACAGCCCTACCATTGAGGACGTCTTCCTGAAGCTTGCTGAGGAGGTGAAAACGGACCTTCCCAATGGTCAAGGCACCGCTCTGCCGGTGCAATCCGGATCGGAACCAAAGTTTGGTGACGAGCTGTTGCTGTCCGAGGCGCCATCCGAAGTTAAATCCGCTGACGCTGGGCCTCAACTATACGCAGGCAAGCCAACCTCCATGTTGCGGCAGACATGGATCCTTTTCCGCAAGCGACTTACCATCCTGGGCCGAAACAAGCTTCCGTACGCTGCTGCAGCTTTGCTGCCCATCATTGCGGCTGGACTGGTCACTCTCTTTATCCAGGATTTCAGTCCATTAGCATGCTCACCAGGCGCCTCTGCGAGCAGCCCCCGCCGCCGAAGTTTCGCACGTGACGTACGGCGACCAAATATCCCAATCGGGCCGTCTAGTGCAGTATCCGTCGAAAGACTAGCATCAGCTCTTGGTATCAATCCTGATAGCTTTCAGCTCGTCGAGACCTTGGCGGAGTTCAACCAGTATGTCGTGGACAACTATCCTACGGTCTCACCTGGAGGCTTCTTCCTCGGTGATACCCCAGTGTTTGCTTACATCGGGGAGCTGTTCACTCACTGGGGCGTCTTCACTCAGAACCTGCTCGACAATGCGCTTACCGGCACTCGGATTGCCACAGGATACCAGGAGTTCGCTTCCCCATTTGCGCCTTCCGCTGGGGACTCTCTGCAGTTGATCCTCTATTTTGGACTCGCTATGTCAGCCTACCCGGGCTTCTTCGCGCTTTACCCAACCATGGAGCGCTTGAGAGGAGTGCGTGCGCTGCATTACTCGAATGGCATTCGTGCCACGCCGCTGTGGCTTGCCTACGTGTGCTTTGACTTCTTGATCGTCCTTGTTATCAGTGTGGTGGCCATTGGCATCTTCGTTGGTGCTTCTAGTGCCTGGTATTACCCTGGCTACCTTTTCACTGTCTTCTTCCTCTATGGACTTACTTCGGTTTTACTCTCCTACGTGGTGTCTTTGTTCGCAACGTCGCAGCTGGCTGCGTTCGCGTTCGCGGCAGGGGGGCAGGCTTGTTTCTTCTTGCTTTACTTTATTTCGTACGTACTCTCCCCACGTCTCCTCTATGGAGCTGAGTACTAACCTCCGCTTAGGTACATGTGCATCATCACATACAGCCCCACAACCCAGATAGATAGAAACGTGGAGATTGCTCACTTCACTATCGCACTGGTTACGCCGTCCGGCAATCTCCTCCGAGCATTACTCCTTACGCTGAACCAGTTTGCCCTCATCTGCGACAACGATGAGGTCGCATCCTACGGAGGCGACATCAGCGTCTTCGGCGGTCCAATCCTCTACCTCATTGTCCAAGCTCTCCTGCTCTTCGGCTTCCTCGTCTGGTGGGACAGCGGCTACAAGCCCGCGTTCCTCATCCGCGACCCCTACCGCGCCACCGACGAAGAAGAGTCAGACTCGATAGACGCGGACGTCGGAGCCGAGCTCACGCGCGTAAAGAGCTCCGAGGACGGGCTACGCGTGCTCCACCTGACTAAAACCTTCGGCACCAACACGGCCGTCCAAAACGTGACCTTTGGCGTCAAGCGCGGCGAGGTCTTCGCCCTGCTCGGCCCTAACGGTGCGGGCAAGTCGACTACTATCAGCCTCATCCGCGGCGACATCCGGCCTAACAAGGGCGACGTTCTTGTTGAGAATACATCTATCATCCGGCACCGTGCCGCTGCGCGCCAGAACCTGGGCGTCTGTCCGCAATTCGATGCTATGGACCAGATGACCGTGACGCAGCATCTGCGGTTCTACGCCCGCGCCCGCGGCGTCGAGGACGTCGAGCACAACGTCACGCAGGTCATGCAGGCTGTTGGCCTCACGCCGTTCGCCAGCCGTATGGCCGCCAAGCTGTCCGGCGGGAACAAGCGCAAGCTCTCGCTCGGCATCGCGCTCATGGGCAATCCGTCCGTGCTCTTGCTCGACGAGCCATCCTCGGGCATGGACGCCGCGGCGAAGCGCGTCATGTGGGCTACGCTGAACGCCGTCAGCGCCGGCCGTAGTCTGGTCATCACGACGCACAGCATGGAGGAGGCGGACGCGCTGGCGCATCGCGCGGGCATTCTGGCGAGGAAGATGCTCGCGATGGGCAGCAGCGAGGAGCTAAGGCGGAAATGGGGCGATAAGTGGTTCGTGCATGTTGTGCATCAAACTGCACCCAGGACGAGCCAGGCGGAGATGGAGGCGCTGAGGGACTGGGTCGAGGCGAATGTGTCGCGGGCGGAGGTCGAGGACAAGATGATGCATGGGCAGCTGAGGTTTAGCGTCCCGGTTGCGGGCCACGAGAAGGGAACGGAGGGTGGTGTGGAGAGTATTGCGCAGTTGTTCCAGCTGCTGGAGAGGCATAAGGAGGAGTTGGCGATTGAGTATTACTCCGTTAGCCAGACGACGCTGGATCAGGTGTTTTTGGCGATTGTGAGGAAGCACAATGTGGAGGAGGAGAATTCGCATCCGGTGGTGAAGGGGAAGGGAGGCGTCTTGGGGAAGGTCAGGAAGGTGTTTGGGGGGTGATTGGTAGAAGGTAGAGATAGAGCTCTCAGAGAGGAGGCCTTTTCCTTGGCATTGCGAGGGCGTTGTAGTGCGGGAGCATAGCAGGAATTAATCCGATGTTGGACAGAGGATCCTGTACCGCTCTCTAAGCAACATGCAAAGGTGAAACCAAAGAAACCTGAAGGCTGTCGAAGCGCGGTGCTTGTTGTTAAAACCTGCTGTACGTGTACTGCCGCAAGGGTGCCCAACAAGGCCTCACCCCGTCTCCCGTTAGTATCCGAGGCGGTCCAGCTGGGTCCGTCTTTTTGCTACAGAGTCAGCGACTCAAGCACAGACTGTCCTCAGTGGGACCATTCGTAGAGGGCCTTCGTTGGCTTAGGGTGTGGGCTCGTCTTTGGATATTCCGTATGAGGCTTACTGCTCATACTAGTTCTTATCCTTATAGCTTTAGTTCGCGCCTGTTATGCCGTAGTAATATAGAAAACGCAACGCTATCTCATTTTGCCGAGCCTTTCCCAGATGTTGGTCACCTGGTTGCTTGAAAGGCCGCTTTCGTCACGTGATGGTATTGAGCCTTAGCGACCGCGATAGCGGTTCAGATCTCCGGGTCAGCGCAACTGTGGTGGAGCAGCTTCATCTCACGTCGATTCTTAGTATTGGATTCCGAGCTTTTCCAGTCACTGGGTTTGTTGGGTCTAAGAGGGCGGGTGCTCAGGAAGAGCACATAGCTTATTGTACTACACAACACTCGCAGGCGTATAGTACATGAAGACTCCGGTAGAGATGATAGCATGAGGGCAAGCTGTTGCGTCATGATGGCGAACACAAACCAGAAATGAGTGATTATTCTAAGCTGGTATATTGAGTCGCTAGGCACTAACCAACGACAATGACCAAAACGCTAACACTCATGCAAAGCCGCCGACTAGGCCACCTGCTCGATGACAGACATAACCTCATTAACCAACGCATTCGTGGCATCTACATCACAACTCCCTGCTTATATCTCCTGTACATTACACGAACACTCTAGTGCACAAAGCTGTGCTGCACCACCTTCGGCTTCTCATCGAAATCGTCAACGATCTCGGTGTGCTGGCCGGCGAACTGATCGACCTTGGTCTTGGCGAACTTCCTAGCACTGACGCCGTTCTCGAAGAGAACGTCGAGCTCGGCGTAGGTACGGCCTGCACGTAGGTTAGCATGTACCGTGTTGGGAGTGGGGTGAAGCACATACCCTTGGGTTCAGGAAGACGGAAATAGCACCACGTGAGAAGCAGTGCATTGACACCAGCCCAGAAGAAACCGGTGAAGGGGCCCCAGTTCCACTCGGTGTTGAGAAGCATTCTCGGCATGATGATGTTGTTGATGATACCGCCGATATTGTAGAAGTTTCGGGCCAGCACAACGGTCTTGATCTTCAGTCGAGTTGACGGGATCTCAGCGACAAGAGAGTAGCAGACGGGGCCCACAGTGAAATCGTAGCTGGGCTACCGTTAGTATCGACACAACGAGAAGTAGTTGGAGAACTTACACAAAGGTATAAATAAGCAACAAAGATCCAATAGCCCAACTAGCGCCCGTGTTCGTGCCGTTGGAAGTCCTCTCGGGAATACCGGCGAAGCCGACGGCAAGGAGGAGGACAAGCATGACGGCCAAACCAGCGATGTAAATGGTGCGTCTGCCGACGTGAGGCATGAGGAACCAGGAGCCGATGGTGCCGACGGCGCCCATAGCATACTGACCCAAGTTCAAGTTGAACACATCCGTGTTCGCGAGGCCAGCCTGTTGGTAGAACTGGACGGAGTAGCCCATAAGAGCGGCACCGCAGAAAGCCTGGATGACCCAAGTCATGGATGCAATCTCAGTACGTCGACCATCGACGCCACGGAAGCACTGGACGTAAGATGTAGACTCGGCCATCGCCTTCTCGAGTTCATTGGTAGCCTTGATCATAGCAACCTGGGCATCGGCGTCGAACGGAACATTGGTACCCCGCTTGGTGAGGGCTAACAGTGACTTCTTCGCATCCTCCTCACGGCCCTTGCGTACCAGCCACCAGGGGCTCTCCGGAGCCATGATAGCAAACGGAAGAATGAGGACGGGCCACACCCACTGAAGGGCGTACGGAATGCGGTACGCCCACTGGTCAGTCCTCTCGAGGAAACCGCGCAGAACACCAGCAGCGATGAATTGTCCCTAGACAAGACGATTAGCTGCGGGCTCTGTGCCACAACGGGCACCGGAAAACCTTACTATGACCCAGCAGAGATTCACGTAGGTTGTGAGATAGGCGCGCAGGGCCACTGGGCAAATTTCGGAGGCGTAGGTGACGGTGAGGGTCTGAAAAATACCCCAGGGAATTCCGCAGAGCACGGCGCCGAGTAGAATTACTCCAATGCTGGGAGCGAAGAACGGTATGAAGAGGAAGCAAATCATGACGAGGAGCGAGAGAACCATGGTCTTTTTGTAACCGATTATGTCGGAGATATAGCCGTTGAGATAGAGACCAATGATAGACCCCACCTGCAGTATGTTAGAGGCGACTTCGCGCCACGAATGTAACGGTATCATACCTGTACACCGTTCGTGATACCAGACTGCCACGCAGCTCCGATTTGCAGCTGTCCAGGGTTTTCCGGGTCCGGTTCAGTACCATATCTGTTTTTGAAAGGTGGGAAGCCGAAGAATGAACCGGTAAGAGATAAGTCATAGCCTTCCATAACGACGGCGGTGGAGAAGGCAACAGAAAACATAACGGCCTTCGGATAAAGCTTGAGAGCATCTCGAATGGTCATCTCATGCTCCGCTTGAGTAGCCGATTGAGCTCCCTGATGAAGATTGGCGATGTCAGGATTGACAACGCTCATCTTGCGAAAAGATTCATCGTTAACTCGAAGCACCCCGTCATTGTCGCGGTCGACGTTGACGACGGAGGACCTCCGTCTCGCGTCCATGATGGATAAGACGTGCTAGAAGAAGAAGTGTAGATGTGAAACTGTGAACCCTGTAGGGGAGGAAGTCGATTGCTGCAATCAATGCCAGGCGGACGTCCCAGGATGTTATATAGATCATGATGCTGCTGGCAGCCACAGACGTAGTGGGGTGAGGATGCGCCTGCGCCAGCTAAGTGGCAGTCGCGTTGTATTGGACGCACCCCGTGGGGATTTCTGGGGAAAACAGCGCCGTTACTCTCTTTGGGAGGTCTTGGGCAAGGGATCACAGCGCTAGGACACGGCATGAGCGCATGAGACAGCATGAGGACCCGTGTGGTCGATCGAGGCTTTCTTCAGGGTGCGGCTGGAAGAAGCCCCTCCGGCCACCGTCCCACACAGAGAGCTCTGGTCTGGAGCTCGGTGCGACGGTCCGAGGAACAACCAATCACGGCGCGTCCACGATAGACGTTGGAAGCTCGAGAGAGCTCTCCAAGCTGCGACCGTTTCTTAGGAAAGCTTTGGTCGCAAAGCGCACTGAATGCGAAGCTTACCGACGCGGCCGTTTGACAGAGTCGTCCACTCGCTCGACGCTGACAGAGCTTGTTTACAGCCGAGCTTAATATGCGCCTTAATCGGTAGTCCCGAGACTATCCAATAACCTCCGCGTGTTACTTGGCCATATTCATCAAAGGCCGCCTCCGCGAGCGCGGCGTCCAAGGCGAGCGCGGGAAAGGGTTGCATTCTGTGACTGTGGTTCTTGGGCTGGGCGCACAAGACGTCGCAATACTCTGCGCTTAGCTTGAACGCTGCGACGATCTAACGGGTTTACACCTCTGCACTCTCCCGCCAAATCGAAAAATGGTCCCTCCACAAGGGGTCCTTCGATGATCTCCAGAGCAGGCGGGACGTGATGGTTGTGATGTATGCCCAGTCCGCGCTTGCCAAGGAGCGGGAGAGAGTCACGCTTCAGCTGTCCGTCCCGTCATCCTGTACAAAGTAGTTATGGAAAGTGCCTAGTGTGTGTCACCGGGGCGTGCTGTACCAAGGCTGACAGCTTTTCGGCGCATCGGTTAGTGTGTTTTGTGGACGAAGGCGCTGCAGTTGAACAAGTACAAAGTTGCAAGGCGCTGCGAGCCGTGTACCTCTCCTCGCGGTTTACTTGATGACAACAACATGCATTGGAAGCGACCATGGGATCGATGCGGGGTAAAACAGTGCAGCGGATCCGTGCTGGCGGTACTGTACGAGTGAGATCGGATCTTGCTTCTGTCTTCGTCAAACGTCAAGAGCAGTCCACGGCGAGGGTCGCCAGCGGCAGTAAGGAAACATACGACTACAATGGCGTCGGGCCGAAAGGGATCATGCGCCCCTTCGTCGATTGCCTTTCGGAACTCGGTCCCCTTAACCTCTGGCGCATTAAGTTACCGATCAACGGCACCCCACAAAACTTTATTGTCACTTCGCAATGTAGCCGGACCGGGTTTGCACCAGTATGAGCCCTTGGAGGCAGCCACTCCTTCCGCTCGGAAGCAGGTCCGCCACATGCTGCGGGATCCATCTCGAGCCAAGGCAGCTAGCCGCGTCCGGCGTTCTTGGTGCTTGGTGCTGTCCCTTGCGAGCGCTGAGGTGGTGAGTTCGGGAGCTGCGAGCGCGTGGTTTGGCATGCAAGAGGTGTCTTCCAGCCACCGCACAAAATACCGGGAGGCTGGGCGAACGATGCACGGCTGGACGTCGCGAGCCGGACGCGCTCACGAGGCGGTACCAGCTCCGGGACGCGTTTCCAGTGTGGATAGGAGAATCCGTGATTCCTGGTACAATAGAAGCTTTTGCGGCCTTCCCGAAACACGAGATGATCACAAGGTCCGAACAAGAGTCCAGTCAACAAAGGGTACTGTGCCGGCGTCGTTCATGACTCCTGTTCTTCATGCCGTGGTTGCCGTGGTAGACTGCAAGGCTCTCTAGATTAACGTGCAGCATTAAGGCGGCGTTGTTGGGGTTCATCAGAGCTGCGTTGAGGCTTTACCAGAGCTTCTTCAGAGCTGGTCTTGTCGGACCTTCTGCTGGCAGAAACTGGCCAGTGCGATGGTCAGCACTTGGAACGATTTGGAGCTCTCATTTGCAAAGCCTGTTGTGCCACTCTCGGTCCGCGGTTGATGTGTGGGGCTCTCCAGACACAGACCGATCTCTGCGGCATCACGTGTGTAATAAGACTGAGGACTCTCTCCCTTGATTGACGGAGGTTCAAGCGCAAGTCTCCACATACTGCAGTGATTCAATAGCATTGTGGACCATCGGAAACATCGTTGTGAAGCTTAGACAACAAGTTGGGTGTTCTAGATTTTGGGCCGCTTTCTTTCTCCTCACACATGAAGATGTCAAGGCATGCTGGCCGAGGAAAAAACTGCTTAGTCGGCTAATATGAAACTCGAACGAGAGGCTGAATACGGGAGCTTCTTAATCGTAGTAGAGAGTCTTGCTGGCGAGCAGCCAGGAACAGTCTAATCTCTTTCGATGTTATTGAAACAACCTTGTGATGTCACGTGCCAACAGCGTACCAATCGCGTGTTCAGCACGATCGTCCGAGATCTGATGCCGCGTGTTACTGAGTACCAGTTGCATTTCGAACCAGATGCATATTTAGTCTTTTTCAACCCTCGTGCGGGACTCTCAAGCCCCCCGAGCCACTGCTCCCTTGCACAGGGTACAAGGGGGTTCCATGTGCGGGCTGGTAGCGCTCCAAGAAGCGAGGTACTTTCCGTATGCATATTCTGCAGAAATATTCAAGGCTAGCCGGGGGGTCTCACCGGCCCGCTTTTTGAGCACCCTTGTAAGTAAGTTGGCGTAATTTGAGAGATATCTGAGGGAGAGACCGTAGCTGATAGCCCTTAGGCGGCCACAAAAGATACCAGCCAGCCGAAGACCCAGGCAGTGTTGCAAATAGGCAGTTACAGTTTATATTTGTGCCGCATTGGGAATAAACGAGCCAGTACCGCCATTTTTCAGTACTTGCCAAGGCAGTGCTGCTAGTCTAGATAGCAGCCTGCCTTACCTAGCAGGCCGCTGCGGGACAAGGTGCTAAACCTTAGCTGCTTCATCAGCCAACCACCACTACGATTACACACCAGTCCTACAACCTTCATCGATGACACTAGCCAAGAGCCTCGATACCACGGTTCGGCAGCTCCGGATATCCTTAAGACGGTTAGCCGTAGTATCGCCTGTATCAAAGATCCAGTACCGATCCAATCCAGTATAAATAATCACCGAATTAACACCTACTTATTTGCAACACTGGATCCAGAGACTGTGTCGCTTCGTATGCCGACAACAGCAAGCATACGTTCGAGTCCCCATGTGCAAGCTTGAACGGAGACAGTGGTTATTTCAACAGGAGGAACCAACAGCAGTCATCCAGAATTGCCACGATCGCCGTTTAGCGCGCTCAAATAATCCTCTCTGCCGCCCGCCGACTCTCTCAACTGCCTTTAGTATTGCGAGGTTCAATAGACTTCAAGAACGGCCACTGCGAAGTGCTCAGCACATAGATTCTGTTCGACTGGCATCGGCGGCTGCAGCGATCACATCGGCGGTTTTTATTCTGCGCGAGTGCTGTGTCTCAGATCATTATGAAAGTTCTTCGCACAAGGAAGTCAAATGTGATGGTAGCTTCAGACGAGAGCCCTTGCTTGAAGGTAGTCATCCATTTCTGAACACAATCGTTTCCGGGTTTGGTAAAACCTCGGGGAGACTTGACTGTTCTCACGAATCTACCATTGATTGGGTCGTCCAATTAAAAGTGTTCAGTACCAGATTCCCATCACGGGGATGGCAGTGTAATACTCGCTCTCCTCGTATTATCCGAGCTTTAAGAAGCGCGTCTCATGTTCATGGCCGTCCTTGACGGCTTGTAATTTAAGCAGGGTGATGAGCAAGAGATGTCTGGACAATCTCAAGGCAATCCCATGGTCCCCGCAAGAGCTGGAATCGTTTTGCAGCCTCGTATGCTGGACCGTTGTCGCGGACCATCACGTCACGGTAATATTAGAGACTGACGCTGGGGTGTTTCAGATCGTTCCTCCATGGAGATATCTCTTGCACTGCCAGCATGTACAGAATCTTATAGCACTAGTCTAGGTGTATATAGGTGAACGTGCCATTCATTAATGTACACAACTCTACCCTCAGTCACTGTCACAGCACGCGTTGTTCTGCATCGCTCGCACCCGCAGGGTGGATCCCGATAGGAAGACGTAGATATGAAGTCCACGGGCTGACCAGAGGTTGGAAGGCGTAAGAGGAAACTAGTGACTTTGTCGCATGGGCCTTGTAGGCATTGATCACTCTGTATCCTTTTCTATGAAAGTAAGTCTGATCCATGTGTTGCATACCGAAATTTTCATAAAGCACGCTGAACCCTTCGAATCTACTTGCCAAAGCCAGGATGCTCCAGTGGTTGGTTGAGCACGGTCTTCCAGCATGCAATAGTCCCTCCTCATCCTTCCCTTCCTGGACTTCTGCCTAACCGAATAACACTCAACCCGAATCTATCCTTGAAAAGTCAAAATCACAACCCCCCACGACCATCGCGGTCCGCGGAGCATCATGCTTAGTTTTCGAGACCGTCCGTCAAGACCAGGAACTGAGGAGCGCTGCTGTCAAAGCCCAATCCCTGCCCCAGCAGCAGCTTCCCTCATCATACTAATCCTTGAAGAGCTCTCCCAGACCGAGCATAGATGCAACCGTGTGCTTTCCTCCTTTGCTCCACCTTTGAACGGCTTTACACAGCCCTTGCCCACAGCCTCATCGATCTGGGTCAGAAGATGCTTTACCAGAAGGACATGCCTGTCGGATGAGTAGTGTAGGATAACGTCACGGATATCCATATCGTCGCCCGGAATAGTATTCCAATGCGTAGTCCGTGAATCGTACAGATCGATACACTTGCTCGGCGCGTGTAGATTGGTGTGTAGCATTGCGGTAAAGAAGACATGACCCTGAAGGTTAATTTATTCGGCGTTGATAAGATCACGCAGTGTGAGCATTTTAAGACCACTCTCTTCCCATGAACAAGGACAAAGGTGAGCACCATCTTTCTTGATCCTCTAATTGGATGCCGATTGCTTACCTCTAGTACCATAACCTTCTTTCTCATTGCGCTTCGAGGACACTTGTACTTGGAAAAGTGCGTATCATCGAGGGGACGCTCTTCATTGAATATGTCAACGAACGTGAGCAGATCCCCGTCCTCTAGCTCATGATCCATAAATGTAAGTTCTCCATGAACCATCAACAAGACCTCCTCCGGAAATTTGTTGCCGAGAGCCTTCTTCAAGACCATCCAGCACGTGTCGACGAAACCCGCCTTTCTCAACGCTGTCAACAGCTCAGGTACTGACGCGACGTAGCCGTATATCAATTGGGCTTCGTCTTCGTCGAGATCCGGTCTATTTCCCGCAATCACCATGACTTGTAGCCTCATGTTGCATTATGTAGAACGAGGTAGTCGATGACCGGTAGTTGCTTTTGTGCAGTGTTGACGGAATGTAAGTTGCTGGACGGTGACAGGTAAAAAAGAACTGGAGAAGCGAACGGCGCGGTCGCACCTTCACCACAATGTCACGCATTCACCCTCACAACCCAATTGCTGTACAGTTGTTGGCTATGGGTGAGCATGGGAAAACAAGTTCCTCGCCCATGGCGATTTTCTAAGTATCTAGTCTATAGTAACGTAGCGGACATTTAACGCCGCAAGTCACCAATCCTGTCGCATGCTTCCGGAGACGGAGATAACTTGCTTGAAGGCCCAGCTTGGGCGAGTTCTGCGATACGCTTTCGGTCTAGTACTCTTCTGTCAACCAAAAGGCTACATCGTTGATAGGGGCGTGGCAAATGCAGCAGTTCTTCTGTGGCTTGAGGCGTGTTGAATGCTGTGTGGAAACCAAGCGGGTGATAGACAGTTCAAATAGCCACTAAACCGCTCAATAATCTTGGAGGACTTAAACGTGAAAATTGAAAACCCCGAGGTTCGGGAGTAGACACCCTGAGATCACGCGGATACATCAGACTTCGAGACAGTTTCTCGGAACTCTGCCACCATGGTCGCATCATTCTTCGCCCTGAGCAGCACAAAGATAACGCGCTCCACGTTGTCTAGCAAAATTATGGAAATCGAGCGTGGTAAGAAGGGAGGAAGCAGGAGACATTGACCAGCAAAGTAATCAACCCGATCACACCAAAGTTGGAAGGACCGTTGGAAACAATAGCGACCTTGAGTGCTTGTGTGGTCTTCTCAAAGTCCCGCTAAAGCAATTCCGTCGCTGTGGAGAATCTGTATCCAGCTACCAGGATGTCATTTGGCTTCTCATTTGGGGACAGGAAATCAAGGCGCGAGCTGGAAGGATCTCCTCAATTTACTTCGTGTTGATTCTATCAGTGTCTCGCAACTAACTCTCCATACTCGACAGAAGTCCCGGAACTCAGCTTCTCCGCAACAAGAGCTTCCATACCGCCGTCGAAGGCTTGATGTCTCGAAAGCCTTCCTCCACCGTTAACACCTGGCTCCGGATGGGCACTAGGCTGCTAAACAGGCACTCGTATGCATCTGTCAGGGGCAGCAATGCGACAGAGCTTGCGCAGGAACGCCTCGTAAAGCCTCACACGCAAAGAGCGGGATACTGTCTCCAAGGAAATCTTAACCGGGGATCAATGCGGCACAGCGGTCAGCGGTCTCCAAACTGTACAAAACTTCCCGTAGTCATATAGGATCAGATGGTCTGGCAGCACATGGAACAGATCGAGATCCCACGCAAGAGTGGAGGCACTTGGACCTTTCCGAACACCCACACACTCTTCGTATTTGGACGTTGTAGTTGCATTGAGAAGCTGCGGCTGTTCTTTCCGGACGTTGCGATCGCTTTCTCCGATCGCCGGCTCGACCACACGAGGCCCTTGTCAGCGTCAGAGCCACCTGCAACCAGAGATTTGAGGGACTCTATCAACGCCACCAGCATTCTCACATGTTTTGAATCGCTCGCGCCTTGCTCTTCCGGGCAAGGACTCACAGGAACGCTCCGCTAGGACTGATTAGTAGCTCTATGATTGGACGGCAGTCATCATAGATCCGACCTCACGGTCTGCCGCTTCCCTGGACGGTCTGGGGCTGTCTAGCGGAATCTTGCATTAGATCATGATCGAAAGGTGGTTCAAGAGCTGTCATTCGGCCATCTACCGAGGCGACGATTGCAGACAGATGGCTTGCAGATGGCTTGCATGCCAGAGCCTTCAACCGCGTCATGACGATAAACGCACAAGCACTCCCCTGGTACTCACACGGAGCTTCAGTCATAACTTATCTCCTTTGCATGCTCGCCGTTCCGCATTTTCCGCTTCACGTTGCTCCGTAGCACGTCCGTACAGAGGAAGAGTTGCTGAAGTGTGTTGTTGGCACGGTCGTTTGGGGCTTCAAAGCGCAGGGCGAATCGACCAGGAAGACCTTCCCGAGCCCAAGCTCGAGACAGCGATACCCGCCGGGAAATCAAAAACATCAATAGATATACCCAGTCATCTCGATCAGGTCCGAGACAAGATCCGACAGAGGTACACTCCCCACCTGGACTCGGCTATGGCCTCCTACCTCGGACTTCGCGGAGCGTCACTCAATGTAGCGATTGGATCAGTCGCCGCATGCTGCTTCATACTATTCGGCTATGATCAAGGCGACATAGGAACGCTGCTCACCGTGCCATCTTTTCTGCGCGAGTTCCCGGAAGTCGATACGTTCAACAATCCCGGCGTGGGCTACAATGCCAGAATCCAAGGTATTATGGTCGCCTCCTGGAACATCGGCTGCTTTATCAGTGCTATACTAGCTATATGGCTCGGCGATATACTCGGCCGGCGAAAGACCATCTTTGTAGGCCTCTTCATTATGGGCATTGGCGAGATCATCCAGGCGTCCTCCTACAGCTTGGGACAGTTCATCGCGGGGAGGGTCATTGCCGGCTTTGGAAACGGATTCAACACCTCGACTATTCCCGCTTGGCATGCCGAATGTTGCAAGGCTCATCGTAAAGGCACGGTGCTCATGATATCAGCTGGTTCGAGTATCGCGCTTGGCGTTGCCCTCTCTCAGTGGATTGGATTCGGCTTTGCCTACCTCGAGCCTTCTTCCGCTTCCTGGCGAGTACCAATTGCCATACAGCTGGTGTTGCCGGTCATCATCTTGGCTGTCATCATGCTCTTGCCTGAGTCGCCGCGTTGGCTGATTCTCAAGGGGCGCGAGGACGAGGCGTTGAACGCACTTGCCGCCCTCAATGACTTACCTCGTAATGATCCTGAAGTATTCTCGGAGTTCATCGCCATCAAAGATGCCGTCCTCCAAATGGCAGCAGCCTCGCCATCGGGACTGTTCAAGATGAACGAATACCGCGACGCACACCGAACCGTATTGGCCTACTGCATACAGATCTTCCAGCAAGCCACAGGGATCAATCTCATCGTGCAATACATTGCACTGATCCTGCTGCAGCAGACACGGTACTCCGGCTGGGTTGCTCGACTGCTGGCGGCGTGCAACGGAACGGAATTCTTCCTCGCCTCCTTCATTGCCGTTGTTGGTATTGACAGGTTCTGGGGTCGCAGGTCGCTCATGATGTTCGGAGCGTCCGGCATGTGCATATCGATGATTATCATAACAGTATTAAGGTATGTTAACGACAAACCAACAAAGCCGCTAGGATTAGATATCCGTACTGATGTGTGCAGATTCCTGGACAACCGTGGAGAAAATATTGCCGCGACAGTGTTCTACTTCGTCTTCAACACGTTCTTTGCAATTGGATGGCAGGGCATGGCATGGCTCTACACGGTGGAGATTGTCCCACTCCGCATCCGTGGACCAGCGAATGCCTTAAGTACCAGCGCGAACTGGATAGTTAATTTCATGTACGTCTGGCATTCCCGGGCACTATTTATGCGCGCCAGATTGCTAATCATATGCAGTGTCGTTCTTATTACACCGATTGCCTTTAACAATATTGGATACAGAACGTACATCATCTTTGCCGTATTGTAAGTCTCTTACATTCCTCTACCCACTCGAGTACGTGACTGTGACAAAACTGACTTTACTAGCAATGCGGCCATTATCCCTCTAGTCTACTTCTTCTACCCCGAAACCGCCTACCGCTCGCTGGAGGAAGTCGACGCCATCTTCTATGCCGTTGCCAAATCCCCACGACCATGGCTCAGCGCTGTAAGCATCGCACGCGAACATCCGCTGTGGTACGGCAAGAACGGCGAAGGGATGGGTGATTACGAGCAGAGCGAGTGGCATCAGCGCATCCTGCAGACGCAGAAGGAGAAACCATCCGAGGACTCTGCGTTTTCGTCCTCTTCGGGGGGTAACTATCCTTCACCGCCAGAGCAGCGGGACGTGGGCACGGCTTTCTGATGGAGTCGACTTCTTGTGTTAGTTTGGCTGGGCAATACATTGTACTTGGAATAAATGTTGGAGACCATTCAAAACAGGCGTTTCGGAGGGGACCAAAATGGGGACGGCGTAATTTGTAATAAGATACCTGGTATTCCTAGGCGCTGCTCAATTCATACTTCGAAAGCTATTTCAGGAAACGAGTAGTAACGGCCTGCTACAGCATTGCTGACCTCTCATGATTAGGCTGGTTTCCTTGGGTTTCCTGTGAATCACGCAGCGAAACACCATCGTGAGTTTCGAATTACAGAAATAAACATGTCCTATGTTTTTACTGAGCTTCTAACTGCAGCGAGCCCCACATTTCTAGGTGGTGTCTTAGTATCATTGATGATCCACAGGTTCTTGCCACCATCACACTCAGAATACGCGCCACGACCGTTGGTACCAGCAATCTCGTCTCGCAATGCCGTTTCGCTAAAGAACGGTCTTTAACCTTCGTCAAACGGTGTCACATGACTTGCACTGGAGTTGTGACATCTGCCCTCGGCCCGTCCTGATCCGAACTTGCGGTGGAGCTTGGTGGCGACGTCAACCCCTCAACATCTTTCGATCGGACGCGCAACTGCAGACGTTTTCTAATAACGTTAGGAAATTCACCAGGGGAGCAGCTCCTCATCCTTGCTGCCATCTGTGCCGAACTGTGTGACGAGAGGCATGCAAGAAGCCTGCAGGGACAACCTCAGCACAGCGGAACCATACATCCACGGATGTAACTGCCTTACAGACATCTTTGCTAACAGATGAAAGACGTAGCCTATGAGATACGTCTCAAAGTCTCAGTATTCAGGGATTGTGCGCGCTTTCTCAACTGCCAAACATGACACTATTGAATGTGCTAAACGTGGGTTCGCGGCTCAAACGGCTGCAGGCGGCCGGCCGTTCCCATGATCGATCTTTCCTTTTGTTGAACTCTAGTGGCTCGCCTCAGTCAACTCCCCTCACGCTCTGTTTATTTTCGGCATTCCTTAGCCTGTCTTGGAAAGGGCAAGCTTTTTCTTTCTCCACAATGCTCGTTGGCGGTGCGCGGCAGGAACGGGCGTCACGTCACTTCATCCACGTTAAAAAGCCACTTCGCCGGATTGCACAACACTTCAAATTGTTCTCCCATACCTAAGTTTATCTACTCGTCTCCTAAAGTCTTCCATTGTTCAGTACCTAGAATGTTGTTCTCACGTCTGTTTGCCCTGTCATCCGCACTTTCTGTAGCCGTTGCCCAGTATAAGGGCTTCAATTACGGCAATGTTTTCATGAACGGCGCTCCGAAGCAGCAGGTCGACTTCGAGAATGAATTCAACACGGCTAAGAACCTTATTGGCACCTCCGGCTTCACCAGTGCCCGTCTTTATACCATGATCCAGGCCGGAACCGCCAACACCCCAATCTCAGCCATCCCGGCCGCCATCAACACGCAGACCTCTCTACTGCTTGGCCTTTGGGCGTCTGCTGGTCAAGGCAGCTTTGATAATGAGGTCGCGGCTCTCCTCGCCGCCATTGCACAATATGGCACTGCCTTCACCGACCTCATTGCCGGCATCTCCGTCGGCAGCGAGGACCTCTACCGCATATCGCCTACCGGTATCATAAATCTGTCTGGTGCTGGTGCCAACCCTGACACACTAGTCAGCTACATCAACCAGGTCCGAAGAGCCATTGCCGGCACTGCTGCGGCCAGCAAGTCTATTGGCCATGTCGACACCTGGACTGCATTCGTGAACGGCTCCAATAACGCTGTGATCAGCGCATGCGACTGGCTTGGGATGGACGCGTACCCGTACTTCCAGAACACCCAGGCGAATTCGATCGAAAACAGCTACGAGCTCTTCTTCGAAGCGTACGATGCTACCGTCGCCGTTTCTCAGGGCAGGCCCGTGTGGGTAACTGAGACAGGCCATCCCGTGAGCGGTCCGCAACAGAACGAGGCTGTCGCCAACCTTGCCAACGCAGAAAGGTATTGGGAGGAAGTCGGTTGCGCTCTCTTTAACAACATCAATACGTGGTACTACACCCTCCAGGATGCTGCTCCGGATGTTCCCAGCCCCAGCTTCGGCATCGTTGGCTCGACCTTGAGCACCACGCCACTCTTCGACCTGAGTTGCCCCGCAGGCTCACCCGGTGCCGGATCGGGCTCGATTCCGTCCAGCTCGGCCGCTTCATCGCCGGCCAGCAGCGCGACTAGCGCTTCCGCACCCAGCTCTACCGCTAGCGTCCCCTCAGCATCCGGCACCACAGAAACAGCCGTCACCGCAATCACGCCCGTTCCCGGCCCGTCGCTTGCTCCCAGCGGTTCCGTCTCATCCGCTATCCCAAGCTCCGCTGCTCCAAGCCAGCCAGCAGGCAGTCCATCAGCCGGGACCACCCAAGCCCCAAGCGCCGCACCCTCCACCCTGATAACCGTCACCCAGCCCGCCACCTCGTTACCAGCACCCTCAAGCTGCCCAACGACCCTAACAACCCCCTTCGAATATCCCCACCTCATCGTCCCCGTCGACGCCTCCCAGCCCAACCGCGCCTTCGGCACGAGCTACAACGGCCGCTTCTCGCCCGCAATCTCCACCCTCTTCAACTTCGACATCCCGGCCGCGTATGCTGGGCGGACGTGCTCGCTCGTCTTCTTGCTGCCGAGCAGGGAGCAGCTCGTCAGCTCGAGCTTTACGCTGAGCGGTGCGGGCGGGTTGGTTGTGGATGCGTTGGCGGTGCCGGCGACGGAGGGGACGAGCTTTGCGATTGTGCCGGCGGGGACGAGGATTGGTGGCGTGGAGAGCGTGAGGCCGGGGAATGGGTGGGTGGTGGCTAGTGGGGCTTGTAGGGCGGGGGAGAGGGTGGGGTATAGAGTTGGTGCTACGGGGGGGCTAGATCTAGAGTATTTCCAGAATTCTGCGATGGCGCCGATTGGGTTGTATGTTACGGTTTGTTAGGTCTGGCAAAGGGAAAGGTTGGGCGGGGTGTGTACAGTAGAGAGGGGGGGGGTTTGTAAGATAGGATAGAGGAGTTTGGCATGGTTCATGTATGAGACGCGACCTATAGATTTGTTCGTCTATGTAGTCTGTTCGAATCGCATTACTTAGGCGCTATTCTCTACTGCTCACAACGTCTCCATTTGTGGAGGACACTTTTTTTCGTTTATCCGAGTGGAACACCTGCCCTCCAGCACTGCATGTTGGAGTTGTGACTAAAGATTAGAAAGCACCCGGCATCCTCGACGTAATCTGGTCTGTATCCAATCGAGCGGCCGCAGGGCGTCCAGACGGTCCCTGCTGTTGCTGTTGCTGTTGCTCCCGCTCTCGCTCCCGCCCTTGCTCCTGCTCCCGTTCTCGGTCCTGCGACTGTGAGGCGTCGGAACCCGAGCCGTCGCGAGCTACAGCCCGTAGAGAAGTCTCTTGCTCCCGCCCTTCGTCCTGTGGAGGTGCAGCGTTGGAAGCCGAGGAGCTGTCTGCTGTTTCCGGTACCGCAGTCCTTCGCTCCTGCTCTTGTGTCTGTGAGGGGTGGGAGACCGAGGCATCACCAGCCGTGGGCCGTACAGGTATCTCTTGCGGTTGCTGAATGTCGGAGGCCAAGGAGCTGCCAGCAGTAGGCTGTATAGGGGCATCCTCCGATCGCGGCACCTGATCAGACACCGAAGGGGAGGTTCCAGCTTCTTCCGGCTCAGCGAAAACACCCTTCACAGGCGTCCGTCGCTGGCTGTTCTTGCGAAGGGGGATTGCGGGTTCATCTAGTGCGGCGGCCTTGAGGCGGTCTTCGGTCTCACGCAGGCGGGCTGCGAGGGCGGACAGCTCGGCGGATTGGTCGTCTACGGCTTGCTTACGCTCGTTCAGCTCGCTCTGCAGGCCGCTGTTGTCGGTGTCGAAGATCTCGTCGAGGGCGGCGGAGAAGTTGCGGGCGACGGTGCTGGGGAGATGGTGAGCAGGTTGGGTGGGATGAGGAATTGGGAATCACGCACGATTGCCGCTTTGTGGAAGGCCGCCATTGTCGGTCAATGGTCCTGGGCCTGAGGTCAGCGCTGTGGGGAGCAGTGGAGGTGTCAAGGGCGACTACGATTCGGGCTGGCCTGTAAGCCGCCATTCCTGCTTTTCGGTTGCCCCGTCGTCCATTGCTGAGGTTAGATGGTCTGCTCCAGCTACAGCTCTGCTTGGAGGAGATGTCAGTTGCTCAAGTGGGTAGCGGTGCTTTTAAGGAGAGCAGGATGAAACATGGCAGAGCCACGGCATCATGGCGATCAGCCTTACGCTGGAGCTCAGCAGTGTCCAAGTAAATGACTCGCTCTGAGATGTATTGGAGTGGGCTGTTCAGCTCGGAAAGTGCTCTCGGCGGGAACAGTACATTGCAAGGCCTCCAACAGAGGATGTCAGAATCGATCAAGATTCCCCTTCGCTGCATCACCAAGCGCACCAAGAGCTGGAAGTCGACCGAGGCGGATTTCACGTGACGGCCTCCTTGCTGCTGCATTGCACATTGCACATTGCACATTGCACATTGCATTCCTCGCAGCTGCTGTGCAGCTCTCGCTTCTCATTGGCGAAGATCGATCACGGTCGCAAAAAGAACATCAGCGCGCTCTCCCAGGCGCAACAACGGTGGTGCGTACAACAATCAAAACATCTTGCAGCAAAACCATCGCTCTGCGTCTTCTACATGCCCCCACGAGCTCCTTCACCGATGTCCATTTGAACACGGGTTAGATGATTCGGCTTACCATGTTTCTCATAGCTTGTCATCCTGGCTGTCCTCGTCCTCCAACCTCCCCAGCCGTTCCCACTGCGCGATCACTGGGGGATGACTACTAGCGTCACCTCCTACACGCCGCTCGAGACTCTGTTATTGTTCCAGTCACTGTTGTCCTATGGCACAGATCCAGCCGTCTTCGGCAGGATTTCCGATCTGCTGACGAAGAACCCTCACATCCGCGAATCCAAGGATTACGACAGCGGTCGCTTGAGCCCGGACGCGCTGAGGGAGCTTTATGAGCATTATCTACGATTACTAGAGAAAGATGAGGCCAAGAGCGAGGCTCAAAACATAAACGGCGCTGCAGAACAAGCATCGCAAAATGGCGGCTCTCCATCACCGTCGAGGAAACGCAAGGCTCCGAGCCCCAGCTTGCCAACAGCGCAGGAAGCGACGCAGCATGCCCATCTGACTCCAGCCTTGGTCACGAAGCTTTACGCCCGATATCGCGAGCATGTTACAGAGGAGATCAGGGCTGAGGAGCGCAGATACGATCAGCTGAAGCGCGAAGAGCACGAGATAGAACGTGGTGAATGGGATGAGCGGATACGTCGTCCGGAGCTCTCGAACGGAACGGGGTCAAACAAGGACGCTCAAGGATCGCCAACTGTATCTTCGAGAGATGTTCCAGCCCCAGTCGAGCCCGTTGTCACTCCTGATAATCGGCCTCCGGGTGCTTCTCCAGTCTTGGGCAATGCTGTCTCGAAGTCTCCCAGCATTCGGTATGCGCAGGCTAAGATCGATGCCGTCATCAACCACGATCCCAAACCATCACCGAAGGCGAGACCGACTCCACTTGAACGGCCTTTGCAACCCTCGCCGGTGCCGCAAAGTTATGCGCTCCCGCAACAGGCACCACTGCACCACCGGGCACCTGCTCAGTTGTCCCCAAGGCTTCCTCCACCCCTGCCGTCCAATGCGGGTTATCGGCTAGCTTCTCCGGCTCTGCATAACTCCCCGTACTCTCAGTCGAATCCGCAACATGTGTCCGGACAGTCGCCTACCACTCCGTCGCATATCGGTCGGCCCCTTTCCTCGCCGGTGATGCTGCCCCCTCCACCTGGCATGACCCTACCTGTACCTCCGATCCAACCGCCTTCAATAGGTGGCAGTCCTCCGTTTAGGAATGCGCCGTCCGGATCTCTTCCGCTGCGTTCGCCAGGGTCATCTCAGCGCTATGGTCCTGCGAGCCAGCAAGGCGGGCCGCCATTCCCGCCTGGGCTTCCTCCTCCGCATTTACCGCAACAGGGTCCTTATTATCCGTCGTACCCAAACCATGGCCCATATCACCAGCCGCAACCACAGCCCCCACCACCACCGCCAGTGTTTCGTCCCCCACACCAGGGCGGGTACATGCTTCCGCCTTTCCAGGTTACGCCTCAAGATCCCACCCGCGTGCATCAACAGCAGCAGAGGGCGCAACAACAGGCCGTTGCAGCTACTCCCAATCGCACCCCAGCTAGTAATGCACAACCCCGAGCGCCCGCAACGGGAGTGGCACGCCCTCCTCCGCCTCTGTACTCGCAATCATCTGAACCCCTGACTCAGCCCGCTCAACGAGCAAAGCCCTTGACTGCTGTCAGGAAACCGCGGCCGCTCAGCCTCCCTACTCGTCCGCGGCTGAGCGCCCGAACTCTATGGACCGCCACTGTACCTCCTGAGCAGTATAAGATGGAACCTCCGCCGCCACCACCGATTAGTCCTGTCAATGACGCCTTCCCCGCACCACCATCTGACGAAGCGGCTTCAGTCACTCAATCGCAGACCAAGGGTCGGAGGAAGCCCAACGCCGCCGAGACCCCTCGCATCGAGCAAGCAGAAGCCGAGAAGAGCCCACCTGTACGCACGACTCGTAGTCAACCAAAGCGAACAGGCGGCGGCGGCAGTGCAGCATCATCAGTTGTTATGCGCTCTGTCCGTGGGCGGACAAGAAGCCAATCCATCGCTTCTCACATCGAAGATACCATCACCGAAACCGGATCCGCCAACAGCCGCCGCGTAAAACCCGAACCCAGCACTCCCGCCAACCTCCTCGAAGAAGACACCTCCGCCCCCGACTTTACACCCACAGCCACAGCCACCGCACCCGTGACGCGCCGCCGCGGCGGAACCCTCCAAACGCAACCAGCCCGCCCCACGAAGCGCAAACGCAGCACCCTCGAAACCGAGCCCTCGCCCTCCGCGTCCATCGAACCACACACCCCACACCCGGAACTAGACCAGCAGCCCGCCACCGTCCTCGCCAGCCGCAACTTCTCCCGCATGAGCGTCCCGATCATGAATGATATCCTGAGCCACAAACACGCCTCGCTGTTCAGCAATCCGGTCAAGGAGAAGAACGCGGAGGGGTACAGAGATATTATCAAGCGCCCGCAGGACCTCAAATCTATCCGCTCGGCCATCGCGGCGGGGACGCGAGCCGTCAATGCGCTCACCTCCGCCGGGGCAGGCGCGGGCACGGGCGTAGGCGCGAGGGACTCACCCGCCGGCGGTGGTGCAGGGGGCGCCAGTCCCGGTGGCGTAGGCACGGCGGTCACGCTCGAGAGGACGGAGGAGCTGGTCCCGCCGAAGGGCATCGTGAACAGTGCACAGCTGGAACGGGAGCTGATGCGCATGTTTGCGAACGCGGTTATGTTCAATCCGGGTGAGGAGGGGGTCGTCAGGGATGCGAGGGAGATGTTTGAGAGCGTGCAGGGGGCTGTTAGTAACTGGCGGAGTGCGGAGAGGAGGAGTGAAGATAAGGATAAGGAGGATGAGGGTGGGGATGGGGAAGGGGAGGGTGGGGGGAGTGGGAGGAGGAAGAGGATATAGGTGGATGGTGGGTTGGGTCGTATTAGCGAGCAGTCATTCTAGGAAGGTAGTTTTCCAGCCTGATAAGCATCCTCGAACTGTCAATATTCTGAGTTGGATGAGTCCAAGTGAACACGTGACTGTTTCCTACCAAAAAAGGAAAAAGCATGAAGGTTACAATTACGGGATACACGAGAACGTACAGAAAATAGGGATAACGATCAGGCCAAACTCCAACACCATCTATTATCCATTAACAACGTTCTTGTAGACTTTCCAATCCCCTCGTCTGTCGTCTCCGGCGCACAACAGCTCAACTTGCCATACTTAGAGTCGTCTCTTCACTCTAGAACAGCCCCGGGAACATCCGATATGGCACATCCTTCTTATACTGCTTCCACGCATCACCATACTACCACCACACGTTAGCCTCACTCTCGTCTCATCGATCCAGGAAACAATCACTCACCCGTTTCGAGCAATACTCATCCAACATCGGAATCCCCCTCCCCGCAAAATCCCTCGCGAACCACGCGAACACCGCAGCCCCAGCAATCCACCCACCGCCAAACATCGCATATCCGGCCCGGAAAAGGATATACCCGCCGTAGTTGATATGTCTTGCTAACCCGAACAAGCCGCCAGTGAACAGTTTGCCCTTGTTCGCGGGATCGTCCTTGAACGCTTTCCGCTGCATTTCCGAAAACGTTTCCGTCAGGATGCCGGCGGCGTAGACGGCGGCGCCGACGAGCATGGGCGGGGTGAAGAACTCCGCCTTCCCCGCAGCCGAGGTCGCGGCCGCCAGGAACAGCAAAGTGTTGACCGAGTTGAAGACGTAGTTCCCACAGCTAACTAGCACGGCCGAGGAAGGCGTCATCGTCTCCCGCGAGATGCGGAGGAGCCAGAAGATCTGCTTCGCTGCTGCACCGGCGGACATGGCCCAGAGGATTAGGCGCGGGGCTGAGAGGCCCAAGGCAAGCGGGGGCGCAACGGCGGGGATGGGCGAGGTGCGCAGTAAGTTGAGGAGGGGGGTTGCGAGGGGTGTGGTGAGGAGGACATATTGGAGGAGGGGATCGAGGCTGCGGAGGACGACGAAGAGGGTGCTGCCGAGCGGGGAGGAGGTGTATTGGCCGCGGGTGAAGGGGTCGAAGCCATCTGGCATTTTGTAGATAGGGAGGAGACTTGGTGCGCTAAGTGGTGGATGGGCTGAGAATGATGGTAATTCTGAAGCTTGACTGTGGTCGACAAGGTGGTAGAAGCAGACGAAGATGGTAGTTTCTTAATGCCCGAGGAGATTGAAAATAAGACGATACTGATATTTGAAGAGCGACTCTATCTTCTACTTATATCCCTCGCAGGTCCTGAAGATGCCTCATTGCTATCAATAAGGAGACGGCACGACAAGCCTCCTCTCCCTTCCCGGCGGTATGATGGTCAACATCTGTCCGATACTCTCTAATCCTTTGGAGCTGCAGGCACAGTCGAGGTGACGCAGGCGGCCCGACCCTCTCTTCGGAGCAATCTGGGTGCCACATTGCTGACCGATCTAGCAGAGTTCTTGAGATTGTCCCGCTGCAGACGGGAACACTGGTGTTGAAGACCCAACTAGAGAACAGTCTTTGTAAGCGGCAAGCGGGCTACGGAGGAACAGAAGCCCGACTCGTCGAACCGCAGCACTTCCCAACCTCTTGATGGGAGTCAACATTCTCATTCGGGGCGACACCTGCGAAAGATTCTTGGACGTGTCGCGGAGCGGTTGCAGTGCTGAGTCTGAGCAATATCTCTAGCCCAAGACTCGCGGAAGATTCATATGCTTTTGGTCACGTGAACTGCGGGTTCGAAGGTCACCTCAAGTCCGACTGCATCTGACTGATCTAGAATCTAGATGGTCACTCCTTTACAGGCCCGGCTGAGCCTCTGTTAGGCTTTTGAATCCAGACCGAGTCCAAAGCTAGCGTTACGCAGCAATGAAGGATGGTAGCAATCACGCAACCATCATGGCGACATCTACGGCGGCCGCGGTCAGGGATCGATTCGCAGAGTATCCCGTGACAAATTCTCTTCCTCAAGCTGAACTGTTGGTCAGGTCATGATCGTAGCGATGGGTTGCGCGTGGTTGATGTAGCACACTAAACCAACTTCTGGTGGTGAAACTGGTTCAAGATCTGTGTTAAGTAATGGTCTTGTCATTCAGTGAGGTGGACCGCAGCGAGAAAAAGCATCCTCCCAGCCTCGTCTGCGAAGGAGTTGCGCCATCGCTGCTGGATTTGACTTCGTCCCCAGAAACCATGGCCCAAATGGGTCGCAGACACCGTTGTTACATGGCCAAGGTCTGAGTACGGCGAAGCGGCCGAAGCCACATCCGTCGACGTTGTGAGCGGAGGAAGCTTCCATTGCCATGTGCGTTCCTCGCAGCAGGGGCGTGATGGTGTCGTAGCGCGTCTCATCCTGTGCACCCCACGATCCTGATGCAGGGGGCTGTTTCGGATCCGTGCAACCGAGCAGATCATCCAAAAGACGCAGTCGCGGACCTGAAGCCCCTAAGCCTCCTGTTGAGAGTAGATGTAGGTTTTGTCAATTGTCGTTAGACTAGGAGTGATTTGGAGCAACATAACGTGGCGAGAAGGCCCCGTGGCTTGGTCTGTACTAAGGTCAGTGTGTTACAGAACAACGCTTCAAGTCTGTTTGACATGTCCGTCTCCCGAAACTAGCCATGTGCGAGCAGTCAGTCAGTACACTCTGTCGGCTCTTGAGAAATACCCCTCTGCGACCATGATTCGTATCGCTGATCTGCCAGAGCGAAGAGCTATAAGGGCCGGAGGTGTTGGCAGAATATGCAGTAATTCATTGCGAAGTATATCTTCCAAGTGGTGCTTCTGCTGGCAGGAACAATTATCGATACTGTAGAAAGGATAGAATTAAAACGGAATCGACCGGTTGCCTGCCCTCGCTCATCCGAAATAGAATCCCTTGCAGAAGAAAAGTACAACGACCATTCCAACTCGAAACCGAAAGAAGCGCAACCACTCGCGCTGGAATCGTCAGGTTTATGGCATTTGCACTCGAGCGGTCACCATCGTTCTCGAACGATAGGAATCTCTCACCGAGTCGCGTAGTACTGCGGCATGGACGAGAGTCTGTCGCACGGCGAAGGAAGATCAGCCTTCCCACACTTAGAACCAAGATGACGACAGTACAAGAGACCTGTCTTGACTCCCGTAAGTTGTCCGAAATGGCTGCATTGGAAGTGTTGCTGACCGGCATTAGCGACGATACCAGAAAGACGGCCACTCCAGAACCCTTTCCTCAAAACCTGCGGTCTCCAAAGATCGACCAGCGCCCCACCTAGCAGCTGGCAGTCCAGTCCCTTCCGTGATGCTATGGCGACTCGCATTACCGGTCCCGCAAATTCGCAGCCGCGGTCAGATCCAGACGGCAAAACCCCAAGAACCACATACTCCAAGCCCAACACAGCTCGTGCAGCGAGCACGAAGACATCTCCATCGTCTGCCGTTGGCCCCCTGAGTTGTTCGAGGCCGGTGTTTGCGGGTTGCAGCGGCACACCCTTATTAGTTAACATCGACGACACGCCTCCCGAAGTGCCGCCAAAGTCCCCATCTATGGCATCCCGAGCCTCGCCAGTAAAGCGACCGGTACCACGATCCATAAGCTCAGGTACACCGGCGTGCTCGTCTGTGTTACCAAGCGTCCTTGCACCTGCCGGGTTTTTCATGGGGAGTGAATCGCCGAGTCAGCAGAGGCATGGAGCGCCTAGATGTATCAAAGCTGCGACTGTTACCGATTGTTCTACAGTAGATCGAGGTCGGCAAAGCAAGCGATCGAACTGTCCCGGACATAGTCGAGCACAGTCCAGTGCGGAGAGTTGCGACACAGGGAAAGCAGATGCCTGGGCGCTACCGATAGGCTTGCGCCCTGCTGAATTTGTGACGGCCATCCCTGAGACTGAAAGGGTGACGTTGCGGAAGCAAGCTCTGGGTCAAGCCGAGAAATTCCAAGTTCTGACCGCAAAAGACGTCGCATTTCTGTCAAAGGTACACCATTCCAAGCTCTTCCGAAAGACACATCCAGAACTGACTGTGAGAGTAGGAAGTCCGTGCTCTCGATGAGAGGTGCAAATACCTACGCAAGACGTACAACACGCTGCGAGCTAGTCGACAGAAGCTGCATGCGCATATGGTAGCGTATCTTAGAAGAGACGGAAGCATGGATATTTGCCGTGACAAACTTCTGAAGCAGCAAGAAGCTCTGGTCGAGTTAGAGCTGTCCATTGATGAATGGATCGTCAAACTCGAGCAAGCCGACAACCGGAGGCTGAGAGCACGGCAGAAGTTACTCGAGCACGTAGCAGCAACCGTTGCTTCGGTCTCGAAGGCATCCAATTGCTCAGCTATGGCCGAGGCGACGCCACCACGGAGTCCTATCGATGAACCGCTCGCAGAAGCTTCGAGCGAGCCTCGAACAAACCGACGAGACATAGAGTCTATCAGGGTCTACGCCGACTTCCACGTGCTTGACCTCTTTGCAGAGATCGAACTTGCTATGCATCAAATGTCCGAAACATGCTGACTCAACATGACACTACGACTCTTTCTTACACATCGCTTTCTCCTTTTTTGCAGATGTGGAGGACAGTTTTTGACAACGATAGCTACATTTCATGTCTTGATAACGCCCCTGAGAACTCATCGTACACCTTTTCTACCTTGCCCAGTCGAGCAGGTGTATGTGCTTCTCTACTCTGTAGACGGTCGCGTATGTGTAGCTAGTGTCCGAACGAAACCTCTTACACGTGGATTTGTGTTAGTGCCCACGATGGCTTCAGGCGAGACGTGATATCAAGCCTCGGGGAGATGTGCTCGTCGCGACGCAGCATGCTGTAGCGTCATACCGAGTGAGGAAGCAAAACGGCACGCTGTGGTGTAGATGGTGTTTGGAGATGAAGACGGGACGTGAGGAGCCACGTGACTTTTTCCAGCGCCAAGAAACTCCCCTCCGACAGGGCATCGGATTTTGAACCGCGGCCGTGTCATAGCTTTTATGTTTCCATGTCTTTCAACATGAGCTGCGAAGTTTCAAAACCCGCCACCCTTTCCCATGGCGACGAACTCGATAAAGCTGCTTACGGGCAACAGCCACCCTAGCCTTGCAAAGCTGGTGGCTGATCGGTATGCTGCTGTCGTAGGCTCCTTCGTGGCGCAAAGCTCATCAGCATTCTAGGCTAGGCATAGAACTCACCAAGATACTTGTCCTACAATACTCGAACCAAGAAACATCCGTTACGATCGGCGAGTCTGTCCGCGACGAGGATGTCTTTATCCTCCAGTCCACAGCGCCTGGCGACATCAACGACGGGCTCATGGAGCTGCTCATCATGATCAACGCCTGCAAGACTGCGTCCGCACGGCGCGTCACTGCAGTGATACCCAACTTCCCGTACGCACGCCAGGACAAGAAGGACAAGTCGCGCGCGCCCATCACAGCGAAGCTCATGGCCAACATGCTCCAGACCGCTGGCTGCAACCATGTCATTACTATGGACTTGCACGCCAGCCAGATCCAGGGCTTCTTCAATGTGCCGGTCGACAACCTATACGCTGAGCCGAGCACGCTGCGCTGGATTAGGGAGAACCTACCTGTGAAGGACTGCGTTATTGTCAGCCCCGATGCGGGCGGCGCGAAGAGAGCAACGAGCATTGCAGATGGGCTGGATCTGGGCTTTGCGCTGATCCACAAGGAGCGCGCGAGGCCGAACGAGGTGTCCAGGATGGTGTTAGTTGGAGACGTCAAGGACCGCATCGCGATCATCGTGGACGATATGGCAGATACTTGCGGCACGCTGGTGAAGGCTGCGGATGTGGTGATACAACATGGTGCAAAAGAAGCCATCGCCATCGTCACGCATGGTATCCTGAGCGGGAATGCCATAGAAGCGCTCAATGGCAGTAAGCTCAAGAAGGTGGTCGTCACGAATACCGTCCCGCATGATGAGAAGAAGGAGCTCTGCTCGCGGCTTGAGACGATTGACATTAGTCCTACTGTACGCACTCCGTATCAACACCCATTTACCTATACTGACATCCACTGTAGCTTGCGGAAGCTTGCCGGCGTACACACAACGGCGAGAGCGTATCGTTTTTGTTCAAGCACGCGCCGGTGGACTAGGGGTTGACACGGTTGGCAGTGGGCGATTGGCAGTCGCTGCTTCTCAGGGACTAGCATTCGGTTGCAGCGTTAAGCGGAGTACGCTGATTGTTCTAGCATCGTCGCAATGAGTACACTAGCTCAGAGTAACGATTGATGGTCGCTGAAATAGATAAAGGGTCTTGGTGCCAACGTTCCCACAGCGTCTTTTTAACCGGAGAAAGGGGATGCGGCAGTACAATCAAACAAGAAGGCGGTAGCCATTTGATCTGATAATCTGGATCGGCTCACCACGTGGCCGCCCTGTGCTCATCGTTCTTGTCTGAACTGCCAAGTTGCTTCTGAGTAACTCGGAGAGGGAACCTATTCTGTTTTCACTGCCAGTTTTCTTTTCTATTTGTACCAACCCTGTGAGGTTTGCGACTCAGTCCACAACTCGACTCCTACCAATTGAACGGCGAGCGCAAAACACGATGCTGGTGGCACAGATCTCCTTCGGCCCGAATTCACCGAGGCTGTTGTTCTTCCCGCTCGGAACGACACCCTCTTGGCCTACCTCACCGCGCAGTACGCCAATCACCACCCTAACCTCGTCCATGTGCGCTGGAGGAAGACATCGGTCTGCGCCCGGGCACTCACACCAACACCATCCCCGCTGTCGTTGCTATCCCGCTTGGATCGTCAGGACGAGGGGTAGATTATCTCCATGCTGCCGTAGCTCTCAGGCTACGCAAAGCCACCGCCTTAGCGACGAGCCGTAAGGACAAGATGGGTGCGCTTACCGCTGTAGCGGGCAGCATCGAAGCTCCAAAGCGAGCTTGGAATGCAGCTGCAAGCCTTGGATTCGGCGTCGTTCGTTTGCTAGCAACGCATGCCACCAGTCCGGTTTGATGTAGGTACTTTGGGCTCGTCGTCACTCAAGTGACCCGCAGTTTGTTGCTGCCGCATAAGAGCCATGCAGGCCCCAACAGGGACAGGTCGGTAGAGCTCTTCTTTTGTCACCAGGAAGCACATTCTCGTTGTGGTCGTTCGTTCTCCTCCTCAATCTTAGTCTTCTGGCAGCTCTCAAAGCCGGCGCCATGCATCTCCTAGCCATTGCCTCCGTCTCTGCTCTCGTTGCTTTAACCTCTGCTCTCCCCGCTCCTGCGCCCGCTCCCACGTACTATTCCCCCGGCAGACAGCCGCAGTCAAACCTCAATGTCCAGCTCGGCCCGCGGCCCTACTATCTCGTCAATGACATGGACGAGGGTCCGCTGAAAGACAAGCTCGTGTCCTGCAAGGAAACCCCAAAGAAGAGCAGCCAATTCAGCATCGGGCATCGTGGAGCGCCCCTCCAGTTTCCCGAGCACAGCAACCAATCCTACCACGCGGCGGCTCGCACAGGTGCCGGCGTCATCGAGTGTGACGTGGCATTCACCTCTGACCGCGAGCTCGTGTGCCGCCACTCGCAGTGTGATCTGCACTACACGACCAACATCCTCGCCATCCCGGAGCTGGCGGCGAAGTGCACTACTCCCTTCACTCCTGCCAATGGCACCTCCCCGGCAACCGCCAATTGCTGCACCAGCGACATCACGCTCGCCGAGTTCAAGACGCTGTGCGCGAAGATGGAAGCCTTCAACCCCCAGGCTCTGAACGTGAGCCAGTACTTAGGAGGAACGCCCAGCTGGCGGACAGATCTGTACAACTACCAGTGCGCGACGCTCATGTCGCACAAAGAGAGCATCGCGCTCATCGACTCCTGGGGCCTGGACTTCACGCCCGAGCTCAAGGAGCCAAGCGTCGAGATGCCGTTCCAGGGCAACTACACCCAAGCCGACTACGCCCAGCAGCTGATCGACGAGTACAAGGAGGCCGGCATCGACCCCAGCCGCGTGTGGCCGCAGAGCTTCGTTCCGGAGGACGTCTTCTACTGGATCGAGAACGAGCCGGACTTCGGGCGGCAGGCTGTCTACCTTGACGAGCGCGTCGACACGGCGGCTGGGTACGTGGAGGCGGTTGCTAGCCTGCCTGATCTGGCGGCTCGCGGCGTCAAGATCATGGCCCCGGCCATCTTCGCGCTCCTGAACGTTTCGGCGGACGGTACCTCCATCGTGCCCTCGACCTATGCGGATGCGGCTGCGGAGGCCGGTCTGGACATCATCACATGGAGCTTGGAGCGCTCGGGACCCTATCGCATGGCGGCGGAGATGGAGAATTATTACTATGCGTCGGTGGCGCCGGTGATCAACAACGATGGCGATGTGTTCACGGTCGTCGATGTGCTGGCACAGCAGGTAGGCGTGCTTGGCATCTTTAGCGATTGGCCGGCTACGGTGACTTATTATGCGAACTGCTTCGGGTTGTGAGAGGGTAGGGAGAGGGGAGTACCATGTAAATATGTCCGTGATGAAGAGATGATAGAGACTAAATAATGTAAGAGAATATCAAATGTGACGAAGTTGCACTGCGCGCAGAGGTGCAACCACTGAAGGCATGTTGGTGCCCACAGCTGACGCGACAAACATATGTAGCATACCTAGGTGTCTTGAAACACACCAGGGCAATTAGAACCAATCAGAGATATTCCCGAACGGCTGAGTGGAAGACAGCAAAACACTCGAAGGTTAGTCACGTACTACAGGACCTTCATACCCAGCACCAGCGCCAATTAGCATGCTTCAAACGAGACGAAATTTTACATCCTGTCCATCCGACCAGTTTGTCCAAGACCTGTGCCCTGACAGACCTCCCGGAAACAATGCTCGTTGACGAAATCTCCAGATGCGTGTGAGCAATGGGGCGCTGCTGTCACGAGCTCCAAGTAGCTGCCCATCGAAAGTAAGATCCGCACAGCCTCAGGCATTCCACGTAAATCATGCGGTATAAGTCTCGGGGTTCTGCAAAGCTGGTTACGCAGCGACTGTCAGCAGAAAGATTTTCGCAGTTGGAAGAAAGACGAGGAAACAAGGATCTGTACATACCATCCAAAGTGCACAAGGTTGAATTCGCAGGAGAGATAGACCGCATCGGTGATTAGCAGCGGTAAGAAAAAGAGTTGGGCCCCCCTGAGTAGCATGATACCCACCCACGTCGAAAAGCGCCTCCTCTTCAAACCCTGAAGAGTCAGTAGGAACGAGACCCCAGTACACATGTGTACCGCAAGTTGCACGTGCTGCGGCCGTTGCTGATAGACTGTAAGGAGCATGACGCTGCTGAGAAATGTCGTTAAGACCATCTTCCACTCCAGAGACGCCAGCACTAGTCCAGCTCTTAACTCAATCATCAACCGGTCAATCCACGTCTCGTAGTACGTATCACAGAAGAGACACGTGGGATGTCGGCCGCAGTGTTTCGACCACTCGGTCAAGCAGTCCTGTCCAAAGACGTGGCCGCATCTGGTGAACTTCACCGGCAGCTCGGTCGTATAGGGTTCTTTGCAGACGTGGCATATACGGTCCTCAGCATCTTGAGGCAGCGCATCAGCATCAACGGGGACGGGTGTACGTGGAGTAAAGATACTGTAGAAGAAGGCCAGAGCGTGCATGTTGGCGCGGCGGAGGGCCATGGGAACAGGTCGGGTTGACGAAAACGCGGGTATCTTTCGCCCTGATAGTCTACGGTGGAACAACAATCTTGTATGAAGGACGCGTTTCGTTAGTGGGAGGCGTTGTAGGGTGGGACCGCTGAGATTATCGCACCGCTCAGGTGCTTCTTACGTAGTGGAAGTTCGTTTGATGTCTCGGACGAGTGTAGAAGTCAGACGGAAGATGGCTTACCGCCCCTACCTGAGACTTGGCCGTGTGAAGCAACAATACGGAAGAAAGAGGTGGTCATCTTGGCTATAAAGAAATATTACGTTTGATGAGTTCGTAGTCTCTCAGTCAAATAAGGGCGAGCACAAAGGTTGTCAGGAGCAGAGGGGAAATGTCTTTAAAAAGTCATGTTAGAAAAGGCGTGGGGAACAACAGGCTGATTGCGCCATGGAAAAAGCGTGGTGGATGAAGTGACGAAAACGATGTATTGACCCCACGCTATCGCATTGATGTGAGTGAAACGAACCGGTTGGGTCTTTGCTTGTAGATTTTGACTTGAGACTGGTGCGACCTATGTCGCATCCGCTACCACCGAAGCAGTGACATCTCAACTCCTTCATGCTGCTAATCGCTTGTAATACACCAGTTTTACCCAGCAACGACCCAACGTGATATCTCCTCCCATGCCTCTACCTCACTCTACTTCCTCATTGACGACGCCCTCCGCTTCTTGGCCTCCGCTGTGGTGGCCTTTGCCTCAGCAACGCGCTTCGCCAGAATCTGAGCATACTCGGTCTGGAGGGTCGCTGTTAGTAAGGTATCAAACAGGGGCTCAGATCCAGCCAACTTACCGCAGCATCCTTCTGAGCCTCTGTCCGGCGGCGCTTGAGTGCGATCCTGTGGCGCTTGTGCTGCAGACGCTGAGGAGTAACAAGGCGCTGGATCTTCGGTGCCTTCGTGTAGGGCTTGGCGCCCTCCTTCTTGGGCTGGACTTCACGGCGGATAACGAACTTGCGGACCTAGGGAATCACGGTACATCAGACTCGATCCAAAGGACCGGCGAAGGTGATACAGGAGAACCTACATCATCTTCCTTGCTGAGACCGAAGAAGCGGCGGATCTTGGTGGCCCGCTTGGGACCAAGACGCTTCGGGTGGACGGTGTCGGTCAGGCCGGGCAGGTCTTGCTCGCCCTGCTTGACGATGCTGAGAGCGAGGACGGCCAGGTCCATGCCGACGATGCAGCCGCGGACGGACTTCCTCTTGCGCTCGCCGGTGCGACGCGGTCGGTAGCAGGAGTGGCCTTCGGAGAGCAGCAGTCGCACACGTGTCGGGTGCATGACGCCCTGCTTCATCGGGAAGCCTTGCTTGTCGTTGCCGCCGGTGATCTTGACGATGTAGCCCTTGAACTCGTCGCCCAGGCTGTCGGCGGGCACCTCCTGGCCCATTCGGCGGTCCATGAAGACGCGGAGCTTGCGGTCATCTTCGACTTCGATCAGCTTCTGGGTGCCGTTGGCCGGGAAAGAAATGTTCAACTTCATCTTGACGGCGGGTTGTCAAGACAAACGGGTGTTGAACGGGAACTGGTCGTCGCGGTCGGTCGGCGTATCGTATGTTTCGCAGAGCTGGATTTGCTGGTGTTGATTTTCGAGCGGTGCGGTCTTGGCGGAAGGGTCCGTGGCACGGATCAACTCGACATCCGAGGCTCCTTGTTCCAACCATCTCTCTCCATCTCTCACCATCTTTGCCTACCACCTCTGGATCATTGGGCAATAGCATTGCTGCGGGCCATAGCAGGTCAAGTGAAGCCTCAATGCGAAGCCGTGCTTGTGTGGACGTAGATGCTTTTCTCCTGGTGCCATAATGGGTCATCGTTTGCCGGCGATATATTGGTGGCTAGATGCAAGCATGAGGACTTAGATTTCAGATTTTGCATGGAATTATGCTCTCTATATGCGCTCAAAGTCTCGCCAGACGACAATGGAGATTCCGTGAACATTAGAATGGGGCTCGTGAGGCTCGGCACCATCTCTCCAGCGGCAATTTCGAGAATTCCATGTTCTGCCGTAGTCGCCAAATCGAACGTTCCTCCATCGTCCTCGAACCTCTCGCTGAGCAGCGCTCCCGGTCTTCAGAGTTTGCTTCTCCTCATAAGATATCATGACCGACCCTCCAGCTGCTTCGGAAGGCCTTCCCACAACGCATCCTCGCAAGAGGCCGTGGTCGGACTGCTCCCCATTCTCGAGCTGGACATCTCGGAAAGATGCTCTCATGTTCTTGAAGATAGGTTTGCTTCTCTTGCTCGTCGCCTCTATCTCTGGTGCCAGTGTCTACTTAACTTGGAGCGGCGTGAGCTATCTCCTCAGCGGAAACTCCGTCCGTCCTAGTAAGCTATTGCACCGGCATCAACCTTCGCTGGAGTAAGTTCACCTATACTCCTCCATGAAGTCTCTTAACCATAGCTATAGCCACTTCGAAGGACATCAGGAGTGCGGCATATCCCTCGAGCAGCTGTACGCTCCGCTCTCTGGAACACCTACGGATGGATTCGCTGCTACACCGAAGATCTGCAAGAATCGTGCTGTCCTCCTTGAGGCCATGAGCGGAGGTGGCAGACACGGCTTTGACGTGCCCTACTCTCCGAAGGGCAAGTAACGTCTGCCGATGTTGAGGCCTCTTATCCCAGCGGAAACTGTCGTGCTGACCCTGTTTTTCCAGGTTGCCACTACCGCTGGTACACCACCGAGGAGATCTGCATGATCCTCGACCGCTTCGACGGCGTTGTCTTCGTCGGCGACGACATGCTCCACCACATCTACGCCGCCTTCAACATTCTCCTGCGAGAGGACTTGGCGCTCGGCGGCCTGGAACACTGGCGGATGAGCGGGGACGAACTGAAGGTGTGCAGATGCGACAACCAGTTCACGAGAGCCGCCTGCAAGGGCTTCATGGTCGGGAGCAGTGAAGGGGTCCAGAAACACAATACTGATGGTGGCCGTGGCAGTCCGTATGCCTGCAACAGTAAGTGCTCCGTGCACGCCTTGAACGCTGGGTAACTCCAACTCTCACGCAGGGACCCCCCACTTCTTCGTCCCCATCACCACCTCCCCCGCCCCCACCACCGCCCACGCAGCCCTCACCTCCCTCCTCTCCACGCACCCCACATCCTACAAGCCCATCCCCATTCTCCACGGCCTAGGCCCCAGCATCTCCTGGTCCACCGCCGCCTCCAGCATGGACGAATGGATCGCCCTCGCCGACGCCTCACGGCGCAACACGCCGATGCTGTGGATCGGGCCAACGGCCGCTGGACATCTGCTGCCGCCGGACAGGATCATGAGCCAGGGGAATAACGCGCTGTGGCATTATGCTATGCAGATGGGGAAGGAGGCAAGACAGAGGGGCGTCGAGGTGCTGGGGATGTGGAATTTGACGGTGCAGGCGAGTAGTTGGGATGGGGTGGATTATGGGGAGGGGGTTGGGGTTGTGCAGGCGATGATGGTATGGAGACGTGGTTGTGCTGTAGTTGTGGAGGGACTTGGACTGACTACTCGCGCGTGTAGATTATCAACTGGCTTTCGAGGGTGGAGTCGACGTAGGTGCACGGCGATTAACACGGCCGGGCGTGAGTATCACTTTGAATGCTGGTCGCTCGGAGTCGGAAGGGGAAAAGACGGGAAGAAGCACGGAGCACAAGCCAGCAGAAATCCTGCCTCGCATAAACATCACCGCGCCGTGCGCAGCGGCAAGTTGTAGTTCAACTTTACGTCTGCGTATCGTGCCAGCACTTGTGTAGACATGTGTCTCAGATTCCAACCGCTAAGCAACCCCCGCCAATCCCCTCGCTCCCAGCCCCAACCCAACACCAGTGCCGGCTCCAGGGCCACCCACCCCCCCAGCCCTCCGCCCCACAAACCCCCTCCTCTGCCTCCCCGTCCGTCCCCTCCCAAGCCAATTATACTTCAACTCACTCGTCAGCCTCTCCATCATCCTCTGCGCCTCATCCCCACTCTGCACGCTCGCAAGCACACTCACACACTGCAGCATGCGCCCCACCGTCTCAGTGACCTGCGCGCCGTCCATGGGCCTCGGCCGCGCGGCCGGCGGGAGCGGGTGCGAGGATAGCGCGGAGGTTGACGAGGGGGCCACGGTGCTTCGCGGGATGCTGTTGAAGCTGCCGGCGGAGGTGTTGGAGGTTGCGCGCGAGCGCGAGGCGGCGAGAATGGATGCGCCGGCTGAGGAACTGGACTGTGAGGTTGAGGGGTTGGAGGAGGAGGAGGTGGAGAGGGCGGATTGGGAGGGGAGGCTGCTGGGGTCGGAGGGGTCGGTTGCGGTGGCAGGGCGCGCCGTGGGGGCGTCGGTGCTGTCGCCCGGAGTGCCTGCGCTGATGGCTTCGAGCGAGAGGCGGGAGAAGATCGCCATCAGCGCTTCGTGCCGCGGCAGGATGACGGTGTCGCGGAAGGTGAGCAGCGTGATGCGCCGCACGTCGAGCTCCTCGCCCAGCGTCGGGATCGTTTTTTTGCCGCCCGTGCCCGTGGTGCTCTCGCTCGAGCGTGCTAGCTCGCTGTCAGGCAGAGCCGCGCCCCAGAACTCGGCCGCCTCGCGCGGGCTCATGATGGGGCCGCGCCCCTTGAACTCGAGGTCCAGCGGCAGGAAGACGGCCTGCATGAAGGGCAGGATGGTGCAGAAGACGACGATCCACATCTCGACGAGGCTGGGGACGAGGCGCTCGTCGGGGATATGGCGGAGGGTTTGGTCGAGAGACGAGAAGCCCGTTTGGAGCAGCTCGGAGAGATCCTCAATAAGCACAACGGGTGTGCGGCGTTGGATGCACCGTCTCATGTGCACGGAGACGAGGGCGTTAAAGTCTTCGATTGGGGGCCGTGGGTCTTCGCCTTCGAAGATGTTGAGGAGGCGCGCTTTGAGGAGGGGCCAGGCGTCGTCGGGGCCAATGCCTGGGAGGCCGAAGGCGGCACCGAGGTTTGCGACGCTCGCTTGCGTCAGGCTTGGATCGGGGAGGTAGGTGTAGGGGGAGTTTGTGCCGGTGGTGCCCATTGAAAGCCCCACAGCGCCGAGGCTTGCTGGGCCGGGCCAGTCGCTGCGATCAGCGTTGCTGAACGATTCGTTCCGCTGCTTTGCGGACGAGGGCTCGAGGATCTCGTTGATGCTGGATGCGTACTGGGATTGCGCGGCTGCGGCTTTCTCTTCTTTCTTCTTCTGCCGCAGCGCGCGGCCGCCGTGACGGAGGTCAAGGCCAGATACCGACTGGGCAAAGGTGGAAGAGTGGCCGGGCGAAGCGGGAGCGGCGAAGGAGTAGAGAGGCTGAGGTGCGTAGGGGTCGGTAGGCTTAGAGTTGCTGGATGCTGACGACAGAGGGAGGTTGTGGTGGTCGGATGCTCCTTGCAGCTTGTTCTTCTGCCTTGACAAGAAGTGGTGTTTGTGCTTCTCCTTCTCCTTCTGCTGCCCGTCCACGAAAGTGGTCGTCCGTTCGGTTGGTACGAGCGTAGACGTAGAAGCGTTTGCTGACGAGTAAAACGAACTTGCGCCTGACACGGTCGAGTCCACCAGACTCGGCGTTGAGGCGTTCATGGCGAGTCTGCTGGGCAGCGCACTTGTACTGTGCATGGCCATCTTGTTCGGCGACGGCATAGCAGGATTCTTCCTGTCTGCGTCTTTGTCCCTCTCCTTCGATATCCCAATGCTCTTCGGCTTGGAGAAGAGTTTCATCTTCGACTTCTCCTTGCTCTTGACCTCCTTCTCGGGCGCAGGCGACGGCGCATGCTCGGGAGGCAAACCAGGAGAGTATAATGGGCTTCGAGGGAAGGCTGCGTTCGCAGCCGTTGCGGCGGTCAGCCTCAGGCCGCCAATGAAGCCATCTTGACCCTGCTGGCTGTTCTGTTTGACAGCGAAACTTGAGTTGATCGGCGGGACAGGTGGGGGAGACGATTGCTGCCGGCGTGCTGTAGGATGTGCACCGGGGTCGGGTATCGTCTGCGAGCGCCTCCTTAGGTGCTGCGGGTTCTGGGCTTGCATGGCGGCTTGCGCAGCGATCTGGGAGGCCGTGAGGTTGTTGGACATGGTGGAGGAGTTGGACTGGGACGCTCCGGGAAGGGAGGGCTCGAAGAAGCCTTGCGAGTGCTGGCGGGCCCTGTGGCCGATCCGGGAGGACGTGGAGGAGTCGGTAGCAGGCGAGTGGGTCCTCGATGGGTGTTCGTTCAAGGCGCGCGCAAGGGCGCCGCCGGAGGGTCGGCTTGCATTCTGCAGATTTGTAGTAGTACTACCATTCGGATTCCTGACTTCGGGCTGCTGCGGCGGTCTCTTCACGGATAGAGCAGTGATCTGGGAGCTGTCGGAGGAATCGCTGGAGAGGGAGGATTTGCGGCGGCGGTTTGCGGGAGCATCTCTTGGGTGAGCATCTGCTGCAAAGGTGACGGGAGAGCGCAGGGCGCCGCGGGCAGGAGAGGAGTCCATTCGCTGTGCAATATAAGCGTGTCCGAAGTGTGGGGGGGATTTGAGCAAAGCTGACTGGGGGGAGCTAACTTTATCAGACACTGTCAGACTACCTAGGTATATAACGAATGAAGCTACTCGTATCCCATGTCCACAGGCCTGGTCCCGTAGCGTCGATGACAGCCCTCAAGGTTCTCCGCAATCCGCAGGGCTGAGCCGCCATCCCCACCTCTCCCCTGCCGATCTCACATGTCACCTTGACACCACTACCCATTCTGTCCTCCGCATTGCCGTAGTCACCAGCGCCCTAAGGTCAAACAACACCATGTCCCACTCCCTCACAGCAACCTACGCCGCCCCCTCCACCCCCTCCACCCCCTCCAAATCCTTCGCCCACGCCCTCCCACCCTGTCCCTCCGCCCCCTCGACCTCCGAGAAAACAGCCTACCTCTCTGCCCTCCGCCAGTCAGTTGTCGCCCTGCAGGCTGAAGTCAACGAGTTCCTGACCGCGAAGATGGAGGAGGAGAAGGCGGGCGCAAGCACCGCTGGTGGGGAATTGCATGGGGGTGCGCTGAGCGGGGGGAGGGATCGGGATGCGGAGGAGGAGGAGGAGGACGGATATGGGGAGGAGAAGGTGGAGGAATAGTTGCCAGCAAGGGGGTTTCGAGAAGGTATAGAAGCGCTTCCGTGTGCAAGGGAGTGGCTCGAACAGGGCATGGATGTCATCACCCCGTGCCCGCGCTGCACCCAGAAGGCTATCTATGCAAGGTGGATTGAGGGCTGTGGCACGCCGGCGGCGGAGAACCAGACTACCAGCTTGATCCACCCGGAGAGTGAAGTGGAAGTGATGTTCGAGACTAGGGCGCGTGGAGCGAGCGCCATGAGTGGCTATATGAGGTTCTCGAGGCGAAAAAATAAAAGCTCAATGACCAAAAACTTGGCAGACATCACTGTGGCAGTCGCACTACGCGCGGCCGAGCCATCTCTAGCGATCATGTTCCCTCATCTCCACCCCGACCCGCCCTTCGCCTGCCCAGCCCGTCCAAAACACCCATAATGCACAACCTCATTGTCCGGATAGACCCTAATAGCAGACGCGCCAAACCGCTTATGACAAACCGCGCAATGTCTGTCCTCGCCAACCACGACCCTCCTATTTCTTCCCCCCTTCCTCCCCAGCCCCATCCTGCCCTCGCCCTCCCCTAGCAACAGCGCCGCATCCACATTCACCTTTTCCACGCCCGCCAGCCCCTTGACGATGCGCTCCTGATTCATCACGCTATTTGCGCTACGTATACGGCCCCTGAAATACGACTCTAATTCCTTCACCGGCAAAGACGGCGGAATAAGATCAAGGGTGCTGCTCGCCGGTAGCCTTGCACCATGCCGGCTCAGCAGGTCGAGCGCAGGCGGCCAATTAGGCTTGTGCGGGGGTGGAGGGGACAGGTAGAGCGAGAGGAGGGTGTGATAGATGGTGTGCTGTTCTGCGTTCTCCGCGTCCGCGGAGTAAGGCTTCTGGGCGCCGCCGCTGCTGCCCTCGGAGGACAGGTAGACCTGGTTGCAGTAGTCTTCGGCTTTGTCGTAGGCGGCCATTTGGAAGACGTAGATCTGGAGCGCTTGTTTGTGCTGGCCCATGTTGGAGAGGACGATGGCGCGGGATTCGTAGAAGGAGGGATCTATATGTGTGTGTGAGCGGTGATGCTGCGAACAAAAGAGGATTCGAACTATGGGGATTGGGAAGGAGAGAACACCGCTCACCGTCGCTCGGCAGCTGCCTGAAAGCTCTCGCCCGGTTGTACTGCGCGCTGCTCTCAAGGAAGTTATTCAACCGCTCCAGCCACTGCTTCCTCTCGTCATCGCTTTCGAAGGCTCCCCCGTTTTCGTCCCTGAGCCTCTCCAGATACATGTCTATCAGACGCTGGTGGTATTCCGACTTCTGATCATTCAGCTCGTTGATGATATGCTCCAAGTATCTGACCGCAAGCTTCGGATCGATTTGTTCCAGGAAATGAAGCACCTTGTCCCGCGGCAGAGTCTCTGCGTTCTCCGTGTCTGCAAGGAAGACTTCCATTCCTAGCTTCGGATCCGTCCGCAGCGGCCACTCGGCAAACTCCAAGATGAGGTCGATCATCTCTGGCGGTAGCTGTTGCAGGTATGCGACTGTCCTTTGTGGACCACGAAGAACGGGGCTGACCTCCTCTCTCGCTTCGTTCTTGCCAAACTTCTCGAGCAGCTCCAGCGCCTCCCGATGCAGTTTCTTACCGTGCAGGAAGTCGATGAGCTCGTTATATCTACCGCTCTCGTACAGCTTCTCCTCGACGACGTGAGGGTCGCAGAAGTTGTCAAGCCGGAAAAGAGAACCTGCTAGGCTTGGGCTAGCTAGCATGTACGCGCGGAAGAGTGTTGTGTCGACCATGACTGCGACTTCGAACAGCTTCTTCTGCCAGTCAATGTCTTCGGCGTTTTCTGGTAGGATGATTAGATGGTGGAAAGGAGGCTTCAGATCATGACCGCTCTCATCCGGTGGTGGCAAAGGCTCTTTGAGAGTGCCGTCCGTGTTGATAAGTTTCAGCAGGCGGGCATGTGCTTGCACAAGGAAGACCCGCAGCTCGTTCACTGCTACCAGCAAATCTCTACCTTCTGCAAATCCGTCAGCGAACAGCTCTAATGAAGGTGAACATGTACTAACCTAAGGGCTTGTCTGTCGGAACCGTCTCAGTAATCTTGGCTCTTACGCTGGCAGCGTCGTCGAATCTGAGAGACCGGACGGACGCCATATCGGAGTCCACCCGCCTGAGATCTCCCTTGAGCCTGCCAAATAGCAATCGATTAGGCGTACTCGCCGAAGGTTTGCTATCCGCTACGCTGGAGCCGCCTGCGGGCTCTTCGTTATCGCCGTCGATTTCATCCTCCTTCTCTTCAATAGTCGACAGATCGCCGGCGACCACCCTTGGATACAGAGAAATGACCCTCTGCGGGGGGGCCTCCGCCTCTGAGAAGAGGTCTATTGCCTCCCGATACTTGCGCTGCTCAAACAAACCGTGCGCCTTTCGCATCTTAGTCTCGCGCAGCCGGCCCACCTTGTCCTTCAGTAGCGTATCCTCAAGCATATTAAGCAGACTGATAGCCTCATCGTAACGCTTGCTGGATACAAGCGCATCAATCTGAGCCTCGTATTCCAGAGCACCCATCCGCCAGATGCACCTATCGCTTGCCACTAAAAAGCCCTTCCCAGCATGCGCAAGACTGATGTACGGTTGCGGCACATGCAGGAGCGTCGCGTTTGGCAACGATATCGCCTGCAGCAGAGAAAGCGTATCCGGGTTTCGCACCTCCAGCGCCCCTCGGGACGGTGGTGACAACGCCAGCAGATACGGATATGAATACCCCACAGCCTCCGGAGCTGCAATCCACGGCACCTGTTTCTTATCCAACGGATTCCCATCCGTATCGATGAACAGCGTGTTAACATCTTTCGCCAACAGCATCTGGCCCTCCGATAATCTCGTAGCCATCGGCTTCGGCACCCAGCTGCCCATGCCCATATACCCCATTCCCGAGCTATTGACCGCGCCGAACCTCGTCCCTGTCTGCCCCGCCGCAGCCTCACCCGCAGAAACAGGCTTATTGACGTCGGTAATCTTCTGGGTCTCAATATCCACAAGCACGTATCCCGGATCCATACCCGCCACAATCTTCGTCCCCGTCGCCCACGTCAAGCTCTTCACAGTCGCCATAAGACTGACCTCCTTGACCTCAGTGCCCAGCTCCATGTCCGTCCAGCTCCACTGGATGATCTTCCGCTTGACCGCGACGGCCAGCCGGCTCACGAGACTCTGGATCCCCGTCTCGGCGTCCGTGACCACGTCGCTGGTGACAGCGAAGCATGTCGCACCTCGGGTGCGCTCGAGGCGCTCGGCCAGCGCGTAGGTTTCTTGGTCGTGGATTGAGACGTAGGAGTCGGAGAGCGAGACGAGGATGTTGGCTTCTTTTATGCGGGCGAGCTGCTGGATTGGACGGCGGGAGAACTTCTCTTCCTCGCGGAGGAGGTCGACGGCGCGGGGTTTGGGTTGCGGAGTTGGGTTGCCGTTGGAGGTGGTGCCATTTTGGGAGGGTTCGGTGATGGTCTCGTTCACGCGGTAGATGCGGAGGGTGCCGGTGTTGAGGCCGACGAGGAGTCTGTCACCTGGGGCAAATATAAGCTTTCTCTGTTGTGTTGGAGAGCAATGGATCGCCTTTACCATATGCCAGCACCGACTCAATCTTGGACTTGTCGCGCTGCTTGAGCTCGACAATTGGCCGAGCGGTAAAGGCGGACAGCATCCTCGCGGCGTGCTCCAAACTTGCAAAAGCTGTGTAGGTGGGTTATCGGACCATTCTCGAGCGCTGTCTAAGACTACGAGTGGCCATTGCGCACATCGCGCGAACTCTGAAGCTGCTGTCGACCAGCTCGGCCTTGTGACGATGATGCGGCCGGAGCTTCCCAGTCGAAACACCGAGCACCGGCGACGTCCTAGGGGTTGCGAGTACTCACTACCCCCATAACCATCAGCTATCCAGGCAGCACATGCTTCAGTGAGTTATTGAGGCAGGCAAACCAGAGATGTTAGTAGTCAGATACGTTCACAGGGACTGTTGTGGGAGCAGATGTCGAGGGAGAGTGGTTCCATTTATGTACGTTGAGACCCCCAGGCACTATTGCCAAAGTTGGAAGCCTCATCATCCCACGACTTTATTTACAAATGAGCGTCTTGCGCATAGTCGCGCCCTGTGCTAGCAGACTCCGCCACTGAATCCGTATCTTCTCAATAAGAAAGTCCTGGACCAGCTTGTTTCAAAAGTCCATCAACAACGCGCTTCCACCTCCGCCGAAACGAAAGCTTCAGCAACAACCCATAAACCTCAATCCAAAAAGCCCCGCAAAAGGCGGGGTCAGCAGGTCGCAAAGCGCAATACCCAACATACAAAACACGCCCGCATCAGCTAACGCAACGCAACTCTCTCATCCTCCAGCTCAAACGCACAACTCTGCGAAAATGTGCGGAGGGAGGTTTCGACGCTCGTTATCGGTCAGCCTGCCACAGCCTCGGGTCCGAAGATACAGCCAGTGAAGGGCAGGCGAATGAGCGACCAGTTCCCGTATGTCCGGCTCATGCACAGCGCTACGTCCACCGTTCGCGCGACATCGCGTCCTGCGTCACCTCTACGAAGTCCTCGCGGCCGACGGGCAAGCCACGGAAGGCGGGGAGGACGGCGCAGAGGGAGGGAGGAGGGGATGAAGGGCAGCGGAGAGTGCTGGAGAGGAGCAGGAGGGACGGGACTCGCGGAAAAACATACTGAAGATAGAACTCGCCAGCATTCCACGTCATCAGAGATAGCCAAGGAGAGACATGAGCTCATAGTGGAAAACTCGACATTATGGATCAAATGCTACCGTTGACTATGGTTCTGAGAGGGAATGGGGTATCTTGAACGCCGCACAGGATGCAAAGCGGCACAACGCAAAACAAAAAACCAAGAAAAATAAGAGGTCTCCTAAGATTCCTCCCGTGAACACCAGTTTACCGGAGAGGAGGTGAATCCGTCATCCGGTGTGTATTCTCACTCCCAAGGAGCAATGCTACAAAACTTGTAAGAGGATAGAAAGACCTCAGTGACCAAGGTACGTAACCTGAGCGTTTACGACTCATCGGCAGATCCGACCAAGCCTCCGCGTCCCCGACGACTCAGCCCATCAACTCTGCAGAAAGAGGGAAGGTCAAGGAGGACTGATGATTGAACATCAGCGGCGCTGGTCGGCAAATGGATTCGCGGATTTCCCGTCTATCGGTGTCGTTCCCCCAAGGTTTCCATAACTGCTAGCCCGCGCGTGTGTCGGACGCTGAACGGAAGTCCCGACGCTACGCGCGCCGACTTCACCGACCTTTTCGTCGTTCGAGCCAGGTTGTGTTGCATCTTGTGGGCCGAAGACGGGGAAAGGTCGAGGGGTGATTGTGTACGGCGCAGCCTTGTTGACCGGAAGCGGGGTGTCGTATTCGTACGGAGGAGCAGTTTCGTCTCCGCGGTACAGCTGGAAATCGTGGTTCCGAGCTTGTCGGTCGTCGGTGGCAGGGTCGATAGTGTGAGCTTGACCGCCCTCTGCGCGGGTCTTGTCATGACCGTAAAAGAGCGCGCCAGAACGGGCGATGCCAATCAACAAAATGAAGAACCAAATGAGGATGATGCAGGTCGAGATGAGTGCCTCTTCGGCAATGGCGTTCGAGAGTTTTCGGATCAGGGATTGGACTGCCTCTGTAATCTCGTCCTTGGCCTTGGTACCTGGGTTGGCTAGGAAGGAATCAGTGGACGAGTCGTTGGCGATTGAGGCAGCAGCGCCGATCGAGAAGGTATCAGCAGGCATCAACGGAAAATTGACATGAGCATTTTCGTGCACCCATGTGAGACCCTGCTGAATGCCTTGCATTTTAAGCTCAACGAGGCACTTGAAGATACCCTTGACAGGCTCTTCTAGCGGAGTGCCACCGAAAGCCTTCTCCAGCACCGTAGTGATGTTGCCAACAACTGCATTGAGTGTGTCGTTGACAGCGGTGGTGCTAGTCTCAACCCAGCCAAAGACCTTATCGTTTATCTCGAGGTTCGTGTTGGTGATGGCAGTGTTGGTTCCGTTCGCCCAGCTTGTCGAAGCGTTGTTCAATGCAAACACGACCTTTTCCGCAAAAGCGCCCACTTGATTCGAAAGGCCCGGCACCTCCTTCTCGATAGACTTGAGAAGGATGTATTGGCAAAGGCAAGCGAACAGCCCTGCGACTCCCAGTGACAGTACGAAAAGGGCTGGCGTAGACGTGGCGTACGCGACAGCCCACCTAACCAGAGTTTGGTGGCGAGTGGACCTGAAGCGGTTGGCGATCTTGATACCGATGGTAGATGAGTACGGCCTGGAGGAGATGTAAACGACATCCATAGGATCGAATGCGTTCTTGCTGATCAGCTGTGCGCGTTGTTGCATGAGGCGCCAGCGCTTGATCTCTCGCCAAGCCATCGGGATACAGACCAGGATAGCAAGAGTTACGACAACGCCTATGAAGACCTTCCGGGCCACCTGTTCGATGTCGACGAGGCCGTCGAAGAAATCGTTGATGCCGTTGCTCTCTGAGCAGAAGTTGAGCTGTTCCTTTTGAGGTACCGGGAAAGCGGATCTGTCAAACTCGTACGTATCCATTGTCTCGTTAATCAGTTTCCTGATCTCGTTGAATGGCAGTCGGATTACGCCCTCCGCGAAGTTCTTGACTTCTTCGAAGGTCGGTACGGAGTTGTTGAGCTTCTCGAGATCGTCCTGGAGGCCCGACGGCAGTTGGAGGTTTCGGAGAACATCGATCTGTTTGCCGAAGTCGACAGTAGGCTTGTCTTGCTTGTTTCCTGGAAAACTCGTGAAAAGTCCCAAGACGCTGTTGATCTTGTCTTGGAGGCCGCCGGCGACATCAGCGATGTCGTCACCAACGCCATCCAGCGTCTTGTTCAGGAAGTTGGAAACTTCTTCGACGAGTTCAAGAGCCACGTGTAAGCTGCCCCTAACTGCGAGGGTGATGAGGCAGAGGTAGGTGTTGGTGAGCATGCCAATGATGAAAATTACGATCTCGCCGACGCCTTGGACTGCCATGTCGAGCATGGACATGAGCCCGTTGACTGCTTTCTCAACGCCGCTGGCAGTGATCTCATTAACGCCCTGTGACATGTAATGAGGCATAGATGCCATGGCGCTGCCCATGCTTTCGACGCTTGTGCATGCCGAAAGTGCCTGCTTGCGGGCGGAATCCAGGTTGTCGTCAAGGCTCTGAACGGCGATTAGGGTACGAACGAGTACGAGGAAGAGGAGAATGGTCCAGCGATTGATCCATATCTGCGAGAGTCTAGCTCGAAGGCCGAGGTATGGTGTGAGGTATGGCGCTTGGTTTGGTGTAGGTCGTGGCGCGTCCTGCGCGGTGTAGTAGTTTCGCATCTCGTGGTCGCCAGCGGAGAGAGATGGAGGTATGGCCGGAAAGGCGTGGTGTTGGTTCTCTGCGGAAGACATGGGGACAGTATCCAGCACGAAACGTCTGGGTCTATCACGAGGGTAGAATTAGTTCTGTGCCAGCCAGCGGCAGATAACGTAGATGTGAAAGCAGAATGTTGTGATAGTAGATGCGAGCTTGAGTCACGAGCTGAGGAAGTTGGAGGCGGCAAAAATCATAGAGGCACAAAGAAGAAAAGGAAGGCAGAATTAGTCTATGAGTGAATGCAAGACAATGACGGCAAACAACAATGAGATTGACTTGACAAAAGAGATGCGTGACAGAACAGGGTGGGGCACAGCGGGTTTTGTGAATTGAATCATGGACAATAGAGCTAACAATGGAAATAAGCCACAACAACAGACGACGTACCAGAAGACTCGCAGAACCCATGACGCGACCTCCGTTCATTGCATGAAACAAGAGTATCGCCCGGCTCAGACGTTTCAATGCCGTCCAGTCGTCCATGTCTCTATTTTGAGAGTTGAGGCTCTTGGGTCGCGCGGCTTAAAAGATAGCCGCCCTCGGAGAACAGGAGAACGCTTCGCGGCCAGTCGTTCCTTGGTCCAGCGGCCGGTCTGCCGGGGACCAAAACAACGTGCAAGTAAGGAGGCCAAGGCGTTTCGCAATCGACAGGCTCGTCTGCGGTATCGCGAGTCCATCTGCTCATCTTGCCTGCCTTGTGCTCCTCTGCTTGCGACCGTGGAGCGGCAGCACTCGGACACGCAGCGGCAACGCGGCGCTCCCACCAGCCAAAGCCGATGAGGTCGCCGTGAATCAGCGCGTCCGAGTGCTGCCGCCGAAAGAATTGTCAGTCGCGAGGGAGCAACACCTGGAGGCCAGGTAGCCACCCAGAGGTTGCCCGTTTTTGCAGACATTCGGACTGCACCAGCGTTATGTAGTCCAGGCGGCTTCTAGTGGCAGACAGCCCCGGATGGTGGCGCTTTTAGGGCAATTTCCTGCTTCCCTGATCTCGGCTTCAACGTCATCTCTTGAGCACTCACTCTGTACACGAGCACATGCGAAAGGTATCTCCGCAGAGAGCAATATTTTCTGTATGACTATTTGATAATAGAGCGCTTCCTATATGCTGCGATATCTTCCCGAGTACCCGTCCATCCGATGCTGATGGTTGTGCCTTCTTGCTTCGAATTGAGCTTCGAGTTGAGCTGAGCTGAGCTGAGCTGAGCTTCGCGCACACGTGCAGCTCGGCGCCTCGCGGAACTTGCCTCCATGTCCGAGCCGACGAATCTAACACCACTCCTGGTGCACGACGCAATCCATCTCAACTGCTTTCCCCCTTCAAAGCCTCTCTTCCAGAACACTGGCACTTTTTGGTTTTCAACTTGATGCTCTGCCTGGACTGGATGCTTTAGCTCTCCGGCACCCGCCTCTCGCCCATCCGCTGCAACATAGAATATTACGTGCAATATAGCTTCCACGACGAGACTGCTAGAGGCTTCCTTGGATCTTGTCACAGTGTTGCATCCATCTCGTTTTCGTTTCCATGCAGCCATCAATTGAGGGTGCTACGTCTTGAATCACTTCATCTTTGTCTTTCATCGCAGCAAAGTCTCGGTGCTCTTGATTCATTCGTCTTCTTGCGGTTCCCTACAGCTGATCGGCTGATGGATCTCATTGTCCTCAACAATGACTCTCTTCTAGTGCACACCTTGGAGGTAGAGCAGCTCTGCTGGCTGTGGCGCTTTGTTCCGAGTCTGACAGATATCTTCCTTTAGCAGGCTCATGTGTCGCTACTGAGCTGTTATGAATGCTGGTTAAGGAATCTAAGCATGATGGCCGAGTGAGCTCAGTGGTGCGGAGCAGCATGAGTAAGGGAAACACACGCAAACAGCGTTTTCGAGTCATAGTTATTGAACCAGTCCATCCATCAATGCATCGTTCGGTCCTCTGATCTAGTTTTCGTCTTCGTTCCGTTGCGTGCCGTCTTTGTGAAATCGATTGTACTTTTTGTCTTCTCTTGCATGAGTGATCCTCAGCTATCCATAGGCTACAAGAGGCAGGCCGTAATAAGTGCCAGAAGTGTCGCGCAAAACTTCACGGGCTGTTTTCTGCACCTTGGCGTCTAAAAGGATTGCTCCAGGCGAGACCTTCATTGCCCATGTGCTGATTTGAGGACGGATTAAACGCGCTTCTTCCACGAACGGTGAACAGGAGACGCGACGCTTGACCCCTTGGCAAAGATCTATGCTATGTAACACGCGTGACTTTCAGCATTTCCGACGTCAACTGCCCAGTAGGCCAACTTTTGTGACCTCACCGCCACCGCAGAGGCTGATCACCACGAATTGACAGTCGTGATCCCTCACGTCAGCACACCTTCCAATCTCTTACCGCCGTTACCGCGTCTGGACCTTCACCATGTTGCCGTCACAACATAAGCAACTTCAAGATATTACGATCCACCGGCACCGTACTCCTTCAGCTACACGTTGATTGCACGGCTCCGGCTAAGACCTCTCTCAGCTCGCTCAGATCAGGCAAACATCGGCCCCCTGTGCCGTAGGTTCCGTGATTAGGCCGCTCAATAGCTCCCGTGATGGCTACTGCTTGTCGGTAGGACAATAGCAGCCTATTCGTATCCGGCTGCTGGGCACCTTCAACCTTTGCGAACAGCAACCCCTCGCACATCAATAGCATCAACAGCAGCCACAAGCTTCGTGAACATATTGTTCACTTCGAGCCTCAAGTAGTTACAAGAGCTACCGATGCTCATTCAGACTTAGCGCCACATCATCACACCCAACGGAGGCTCACCTCGGCGGTCACGCTCGATCCGGCTTAGTCGTTCGTTGCTGCAGCTCGAAGCCAGCGGTGATTATTCTTCCTTCTTTTACAAAGAAGCGGTCACCAATCTGTTCACCTTATCATCCACTCTATCAAAGAGCACCTGTGGCAGGCGAGCACAACCCGCAGTCGGCAGATCCACAGGCGGCTGAGCACATCATAAAGCACCTTACTGTCTGTGCTGTGCTAAAGACCCGCTCCGAGAATACCACAAGCATAAGTACGTACAGTCCTTCAGAGCCTCAGCGGTATGCATCTGTTGGGAGGAGCCATCTTCAAGAGCAGTGTGAAGTTTGAGGGAAAGCTGGACTCCGGCGGTGAAGGTACGCTTCTTCGTTTCTTTGACCCCCCGACCATTTACTTACCGACTACACACGCTGCCCGATCTTCACGTTCTGGAGCTTTCCGAAGACTTTGTAGGCGCAGCGGATAGTTAATCGCGAGCATCCTACGGATCTTATGAGGGTCCCCTTTTCCCATAGTTCAGCTCGTCGCTCATTCACTCTGGGCTCCTGGCCCGATCCGTCGGGAATCACTAACTTGTTTGTGATTCACAGTTTCACAAAGCATCTGGGATCTTCATTTACCTATCGCCGCACGCCACAAGTAGACTTCCAGTTTCTACACTAAACAGGGAACGAACCAAGGGGGGCGCTATCGAGAATTGCAGCTCCCGCAAGTAGCTACCAACCGGCCAAGAAGTTCACTGCGTGCCATCGGAGCGCACAACGGAGGCCATCAGTCAATGGCATACAGCTCATCCAGGACATGGATATCCCATGGCGCACGCGAAGCCGAGAGATTCGATGCATTTCAGACTGCTGCGCGCCGCGACCATTTTAAGAATAGCAGTCCCTTCATCCCCAAGGATATCGTTACGTGGGTGACGCACAGAAAGGAAATGCAGGACGCCTACGTCAGGCGCGAGAGAAGATTGATTGAGTTCATCGAGCAAGAACGACAAGCACGCCAAACCCAGCCGCCGGCACGCCCAGCTCTAAACGGCAAGCTCCTTTCCGGATGCCAAGGGGCCGTGTTATCCCACTACACGATATGGTGCAAGAACTGGGATGTTCCATGGAGGGTTTATGCGCTGTGGCCGGGCTACAAGGAGAGGCAGTGGGAAGGAGACGATCGCAACCACACAAATGTTGGACGCTACCTTCCCTTGCCTCGTCTACCTGGCAATCCAACAGTCACATTCAGCCATATTCCTGCGATCGAGCACTTCCCTTTTGATGAAGTGCGCAGGATACCTACCATGGAGGATATCTTTCTGCCGGTAGATGAGATCGAGGATGAAGTGGTGCCGGATCTACTCAACAAGGACCTCCTCGAGGAGCTTGACTCCCACGACATATTCTAATGTCTCCTCCGTCGATGCGACTTGCGAGCGGATCGGCTCTCAACCCCCCAGCAACAGTGATGGGAGAATGGTGCGTCGGAGGACTTTAGGAGGGAGTTGGACAACTCGATCTCGGTGCAAAATGGTTTCCTCTGTACTTCTCACCTTCAGTCCCCTTCTTTGAAGTGATTTGCAATCTTCCCACACATCTTGCACATGTTTTTCTGCACCACTTGCACATACCCTCCACCAATGCGTTCACGGGTTCCTTTTAGCGGCTGCGTGGATTTCTTCTGCCTTTCACAAGAATACAGGGGCGGCACTGTATGTCACTTCCCAGGCAAGTGACGGCGCTATGCAAGTACAGGATCAAGTCAGGCCATGGCTCACCACGGTGTTTTGATTTTACTCCAGATCGTTTTACGGGCAGGACATCTAGCGGCATCTCTGGGCATTTCACTGGCGTTGGGCTAGGACTTAAATTTGAATCACATTCTGCTGGCATGCGATCATTCTTACCCCGTGTGCTGTGCCTCTCAGACTCTCAATCTAGGGGATTCGGGATCGATCTTACGTCGACCATCATTTGCAAACGAGGTTTAATTTGAATGAACTCCAATTGAGGAAGTTGCGCCGGTACTTGGCTGCCGCAGAGGGTTCCGGCCAATTTCAATCTCGCATAGACACGTGGTGACACGCTGCGCACGTGGTGACCGTGATCAGCCCCGTGGCAAGGCTGCACTTCGTGACATCTGGTGTGACGAAGCAATTGTGCACAATTTCATGTCACTCTTAGAATCGGGCTATCATCCCTGGACGATTCTTCTTAGCATAGACTTCTACTCAACAGCTACCGATTGTAGTTCCGAAAACTTCATAGTCTTCATAAATGTTCATATTCCACGGTTATTGGCATTGACTTCCCTGCAGCTGGCGTTGCGATGTTGTTCACGACTTCTCGGTCACACTCACAAACACTTCTCTAGAGACGGCCTCGCCAGCTTTGCTCGTACCTGACATGCTCTATTTGAGCACAACCAAATATAACACAGCGAATCCAAAGCACTTACATAAAGATCGATACAAACAGCTCACAAGATCCACATACAACCGTCTCAAATGACACTATACGTCGCAACCATCTTCTCCCCAAACTAGCTCTAATGTGCACCAAATTGCAATATGTTAAAAGCCAGCGGCCAGCATCAACCCATACCCAAGCGTGATGACCACCACGAACGCAATAAGCGAGCTCGGCACGCCCCTCGTGATGAAGTGCCTGACCTGCAAATACCTCACTCCGGTGTGTGGCTCCTCCATCATGATTGCAGCTACCCACGCGTTAGCCCCTTCGTTCATGAAATACAAACGGCAAGAGAGACTCGACGAGGGAACACTTACTCATATTCGGAAACCCACTCGTCGGCAGCCCCATCGCCGCCGAACACATCAACACGCTCGCCATGACCAGCAGATTCGGATGCGGCTCGCTCATGCCCTGACCTACCTGCTGCACCAGCGGGAGCACAATGAGCGCAGCAACGGTATGGCTGATGAACGTCGCGACGACCAAGATCATCGCTGAGAAGACAATCATCACAGAGTACAAGCTCAGCCCCTCGACCTTCGTCGTGATCGTACCGGCGATGGTATGCAGCAGCCCCGAGCTATTGACGGCCTTCCCGAGCGCCAGACCCCCGGCAGCAAGGATAATAATCGTCCAGAGGAAGTTATTAAAGTCTTCCTTCGTAAGAATTCCCGTGCCGAAAAACAGGACAATGGGGATGATAGCCACGACACCCATATCGCCGAACACAGGCTCGAGCTGGTGCGTCACGCACCACAGCACGATTGTCAGAACCGTAACCACGGAAATAAACCACTGGATCCCGGAGAATTTATCCTTCATGGGCCGGATCGGCACGATAGTCGTGTTCTTCCCAGGCTGGAACGTTGCGAGCAGCAGCAGCCAGATCAGCAGGATCGAGATGATGCACACGGGCAGCGCGATGAAGAACCAAACACCCCACCCGGGCTGCGGCGACATATTCTGCAGCGCGATGAGGTTCTGCGGGGACGCGATCGGCGACGCCGCACCGCCCATGTTTGAAGACAGCGCGATACCAAGCAAGAGGGCCTTAGTCATTGCGGAGTCGGCGGGCAGGTTACGCAGGATGGGCTGGATGATGGAGAAGCACAGAACGGGCGCGGCGACATTGCTGATCCACATGCTGGCGAACATGGCGACGAACATGCTGGTCAAGAGAACGGTGCGCGGTTTGGTGCCGGCTTTGCTGAGGACGAAGGTGGCCATCATCTTGGCGATGTTGTATTTGGACAGGGCGGCCGCGATGGTGAAGCCCCCGAGGAGGAGCATAATTACTGGTGTCCACATTGCGCCGAAGACGTAGGATGCCGCGGGTTTTGACTCGAGGCGGTTGTGCGGCTTTTGGTCTGAGCGCACGACGCGGAGGATTACGACGAGGAAGGGGACTAGTAGGGATGTGACGAAGAGCGGTATAGCCTGTGAGCGCGTAAGGATGTGTTCTAAGCAGCCAGCTGAATACGATTACCTCTGTAGCCCATAGTAAGCTGACGAAAACTACCATAGCAAGGCAGTTCTGCTGCTCGGGCGCCTCCATGATAGGAACAAAGACAAGCACGAAAAAGGTCGCGATGATGGCAATCAGTGTATAAAACGTCGAGCTGAGCAACCACTGGGGACAGCGGTACCTGCCAACCGGCGTAACGATCTCCTTTGTCGCTGGTGGGGCATCGTCACCTTGCCTCCGTGCATTGCGGTAGTCTGTGTCATTACCGAGCATAGTCTGCCTGATGCCCATATTCGCAGCCTGCGCTTTCCTCTCAATGCCTATCATCTCGCGCCACACTGTGTTACGCTCCCACACAACATGCTCACGTAGGTGAAGCCTGAGTTCGCGCTTCGCCTGATCCACATTGCCGTTTGTGACGATGTTGGCATAGGCCTTTTCCAACTTCTGAAGGTTCTCGGTGAGGCGGTCCATTGTTGACTGCTGGAATGGATATTGCTTTTCCACCTTTTCCATGTACGAGCTCTTCAAGTTCCGATCAAGGATCTTGTCGTACTTCTTCAGGACTTTCTGGAAACCAGTCCTGTTCAGCTGGATGAATGAGCGAAGCTCACAAAGATTGACATAGTGACTTATGGCTCGCTTTTTGAGGGTGATGCCTGTATCATAGAGTGCAGAGAAATTCTGGTCGCTGAAATCGTCGTAGGAAGCACTCATTCGTCGGCCTTTATTCGACTGTTGGTCGGTGTTCCGTATATTTGGGCTGCTAGGTTCTCGTTCCCGTGCAGACCCGTCATGAGATTTGGTCTTTCTCAGCGCAGACAGCTCGTCTGTCGCCTCGTCATCGCTGTCCGCCTCCCGCTGTTCATCGAGGCGTCTGAGTGAACCCCGCGACCGAGTCTGACTGGCTGTGCTTGCTCTCCGGTTCCTTCCGAGCCCGAAGGTGAAGCTCTGGAAGATGCTACTCTGTCGTGCCCTACCAATTGTCTTGCGACTGCTTGGTGGGCCGTCGGCCCCATCCATATCTACTTCGTCATGCTCCTCTTCATATTCTTCTTCATCGGTGAGCAGAGAGGCGACCTCGCCGAATATCTCCAGCTCCTTCAACTGGTAAAAGGAGCAAATCTTATCCAGCTCATGGTCCAACGCATTGATGAACACCTTGTCTGGGTCATCTGGGGCGCCATTGAGGAGAGGGGAGGATTCGGCATCTTGTGTGGGAGGGCCGGCAACCTGGTGTATCTGTTTCTCGAGCTGGTATATACTTGATTCGAGGGATTGGTGTCAGTATCCTGGCATGAGGGACCGAGCAGTGAGCACAGCGCTTACAGCTTCTTGAGATTACTGTAGGCTATGTAGTGGCTGCTCCAATCGGGCACAGCATTGAACTGTATGCTGTGGGAGAACTTCATCTCGGCTTCCTGGTGAAGCCTCTCGAGCTTCGCCCACCGCTTGCGCTTGCGCCTGTCTTCCCTCTCCCCGCTGGCGTGCTCTCGGAGTTTTCCGGTTGTGCTGAAGTCCTGAAGCTCGAAAGTGTCTCCGCTAAGATACTCGGGTCGTCGGCTTTCTTCCAAAGCCAGCGCTGCCGGGGGGCTCCGTAAGAGCTCTCAGTGTCGGCAAAGTTGGATATGGCAGTGGGTCGAGTCAATTGTAGACGGCGCGACCTTGTAGCCCCAGCCGCAGTTCGTCATATGTTCTTTTTGTGCTGCAGGGTGGGTTGCTGAACGCCGAACGCTGATCTATTTAGCGGCCCAGACAGCAAGTCGACGCCCCGTGTGCACCAAGCCAAGTCGGTGATTGTGATTGGGCAGGGTTCAAGACTCGTGACCTTCAGCGCCCTCGCCATCCTTAGCCCTCCCTTCCACTCCACCGTGCCGCACTTGTCCTCTGCCCGTCAATGTTGAATTTGTTGTCACGTTACATATGTATATCATGGTCACGGCGAACACTTGGACGCTACTCGGGAACTTGTTTTCTATTGCTCCGCCTACAAGCGCCCGCCTCATGTGTATTCCTTTGTCCTTTGTTCTATATGCCGATTAGCCTGCCATTATCAAGCCGGACAGCTTGACCAGCGAGCAGGCACTCTCCTGTGCCGTCACTCATAGATGAATACCCACGCCAAGCTCAAGATCAGTGAGATATCCCAAAGGAAAAGAAAAGCAAAGAGCCTCCTGAAACCTCGCGAAGCTACCGCAGTTGAGAACGCCCAGAGTTCGGATCGAGCCACGCCATATACCGCGAAGGTGGCCGTCGCTGCCCTTTCAAAACACATGCTTCTCGTGCAGTCATAGGCATGCCGGAAACCCACTTCCACTCGTCCCGGAAAGGGATGCGTGTGAACCCGCTGGGCATGTCTGATGCGCGACCATCCGTGTAACCAGCCTTCCCAGCGAAGTTTTGCTGTGCTGTGCTTGCCGTAGGCCCGGGAAGATAAGCAATATACGATCCGGCTACGGTTGATGATCCATTAACGAGTCGAGTCTGCTTAGTGATTATGTCCAACATGGCTGCCGAAGCACTGTTGGCGTGTTCGGAACCCCTTGCGACTGAAGCTGTTCGCCTGACCGGGAGCGACGGTGGGCGAACAAGCCGAGAGGACTGACGTGGACGATCAGGCCCAGGTTCCTGGGCAGAAAGGCTCAGTTTCGGTATCCAGCTATCGGAGTGGACGTGGTCTACCAGTAATTCGTGAGCAACAGTTCGGACATGAAGGGGAGCATCGGATCGTTCGGCATACTTCTCGTCGTTCGCACGATTCTTGCTTCCTCCGTAGCACTAGCTTCTTCCACTTTGCGTGCTGCTTCCACTTTGCGTGCTGCTTCCACTTTGCGTGCTGCTTCCACTTTGCGCGCTTCTTCCTCTATCCGTTCCTCTTCTTCTATGTGCGGCTCTCTCATTACGCGCGCTTCTTCCTCCATGCGTAACTCTTCTTTTTCTTCCTCCGTGAATTCGTCTAATAGATCGTATCCGAGCAAGTTCGGATTACGCATCTCGGGTTCAATTCCGTAGTCACTCCCGACGGACTTGCCGTCTACGAGTGTTACTACTATCGTGGGTATGGACATCGATGTTCCAGTCGAGCTCATGGTGATCGAAGGTAGCAGCAAGTCCGGACCAGCAAGCAAGATCTCCGAAGTTTCCTGACTTCAAAGTCTGAAGCGATTTCAAAGCTTGAAGTGACTTCGAAGTCTAAGGCGACTTGTCTAACACGAGAGACTTCAACTGCACGATGCGTGCTCCGATTTGTATGCCAGAGCCAGCAGAACAAAGGCATAGTATCACAAGTCACAGCAGTGAAATTAGGCAGTGTGGTAGAAACCTTAACAATGTACCGTACAATGTAATTGCAGTATTCACGCTCGGATCAAAACACTCCACTGTTCACGATCAGCGACTACAGCATAGAGCACCGCTTCGCATTGGGAGTGGTCATGATGGCCGTGTATGCTCCTGGCAACGATACCAAGAACTAAGGGACTCTGGGCGTAGGATACTGCAATTCGCACCATTTTCTTGAATCATTCCCTATCTACTCCATTCGTACATCATCATAGGCTCTACAGCTAAGGCGTACATTTCATTGTAACCTCCAGGCCAGCTGCAAACTGTGCTGAACTCCTCGTCAATTTCCAATTTCGCGCTCACAACAATATTGAGGCTGCATGTTGTGTAGCACTTCATCGCTCGAAGACAGTTGAAGCACGGAGAGCTCAATATCAGATTATAAAGTAGATATTTATACTACCTCAGAAAGCTCTCACGGTCGCGGAACTGTCAAAGTATATAGAACCTCCCAATCACCAAACCCTCCCCCCTCGCCATGTTCAGCCCTCACTTCTTCTTGATACCGAACAAGCCCCGGAAGAAGCCCTTCTCCTTCTTCGCTCGACGCTTCTCCTCCGCTTCCCGCAACTCATCCTTGCCAGAGCCGGGAGCTCCCCCATAAATCTGGTTACGACGATCGGAGAAGTCGCCGTGAAAGCCAGTCGGGACAGACCTCGCGTATTCTAGAGGATGGACGCTCGGGTCCGTCCTCCTGCTCGCTTGGGGCCTCGTGGTCTGCACCGCTCTCGCCGGCGGTGGAGGCCGAGCGGGAGTTGGGCGGACCGGCGGGAAAAGACTATAAGTCGGCGCGTTTTGCGGCTGCGTTATGGCACGAGCCGGCCGCGCCGGGCGAGGAGGGGGTGTCTTATGCTTCGCCAGAGCTCGGAAGCGTACCTGTGTCCTCTCATGCACCGCAGCGGGTTGAGTGCATCGTCGATTTCCCCATTCGTCGAAATCACTGTCGATACCATTGACGCGAACAATAGCATTGACCTTGACCGTGGGCTCAAGGGGACTGACTGCCCTCGCGAGCGGACTAGGTGATCGCCGCGGACGACCAGGAGCGAAGGGAGAAGCCGATGGGGCCGTGGAGCTGTACAAGGACTCTTCCTCGCTCTTCTCCTCGGCGGGTGTAAACCCGGGAGCAAACCCCATGAAGTGGTTGACTTGCGCGAAGTCAAGCACACTGTCCCGTATGTTTACATTACGCTTGTTTTCGGGACTTGGGGCTGCAGGGCGATGCTCGGGCGCCTGCCCCATGAAGTGACTCGCCTGAGCGAAGTCGATGACGCTGTCCCTTACCCGGAGTTCTGCTGTCGGACGCCGTCGTTGAGGGCCTTCAAGAGGCTTCCTCATCGCGAGGGTGTAGTGCTCCTCGAGGTACGCATGGTATGCGTGGTCGTTACCAGCAGGCTGCTGGTTGGTGTTGTGCCGAGGGAGACCTGCTCTCCTCTGACGAGCTGCGAAAGATTCCTTGTTACTGTTGCTGCCGTAAGTCATCGTGGTGGTTCTCTTGAGTGAGTGTTTTGAGATTTTCTTTTGATCCTTGGATGCGACGGTGGAAAGCTGGCTTTGATTCGGAATCTTTCTGAGAGAACGAGTGGTTTTTTTCGGAGGAGGAACAGATAGCCAGCTGCTGTTAAGTATTTAAATTCTGTGTTGAGACCTTCAATGACCTACACTGTGTTGCACGTTCACACATTATTCCTGAAGCTACGCTGGTATGAATGTCGAAGTGCAAGCACAAGGCCATTGTTTTCCAGTGTTGAGAAACAATGAGGGCGCGCTGTGCAGATACACAGCTGGACAAAGGCATTGTGTAACCCGCTACGGATGCTTTGTGCGTATTGCAAAAACTCCAAAGCCGTGTGAGATGGTCTCACATGCTTCCCAGTTTGCCGCTTGAATGAGGCACTGGCGGTATCCTTGTTATGTGTGCAAGCGTGGCATCTTCAGCAGGCCGGCGAGGGACCGCTAGGCTGGACCGCTATGTTTACCCTGCCCATCTTGGAAAATCGCATTATATTTAGTGAGAACGGAACGATATTTGGATGTGTTTATATATAGAAGGAACAAAGAATGCAGCTCAGCAAGGCAGCGCTCGCCCGCAAGCGCATGCCTACGCAAGCAGCTCATTACAATGAAGGATCTCGCGGCAGGAAGAGGAGAAAACTCAGTTTTCGGGCACGCAAGGCACGGAGAGGACGCCCATGACTTTCTGAGCGGCGTACCAATCCCTTCACGTACCTTCGAAGGGTTGAACTGCGCCTTGCGACGCTCTGCACCTGCGGCGAAATGAGGACTTGGAGTCTTTCATAAGCTCCTTTAGCGGTCGCAACACATGCATTTTCTCTCCGGAGAGGACCTGGCGGACACCGCTCGTATACGCTAGATATTTCTCTGCCCGACTCATGCAGAAATTGGAGAACCTGACCCTGCGGGCCGGAGGGGCGCCTTCAGGAATCGAATCCCGTCGAGGGTATGTGCATGCCTCGATCTTCCTTTTCCAATCCGTGTACTCCGACTGGACTGTCACGGAGAGCACGAAGTCTTCGTTCATTATGCCGTCGCTTATCAGAGTGTCCGCAGACCTTGCCCAATTCTCAAGGCGTACTTCTGGTGGAACAAGGTTGCTGTCTTGAAACAATTCTTGGGAGGACTGAGGTTCCAAGCTGATCGTAGAAGCAGTATCATAGTAATGGAACGATGACGCACTATCGTATCGAAAGTGTCGCCGCCCTCTGAAGTTTGTGGTCAGACTATCGGTGGGGCATGGCCGAGATTTCAGGCGTCCTTCAGTCATCATGTTGCAGCGGTGCTCGTTTGATGCTGGGAGAATCTGGCTTCCAGGACCAGTCTCTGAAGAAACGTACCCTTGACTCTGGGATACATGTTTGGCGCTAACCGTTTCCAGCTGAGGTTCCTTACAAGCGGACGTACCGGGTATGCACACGGCAGAATGCTCCGCGCTTGGTTTTACACCGAGCCTGGACGAAGCGTCTCTTTCACAGGCCCCTTCGGTAGGGTTCTCCCGTTTGGTACTGACAGGTAGTCCACATTGTGCTGGATTCGACATGGAACGCAGCAGCGCCAAGATATCCGCTTCTAGTGCCTCTTGCCTCAGAGCCGCTTGACTAGGAGCCTGCTCCTCGTGGGTGCGCTGCTCGACTGCCTGCTTCCCTGAATGCTGTGTCGTCCATGGTGCCGGGAAGCGTTCTTGTGGCAATGCAGGAGCATCCTCTGCATCCGAATCCTCGGGTAACAGAGAGCGGAACACTTTCGGGACGTCACTCCAGCTTATCCGTTGCGCTGTCTCGTCTTCTGGAAGAAACACTGGTCCATGGCGCGCGTAATGACGCGGCAATCTGGAGATCGACTCTGGTGCACCAGCGCAACTTCGCAACGAAGCGAAGCTCTTTTGTTCAAGTAGCCGGACTGGACCCTCTGTTAAGGGTGCATGATCGGAGAGATAGGAACGATTCTTTTGAACTTTCAATGGCGCAGGCATGTCTTCAGCCGAGCACTGAGCTCTGTCTGGCCAAGTATCGCGCTCGACCATGCCCGAAAACTCCGTATCCTGAGCGCAAGGTTTGGACCGCAGCGGGAGTTCACTGCTTCCGGTAGAACGAACTCCGCCATTGGTGTTCTCTGCCCGGCGTACGGCCATAGCGGCCATGCGGTTGGCAAAAGAGGCCTGGGAGACCTCGTCCGCAGGCCGCTGGTTACGTGACGCAGCACCTGTTTCCAGGGTCCCATCCAAATTTGAGGGCATGAAAGGATCCGCACCTTGGAGCCTCGGATTAGGTAAAGGAAGTAGGAAGTCGCCAGTCGAGGGGTACTTCATGTATATGACACTCATCCTGACTGCTCTTATTGTTCTACGAGCAGTCTTGAGACCTCTTAAAAGCCTCGCCACGATACGCATGGCTATTGGAAAGTCGAGCCTGCAGCCGCCTGGAAGCGGCTGCCGGTGCTCATTTGATGAGCGACTCCTCATTGGCATAGTCTTGCGAATCGGATTGGACGTCCGCCATTCGTTGCGAGTCGGCGTGCCGTTGAACCGAAATGAGGAATGACCTGTCTGATCTAGTTCTTGGGCCATGTTGGAGTTATGCGCGCTCTGCGAAGATAACGCTTGCTGATAGGTCAAAGGGCGATGTAGATTGTGAGAAGAATTGCTTGCCATTCCAGATGGGTTTGGTGACTTAGACAGGAGGAGACGGACCGAGGGATGATGTTCTTACCAGCAGAACGAATGGATGCAGCCAGAAGATACGCGGCGAAAAGAGTGATATACCTAGGACCTTGCTAACAGAACATATGAGAGACATCTTAGAAAGACGTCTCCTCATACTGTTTCATCCATAGCTTGGACGTGTCTCACACAAAGCAAAGAAAGAGGGCGGCGCACATGTTAGCTGGAACAGCTATTCACAGCTTCGAAGGGATTACATTGGCTAAGGGAGGGCCATGTTCTGGTGTAAAACTAGATAGGTAAGGTATATAGCTCCCTCTTTGCGGGGCCTGATCCCGTAGATACCGCAACACATGATAGTTAACGTAGAAGCTGAACATAGGCATAACAATGTTGAACCGGCTATGTGCTCCGCATACAATCTGTCAAGTCTGTAACGAGCACACAAGGCAGCATCTGTTGGACAGGAAACCGTGCGTGCTGGGACGGTGTTGACCGTATTTGCAAGTGTTCATCGTGGATTAAGAGAAGTGATGTCTGAGACGGCGCAAGGGAGTTGAGCTCTCACGTGACTAGAGCTCATAAAGTCACGTGCCAGACACCTAGGAGCGCGATGTTCTTGCCGGCAAGGGTACACTCTGGATCTTCTGAAGAACCATAGTTGGGTTGCTTGATGTGTATCCAGCCCTTCGTAGCTTCTTGGTAGACGCTCGGCACTAATCCTTCCCACCGAGAACAAAAGCGACGAAGCGAGTAGGCTAAGCAATGGAGTAACCTCCAAAGGACTTCATCTAAGCCAACGCAGTGCAGTCCAGACAGGACAACACCCTAGCAGGTCTAGACATTATCCTCTACGCCCTAACAAGGTGTTCCATGTTCCTCCATGCGAACAATTATATGTGATAGGAACCTGATCATCACCTTTGAACTAACTATTTTGAGCGCCTGGAAGTAAAATGCACATCACCGCGATCCGTACGGTCAGCAGGGCGGATCTGCTCAAAAACTGAGAGGAATGATGTGACTTCGTGACTCTCTCAAGTTCATCATTTTCTTCCAAATCCAGACCGGAGAGCAGCTGTGGAGCGTTTCGCCGGCCGTATCACCTCTGCCTCGCTCTCAGATAGGTCTTCTCCACCGTCGAGATCTTCTCCGTCGAGCTCGTCCTCATCGGATGTTTCATCTCCAGTATCATTCTCCGTCTCTTCTGCTTCATCATCCAGCATTTCATTTTCATCCTCGCTCTCGTCGTCATCCTCATTAACGTCCTGGTCCAATCCACTGACTGTGGTTGGCATGTCTTCCCCTTCATCCCCAGAACTTTCACTCTCGCCCACACGTTCAAAATCTCTGAGTCGACCTCCCTTGCCTAACACCTTAGGTGGTGGAACGCCACCATTGTTCGCTTTTGCGGGTTGAGGAACCTCCACCTCAGCCTCATCTGACTCCTCGTCTTCTCCCTCCACGTAGATTACTCCTTCGTCATCGTCTTCCTCATCAACTGCTGCGGACCGTTGCATACTTCTTCGCAGTTCCATCTGCGCCGACAGCATGTCCAGTTTGCCCTTCAATGTAAGCAGAGGCTGTAGTCCGCTGGCGCGCTCCTTGATAACTCGGTTCAAGCTACCAAGCCTGCGCACGACATCTTGTTGACTTGCCAGATAGCCACCATGCGAGACTAGCGACCACTGAACCCATATTAACAGGTTGCCCGCACGCCCTGGTCTGTTGTGTAAGCGTTCGGCAAGTCTCTGTAAAAGGTTCGACACGAGTGGCGATGGTAGTCTTTCAATGGTCGAGCGTACGCTGTCTAAATCATTCATCTCGAAGCAGCTCTCGAGCAGTTGTCTGTCGTTTGTTTTGAGAGCCTGTGTCAGGACCGTGCCCAGAGATGTAGCAGACGGTGCAGTAAGTGTTCGGGTGCCGACAGTGGGCACTAGCTCCTTCGACCGCGCAGTAGGGTCTGCGAATGAAGCCTCGATGTCGATATGTTCAGGGGCATTTGCTTGCAGCATTTCTCCAAATGATGGCTCCTCGGGTTCCGCAGCACCGGCAATGTCCGCAGGCTCTTCCGTCCCCTCCACATCGCCGTCCGCCATCTCTGTGTCTTTTACGGGGACATCGCTCGAATGGGCGGCGGGGCGTTCGGCAGCCCCAGCCTCCGCTTGTTCGTCAGCGGAGCTTTCGTAGTCGCTCTCGTCCTCCTCTTTGTCACTCGAAATCTCCACCACCTCTCCCCCGTTGACGTCTTGCATGTCGACGTCACCATTACTCTGCTCTCCCCTCCCCACCACGGCACGCGACTCATCCACATTATTCTTGCCAGAACGCTTGACACCGTTTATTGCGACCGCCGTCAACTTCTGCCCTCTGCCTGCCCCTGATAGTATGCCCTCCAATCCACTCGACGGTTGCTCGGACGGTTGCTGTGAGAGCTTGGCTCTTTTTGTCGGTGGCTGCAATGATTTCGTCGCGGTGCCGGACGGCCGACTCCGGGAAGAAACGGCGGCGACCATAGTTAGGGCGCACGGCTGCAGGCTGCGGGTAAAGCTCTGTCGTGGGATCCGGGAGGGTAGGTTTGGGGGCGCGACAGTCGTCTTCGAGATGGCCGGTGAACAGCCTCTGACACCGAGCGTCGACAATTTTTTGCGTTCGCTCGCAAGGCGGGCGCAGGGGCCATGAATGATGACCGGGGTGGCTCTGATGGATGGATGGATGGATGGATTAGATAAGGCAGGCCGCCCCCTTTTCCGTGCGGCTTAGCGGTGGGATGACAGGATGATTGGTTGATTGGGCGTTCATTGCCGAGCCAGCTTTCTTAAAGGCCGGGCTGGCCCTCTTCGCAATCCGACAAAAAAGACCCAAGGTTCGCGTTCCATCTCACATCCGACCAACGACGCGCTCCTCGGATCATCCTAATACCGCCCTCCGCTACTCGCAGTCACCCGCAGCCCAAACATCTTTTCTGGAATATTCATCAACCCACGCTCCACGGTCGCTTTCACTAGCTGACCAAGCTGTCTCCGACGGGTTCTGCTCGTAAAGCGTCGCGACCGCAGCACTCCAGACGCGTGACTAGGCAGATGCTTCGCGGTGAAACGCCAAGCTTACGCAGCAACATCATCAACTCTGGGGTTCGTGTCACATGACCTGGAACAATCTCGCCTGGCGCCTCCGTCTCGGCTCTGCATAAATCTGTCGGACATCTCCATCTGATCCTCGATTCGTATTTTCTAGTTTCCAGCGCCTGGAATCGCGTAAGCCACCCCCACCAACTCCATCGACGCGCATTCCATCCGCCCCCTCCTTGTCGCGTGTCCGCACTTGCAAACCTGCAAAGCGCCCCGCTGCCTTCACCAGCTTTAGCGCTGCTCTCATTGGCACTCAGACCAGGTGTTGGTGTTCTGCGCAAGCGCGGCTCTGCGAAAAGCTTATCCGCGCTTCTTCACTGTTTGCGCCGGCTGTAGTCGAGCCCGCGTCACGGCGCGTCGCATCCTCACCCACGGCTACTTCGCATTCACTCCCAGGGTACCAGCGCGTCCTTTCTCACGTTGTTCCATGGCAGTCCTGACCACGCCGTCATTGGACCAGACTTTCATTGCGCTCAAGACACAGCCCGTTCCATCAGACGAGATGGCGTTGGATTCCACGATCAACGGGTGAGTCGCGCTCGTTCCTTTGCACTCTCTCCTTCTGAACTCACCTGTACTCAAGCGCATGTATTTATTGAATCTATTTGCAGAACTGCACACCATCATGATCCTCTCTTCGATGATGACGCGCCTTCCGGTGACAATGCGCCGGCCGCTCCTGCGCCTGAGCCGCAACTGGCTTTCGTCACGCACAATAGTGAAGCCGCAACCACGAACGGCGCCACTGACCCGGCATCGCCGCCTGTGACTGCACCCGTCACCGATGTCTCCAGCGGCATCGCTCCTGTCGCCGACTTCCTTCCTGACAAATCTCCACATCTCGAACCTTCTCCAGACGTACAAAACGTAGTCGCGACGAACCCCGGTGTCCCTCCATCCATCGATCTTCCGACTTCAGAAATGCGCGAAGACACCACGTCAATCCCTGCATACCAGCCGACCCTAGACACCAGCACTGAAATGACGCCTTCGCCTTCGACGAATCCAGTCGAGGCTGCGCCACCGAGCGACGCGCAAGAAGTTGGTGCGCAAACAAGTGGCGCATCAGAAAGGGGGGTCGAAGACACAAAACCTATTGCGACGGGCCCAGATGGATCCCCCGGTATGGATCTCTTCGACTCGGGGGTCGCAGACATCATGGATACCTCGGATGATGTTGCGAGCGCGCGGACCCCCAACACCTCAGGAATCCCTCATAGGCCGGCGGAGGAGTCTCTGTTTGGAGGCGATGGCCTCGCTAGTCCAGAACCAGTTCCGCAGATGAAGAACGGTGACCAAGAGATGAACGACGTGCCTTCCTCCGGTCAGGTGCGGAGACGGCAGGATGACGAAGAAGATGGCGGCCGTTCACCCAAGCGCAGCAAAATCTCGACGGAGCCGGAAACGGCTTCCGAGTTCCAAAAGCCTGACTTGCCTGCGTCCGCTGGCGCTTCCTTAGAAAGCGGTACCATAGCCACTGCAGCACAGGCTCCTGGTGCGCAGCAAGCCTCGCCTAGCTACGACTCGCTGCCTATGACAGGCGCCCAGCAGAAATGGCTGCTGGAGAAGCTCCGCACCGCGAAGAAAATCAAGGATGCTCTTCCATTCCTAAAGCCCGTCGACCCGGTAGCGCTCAACATTCCCTCGTATCCTCACATCATCAAGAACCCCATGGACATCAGCACCATGGAACAAAAATTGAAGGACCACCAATATAACAGCGCTGATGATTTCATCTCCGATCTGAATCTCATGGTTCAAAACTGTGTCACCTTTAATGGACCCCAACACCTGGTATCCTACAACGCCTATAACTTCAAGGCTTACATTGATAAGGCGATGATGCAGCTCCCAAGTCGCGACGTTACTCCGGCTGCAGCTGCTCCTAAGAAGGCTAAGAAACTCTCAGTAGCCACGGCACCCAAGCCACCTCCCCGCCGGGAGTCGAGAGGTCCTGGACGCTCACCCACTGGGATTGCTGCGCCCCCAGCAAACACATTTGCTCTCGACCCCAACGGTGTGCCGCTAATCCGCCGTGACTCGTCTGCCAATGACGGACGTCCAAAGCGCGAGATCCATCGCCCACCTCCACGTGACCTTCCCTACTCGAGCGCAAAGCCGAAGAAGAAGAAGTATCAGCTTGAGCTGAAGTTCTGCGAGATGGTGATCAACGAAATCACCAAGAGGAAACATCAAGGCTACTCCTACCCGTTTCTACAACCCGTAGATCCGGTCGCGCTTAATATTCCTACATATCACAAGATCATCAAGAAGCCGATGGACCTCGGAACGATTGGCCAGAAGCTGAAAGGCGGCCAATACACAAACGCCAAGGAGTTCAAGGCGGACATTGACTTGATGTTCGACAACTGCTACAAGTTCAACCCAGAAAGCGACGGTGTTTACAAGATGGGCAAAAACTTCCAAGCTGTTATCGAGGAGCTCTGGGCTACCAAAGATCAATGGCTTGAGGATCACGCACCAGCTTCCGAACCACAGTCGCCGGCCAGTGGATACTCTGATGAAGAGGACGAGAGCGAGGTGGAGCAGGGCACCGAAACAGAAAAGCTCGCCCAGATTCAGCGGCAAATCATGCAGCTGACTGGCGAAGCTGAGAAGATCATTTCGAGTGCCACGAAACGAGCTTCGCCGAAGGCCGCCAGTAAGCGGAGTGGCAAACCCTCGAGAGCATCAATGTCAAAGGTGAAGCGAAGCGGCAGTACAACTGGTCTTCCTAGCACTGCGAAAGCAAACTCCTCAAAACCTAGACTCAAGACCAAGACTACGCCGATTACTTACGCTCAGAAACAGGAGATCTCGGATTCAATCGGCACATTAGAGGAGTCGCAAATGAGGAAGGCTGTGCAAATCATCAAGAATGGCTGTCCGGATCTGCAGGTAGGTTCTCTAGAGAAACATGCAAAGGACCATGTCATTTACTTACATGCTGTTAGACTGTCAATGATGACGAGCTGGAGCTCGACATCGACGCGATCCCTGAGCCAGTCTTGCATGAACTGCTCAAATTCATCCGTAAAATCCATCCACCGATGGAGGCGGCGGCGGTCGATGATGACTACGAGCCTCCTATGCGTACTTCGAAGGCTGCGCCGACTAAGCCGAGGAAGAACAAGCCGATGGGCAAGCATGAGCAGGAAGCCAACATCGCGCGGATTCAGGATCAGCTCAAGACCTTCCCTGGTGCTTATAGGCAATCGCCAGAGCCTGGTAAGTTACAGGTTCGTCAGGACAGATATGAGCACCTATTAACGCGATGTGTAGCGCCGAAAACGGAAGAGTCTAGTAGCGGTGATGACGCCGATAGCGGTTCGGAGAGCGAAGAGGAGTAGGCGTAGGGCTTCGAATCTTGGTCGGTCTGTCCACTTAAAATGCTCCGACTTCCCTTCAAGCTGCAGCTGTCAAAGACTACTTGCGGTCGCTCTACACACCACCCACCAAACCCCCACATCAGAAGGCTAAATTCTGGGGACCGAGCCGAGGGGCCTGAGCGACATTGGATTCACCATGTACAGTAGCTGCCTTTTGCTCTTTCTCATCCTCCGTGGACATAAGGGAGCCTTAATGAGACGATGACGTTGATGAGATTTGGTTGGAGGATTGAGTCTGAAGTGACCACGTAAAAGGGATAGGGATCCAGTCTGCAGCTAGATGGCTATAATCTGTACAATAGCCTAAGACTCCGAAGTCAAGGGACTGCTTGCAGCGTTGTTACTGTGCAGATTGAAGACGATTGAACGTGAACGATGCTTACTACTTCCATGTTCTACGGTATGCTGCAAGCACCCTACACGACTGTGCAGGACTTGCTGGATCTGTCATTGGCAGTGAATTTTATCTAAGAGAGACGTCGAGCACAGTTGCCGCTGTCCACGGAATTCCTCATCCCCTTATATAGCGGAGCAAGGGTGGTTCGGCGCGACGTCTGCGGTCACAAGCTCGCGTCGATCTCTTGCGCAACTTCGCGTTTTTTTGAAGCTCCAAATCGCCAACACCAAACCCTCAACACTAGAACCATAACTCCGGTATCACGACGCCTGCATCTGCATAGAAACTAGCCCGGTCTCCACGATCCCTCCAAGCCGAAGCGACACTCTTCCCCACCACCACGATGGCGCCCGTCCAAATCAGCGAAGTAAAAGGCAACTCTCGCGAAAACCGCACCGCCGCGCATTCCCACATAAAGGGCCTCGGGCTACGGCCCGACGGCTACGCCGAGAAGACCAGCAACGGGTTCGTGGGGCAGACAGCCGCTCGGGAGGCATGCGGCGTGGTGGTCGACCTGATCCGCGCGAAGAAGATGTCAGGGCGGGCAGTGTTATTAGCGGGGGGCCCAGGAACAGGCAAGACGGCACTAGCACTGGCCGTATCGCAGGAGCTGGGGACCAAGGTGCCATTCTGTCCGATCGTGGGAAGTGAGGTGTACTCGACGGAGGTGAAGAAGACGGAGGCGCTTATGGAGAATTTTCGGCGGGCGATAGGTAGGGTTGTCTCCTGCCCTTCACGACCCCATGAAGAGTGGAGGTGAGAGGAGGCTTGATCGCAGACTGACGGCCCCCCCTCCAGGCCTCCGCGTGCGCGAAACAAAAGAAGTCTACGAAGGCGAAGTAACAGAGCTCACCCCCGAAGAAGCCGAGAACCCGCTCGGCAGCTACGGCCGCACCATCTCGCACCTCCTCATAACCCTCAAATCCGCACGCGGCACCAAAAAACTGCGGCTCGACCCCTCAATCTACGAAGCCATCCAAAAAGAACAAGTCCGCCTCGGCGACGTCATCTACATCGAGGCCAACACCGGCGCCGTGAAGCGTGTAGGCCGCAGCGACGCGTACGCGACAGAGTTCGATCTCGAGGCCGAGGAGTACGTGCCGATTCCCAAGGGCGACGTGCATAAGAAGAAGGAGGTAGTGCAGGATGTCACGCTGCACGATCTGGATGTCGCGAATGCGAGGCCCCAAGGCGGGCAGGATATCATGAGCATGATGGGCCAGCTCATGAAGCCGAAGAAGACGGAGATTACGGAGAAGCTGCGCGCGGAGATCAACAAGGTCGTGCAGAAGTACATCGATCAGAATGTCGCGGAGCTCATTCCTGGTGTGCTGTTTATTGACGAGGTCGGTGCATCTTTCCTCCTACCCCCACTCCCCCGGACTCTGGGAATATGGCGGGTGGCTGATTCGTTTCTCTGATAAACAGGTCCACATGCTCGACCTCGAATGCTTCACCTACCTCAACCGCGCCCTCGAATCCAGCATCTCCCCCATCGTCATCCTAGCTTCAAACCGCGGGCTGTGCCCCATTCGAGGCGCAGACAACAGCCTGCCTCCTTCAGCCCACGGCATCCCACCCGACCTGCTCGCTCGTCTCCTCATCGTACCCACACACCCCTACGCGCCTGACGAAGTCCGCTCCATCATAAGCACGCGTGCCAAGACCGAGGGTCTGAGTGTTGAAGAAAGGGCGCTGGAGAAGGTGTCAGAGTTGGGCGTGCGAGTGAGTCTGCGGTACGCGCTGCAGTTGCTCACGCCAGCGAGCGTGCTCGCGAGCGTCGGGGGGAGGAAGGAGGTGCAAGTGGCGGATGTGGAGGAGTGTGAAGGGCTTTTCTTAGATGCTAGACGAAGCGCAGGCGTGCTCAGTGAGGACAGTGGATTCATATCATAGAGTCACTTGCATTGTAAGGGATCTTTTGGTTTCATGATTCTGTAGAATTAGGGAGACGGCGCTAGGGCGTCTCTGGGCTGCGCAAACCGCGCCAGCAAGGTGGACAGTTTACATGCATTGCATCCATGCAGCTATTCAAGAGCATTTTGAAGGCTATTTCCAACATCTTACACCGCCAGTTCTGATGACAATCAAATCCGCCGTAAACCCTTCGAGAGACCACCTAATCCGACTAATTTGGCGCAGATGCTTCAACCATGGTCGCCACGTTCTCCGAAGCTCGTGCGTCGTTCTTTTCTTACAGATGGACGTTCTCCTTCTGGTCCACGGCCTTCTCGGTGGCGGTCTCGTCACGGACTTTGATCGGTATGAATTTCTCTTCGATGGCAGCCGTGTTTGGGATTTTGGGCTGGCCAGCCAGCACCTCTTGCCACCGAGCAGCAGCCAGGGCGGATTCTGTCGCCTTCAGCTCAGTCGGCAGGGCGTGCCAAGCTGACAGCTTTTGAGCCGCGTCGGGAGCAGGGGCGGGTCCACTCGATCGCTGAGGATGCGGGGCAGGCTTGCAACTGGTGTCGTCCTTTGCGACTGTTGGACTGCTGTTCCATTGGTTTGAGCGTGAGTTCTTGTGAAATCCACGGCCGCCACGGCCGCCACGTCCCTGACCACGGCCCCGAGTCTGGCCCTGTCGCTGGTCATAGTGGTCACCTTGATTGTGCGATTTATGGCCAGAGTTGACATAGTGCTGTGTCACTCCGAGGTTACCCGGCTTGATCTTACACATGAAGTTTTGGAAGCCGACTGCCCAGAAATCATCCTTGGATACACCGCGCTCGAGCTCGACGTGGAAACGGCGAATGATCTGCGGAACGACTTTCACCATGCCGGCAAGGTTGAGATCGAGGGTGTCGCCGCCGAACTAAGCAATTAGTGCGAGTTCGGGACTTGGTCTCTCCGATGGATATATGACTCACCTGTCTCAAGTGAAGATTCATTCCCTCCAAGCGTTCCGGAGTCACAGCGAGCCAGCGCTCTGGTCGAAATGTCGATGAATCATCGCCAAAGATAGATTTATTGCGGTATATGGCCGCAGAGCTGATGGAGATCTTGGACTGGACTTGGATCAGCACGTCTTCACTCCCGATACTGGAACATGAGCCTGCCCCAAAGCTGAGGAGGGAACGTACGCCGCGTTGGATTTCATGGCCTTTTATGATTTCGTCTGTTTCAATTACGTGTGGTGGCAAGCCACTAACAGTATGCATTCGCAGAGCTTCCTTGAGTACTGCTTGGAGGTACGGAAGTCTCTCAGCCTCTTGAAGTGTGATAATGTCGGACAGTGAACCCTCCCTCTCCTTGGCCTTGAGTTCCCTGCGCATGTTATCCAATACGCGCCAGTTGGTGTAGATATGAAACAGTGCCGATTTGATGCCCATGGCTGTCGCAGTAGAGCTTGCAACGATACTTGCAGCGCATGCGATGACTATGCTGTAGAGACCATCTGTCCCAGCCTTATCCACGCACTTCGCCAGTACGTCGCACACGTCCGTATAATCTGTGTCAACTTGGTGGCTGAGACGCTGCTGGAGTTGTGCAATGACGAAAGACTCGAGATAATCTGGATCCGTAGGTAGGTTGCCAAGGAGGAAGGCAAGACGGCGCATGAACGCAGGCAGACCGTGGGGTGGAGCTTCGGCATTCCACTTCGCAAGTCTCTCGATGAGGTCTTGGACATCCCTGCTGTCACTCCCCAAGAACCCAAATGGCTGGCCGACCTGTAACGTAGGCGCTGTCAGCCGCTGCTACAGTAGCAATGGACCACCAGACTTCATCGACAACAACAGTTGTTCGGAGGGTTCTCACCGTGACAGCGCTCATGGCGTCCCAAACCAGACAGTTGATCCAGTGTGATAAGTTGACAGCTTCAGTACATTCCGACAGTTTTGCATGAAACAGGGTGATACAGTTGTCGAGATGTGACTCATATTGGATGTGAGGAGATGACTGCGACGGCTTCGCGTCTATGTCCTCAAACTTGGTCATCTCGAATGAGGTGTGCAGCTTCGACTGCCAGCCGAACAGGTGAATGTGTGTTGCGGAGCACCACTTAAAGAGCCAATCCTGAAGATTTGTTAGTATCACTAATGACACTGCGCGTGAGATGAGCTACCTTGGGAGTGAAGGCGTTGAGCAGGGCGGCGGCGGCTTCAGGGTCGCCTATGCTGTACCATCCAGGCGCGACGCAAACGACCGGCCCTAAACGAGTCAGCAAATGAGCGCAATTATCTTTGGGTGCGTGGCAGGCGTACCGTGCTCTTCGTGGAGGAAGTCGATGACCGACTGATCAGAGCCGGAAACGCCATGGGAAGATGCTTCGATTCCGCCAAGCGGTGTGAAGGTGACGAAATATGTGCATATTGCGAGGGCGAGAAGAAGGAATGCGACGCCGAAGAGGTGAGACAGGTGAGAGAAAGAGAGCTGGCAGATCAGCTTGAAGGTGAGGTAGAAGGCATCCATACCTGCTGACGGAATCGTGACGGGAGGCGCAACGAAAATCTGTCGTTGTTGAGAGATGACGGGAGTTGAAGAAGGGTGGAGTGTGGACCAGGCAGACGTCGTCGAAGCTTGAGATGGGTTCTGACGCGAGAAGAAGAGTATCACCGACGAAGCATGATGCGCGTCACCTCACTGCGAAGAGGGAATGAATGAATGAAGGTAAGGTCCGTTTAGAAAGGTCAGGTTATTCATGTTGCACTCTTGACATCCACCTGCCACCGCATCTTGGTCTCCCTTATGCAGACCGCGTGAGTTCGACATCTTGGCTATCTCCAACACCTCCAGGCAGTTGGCCCCCCTCTCTGCCGTGTAAAAACCGAAGAACATAACATTCTACCCAGTCACAATTCACGTGTGGCTCGCGCAGCCTGCTACATGTCTACGCAACAGGAAGAACACGACAGGTGTAAGCCACGAATCGTCCTGTTCGGGTTGTGTAGAGAACCATTTCCTAACGTCCTCTCGTGGCATAAACTCTGGAGGGGAGGTGAGGTGAAGTGAAGTAAGTGAAGTAAGTGAAGTAAGTGAAGTCAAGTCGAGCTCAAGCTCGAGCTCGAACTGCCCCTGTCAGCCCTACCGGATGCCGGGAGCGCTTATGTCATCCCTCATGCCTCATGATCACTGCCAACCCCAGAAACATCCACGCCACGGCCAAGTGCCTCTCGAGATCCATAAGAGCCAACACCTACTCTGCGTGCTCTCGCATACTTCACCTCATCTACACACAAGATCAACAAAAATGCGCTCCTCTACCATACGCCCGCTCCTCCGCCCCCTCACACGGACCTTCACAACAGCCTCCCGCCCCCAACTCGCTTTCCGCCCCTCCCCCGCGCCCCCCGCCCTCCCCAAAGAAGAGCAAGAAATATTCGAGCAGCTCCAGAAGCAATCAACCGGCGCATTCAGCACGCCAGCCTCCCAACCGCGCATCCAGATCAACCAATCGCCCCTCCCCACCCCCGAAGTCAACCAAGCGGACTCCACATCCTCCGAGGCAAGAGTGACCGTCAACGCCGAGGGCAAAGGCGAGGAACTACATCCGAATATCAGAAGAGGAGCACCGCCTGAGTTTGAGGGCGACGTCAATCCGAAGACGGGCGAGGTGGGGGGACCGAAGAATGAGCCGCTCCGCTGGGGGTATGAGGGGGATTGGAGCTATAATGGGCGGGTGACGGATTTTTGATGGGGTCTATGGCAAGGGTGTTATCGGTGATGGAAGAAGACTGAGCATTTGGTCTGTATCCGTGGGTTAGTGGCTAGAAGGCGGGGGAAACAGCTTCTCACAAACATTTGGATAGAGTCAAGGGCATCAGCGTGGGCGTCTCCGGTGTCGTTGTTAGTCGGTCATTTGCGTCTGCATATGTACTTATCTGTTTATCGGTGGCGCAAGGAGAGGGCATGCTAGAGGGAAGGCTTGCATCAAGGGGCGCCGTAATATCGTCTTATCTGACCGATGAACTGACTTCAATGCCGAGCATTGTGTGCGATTAGAAGTGCCAACCGTCCATGCTAGTAGATATGGACAAGAGTCAAGCTGCTGAACTGTTTTCTGGAGTACTTGGCGCCCCGATACTACCGACCTACTTACCAGCGCTCAAAAACAACACGTAACCTTTTGGAGCTCCTAGTCAGATGCGTTGCACCGCGTGCATATTGCAGACCAGATGGCGCATTGCGGAACCAACCTCTGCCCCTAAACCGCCCTAAACTTCCCTTCCTGAACCGCGCCGCTCAATCAACCACCAGTGGCGGTGGCGCAGTGATATACTCTGAGTTCGCTGTCGTAACCTGCGGTCGATGAACCTCGACTGGAGTATCTCCACCCTCTTCGGTGATGAGGCTGTCCGAGTAGCGCTCGGGATTGCTCTGATACTCGAGCGCACGGCGAGGTCCCTGTCCGCTTTCCGCGTCCTGTCTTGATCTGCCACTGCGGAGGATACGGTCCAACCAGGACGGCTCCGGGAGTGGAGAGGCTACAACGGCCGTCTGTCGATGAGCGATGTTTAGTTGAGCGAGAACAATGCCGTTTAGCGTCCGGGAAAAGTATCTGCAATGATCTCGACTTACCTGCCACAGGAATACCAGTATGGACACAAGCAACAGAAGCCCAGCAACCTTCTGCTCCTCAGCTCTCCATGCAGGAAAACAGCTCTGCTGCCTGTCGAATGACTCCGCACACGGACTCTTGACATGAGTCTTGTCCTGAAACGGCCACGCCATGTCGTAGACGCTGTGCAATCCACAACACCGGAACTGATCCTGGATCCTGCGGATGCGGTCTACATCTCGGTTGTGGAACAGGCTGTGCCACTTATCGTCGAGGCCGCAACGAAGGTTGCTGGCAGGGGTGATATGTGTGCCTGCCAATGTCGCTATGACTGTCTCGTACACGATGAGGAGGAACAGAAAGACTTGGAGCCTTCGCGGCGACTGTGAAGTATTCCTATCGAGCTTGTGCCGACGACGGCTGGAGTTCATGCTGTTCACAACCGCTAAACCGGCGATCGCGGGGAGGGCGACGGTAAAGGCGCCTAAGCCGGCTGGGATGGGGAGGGAGTAGTGTTGGATATTGCGGACTGCGTAACTAGACGAGTGTGAGACGGACATTCCACATCGAGTGGATGCTCAAAGTTACCCAGCCATCGCCGTCAACACTATGAGGAACTGCGCCGAGCGTTAGTGTCTGTTGAAGTCAATCTTCATGGGTCTGAAATTCACAATTGTGCTGATTCCTGTCACAACGTGTCTCGTCGAGTGCGCCATTGCAACGAGTTACAGGACTATGAGGGTTTCGATATGCTGGGGGCTCTTCGACTGTGATAATGGGGATGTCAACGAGTCAGCGCGAAGCGGAATGTCGAAAGGGGGACTCTGGGGAAGAGAAGACGAGAGCATGAGGGATGAGGGGTGAGGGATGAGGGATGAGGGCATCCATGGATATCTAGCATTTCGACTTGGTGCTGTACGACCCCGACGAGCGGGGCGGTCACAGTCTCAACGTCAAGCATGTGAAGGCACTCCAGGGGCCAAGGAATGGTATGTACAGAAGCTGCAGGCGCACTGCTTTTTAGCTGTATGCACGAATGCAACCACACTGTGGTCATCCGCGATGCAGCCAAACGGCGTCCCGGCTTGCGTGCTCCAATTAGGGGAGGACGCCTGCTACGCGCATCCATCTCCAACTCAGAAACGGCGCTTCGTCGTCGCAGATGCTCAATGGATGGGCAGCCGCGCGCATCTTCACTAAAGGCTTGCATCTTTATTGTGGGTGAGTGGAGTGCAGAGGTCACCAGACACCCTTGTTGAATTGTAGATACTCTGGATCACGTGCAGCTGGAACATCCAAACTCTTATCGATAGCACGCCCTGCTGTAAAGAAAGCAGATCACGGCAGCGTGTCACGAATCCAAGGGCGTCGAGATCCATTCGAAAGCGTGCGCTTGAGGAGTCGAGCGCATTGCAAAGCTTACGCCAAGATGGTGAGCATACTGCAGCGGATGCGAAAGCTGAAAACAGTGAGTATACCTGGTTGATGTTATGCGCGCCAAATCACTGACTGTCCGCCCTCTGTAGAAGGTAAATCACCGTCGAGTCTCCACCGATCACCCCCCGAGGCGCCTCCAGCTCACCTCCTGCAGCTTCTCGCGATACGAGTAGGACCTGGTGCGGCATTGCTACCCAAAGATGTGCAACGAATACATCTAGAGTTTGCCAGCAAGATCAATGGCGGAAACATGGGGCCTCGGTGCGTTGCAATGGCGAAAGCTTATATCAATCCTCACGACACTGTACGGACAGGTACTGACGGAGCATCCCCCTCTAGCAAGTTCTGGCGGCACCACCTTCCCCGATTAAAATACCACAATCCAGCAGTCCCCATGACTGTATCCCGTACCACCGACCAATCCGGCCCAGCAACCCTCACAATCCACTTCGGTTCCGCCGCTGAACCCTCCCCTGAGGTCGACTCCACCACACCCGCAGACTCTACCGTCACATCCTCTGGGGCGGCGGACAGAGTAGTCACGATCGACATGAAGAACAAACGGGATTCAGAGATATTACACGAGCTGCTCAAGGCGACGAAGGCAGTGGAACTAGGGCCGACAGAAGAGGACCAAGAGGCATTACGGGAGCTGAAAGAGCAGAGGGAACGGAGTGCTCGAGATAGTGAGATGAGCAGGGGGGTCAATGCGAAGAGGAAGAGGGAGGCCGAGGCGCTTGCGCAGGCAAGGAGGGGTCTTGGGTTGGCTACCGCTTGAGTGAGATAAAGGCCGGTATGGGGCCGCTGTACAGTATCTGCATAGCCAAAGGCGCGAATCCAGGATGTTGTTTGGTTTGGTATATCATGTACGACTCTGTATATGTATCAATTTCGCGGGCTCACAGCTCACGCATTGTGCACAAATAGCTCTAGTAAGTTGGTACGCTTACTCGAAGACGCCTCGATGTCAATATATTTCACCACTCAACGGTTCTGCATCAAAATATGTATTCTTCCACAGTGTGAAGTCTTCAGACCGTGGAAGTCCGAGACGTGTACAGAAAAAATAGTCTTGTGTCCAACGCCGTGTAGATGCACGCGCCATGTTGGCCAAGATGCTATGGCCGAAAGATCCGGCAACGCCCGCCCTGAGCCATAATACTACAGAAAGAACACTCCGAGCCGAGATCAGTTTACTGGTCATGCCCTCGCAGGCTTCTATAGATCTTCTTGTGCTGTTCCAAGAATAAGAACGTTACAATAGTGTGCGGCCCCAACCGAATAAAGCTGGGGACCCAGCCTCTGAACATCCATCCAAAGCCTTCCAGGCGGTAGATATCCGCCAGCAACCTCGCCAAACTTTTGTTCTCATGCGCGCTCATAACGCGCGTCTTTATCACATCTACAGGGGAGCAGACAGTCGTGGCGACGAAGCCGGCAAGGAAGGAGGCGGTAAAATGCGTAGTGAGATTGTCGGTGAGAGAGGTGTGGGCTAGCAATTGAGCCTTGAAGGTATCGTACGAGGCCAATTGCGAGGCGGTCATCAGCACGGCGCGCATGCTGTTTGGCCAGACGCCCCTCCACAAGCTTTTCCAGCCCTCCTCCCTGACCATCCTCGTCAAGCCATCAATGGCGTGCTTATAGTTTCGCCGGTCTCTCGGGTCAAGGGCGGCGTCGTGTTGCATGCGGACGTTGAGAACATCGGCAGGGTTGCCAGCTACGCCGCCGAGGAAGCCGGATGTGCTGGCCATGGCGACGAGGGTTGGGAAGGAGGGCTGCTGCTTAGCGGAAGAGAAGACTCCCTTCAGCTCCTCGTAGACGCCGAAGCGGGTTGTGGAGTAGGTCAACTGGCGGAGCAGGGAGGCCGAGAGCTGGTTTAGTCGTGAGGTTAGTTCGGGGCTGCCAGAAAGCGCATAGGATCGCAGCAAAGTGCGACCAGAAGAACGTACGCCTTTGTACAGTCCGAGTATGCCATGCTCCTTTGCTATGTGGAGGAACATCTGCACCATATTCCGTCGTGGCCTGGCATGTTGCTGCGTCTGGAGCCGAACCTTTGATGGTGTGAGCTGTAAGAAGGTACCGCTACGGCTACGTCGTAATTCGTACCTTGACTGGATGAATAATCAGCGCATGGCCTCGGAGTGCTAGTGCAGTATGCGCGCTCACCTAAGTCCAGTGGGTGGGTTATGCAGGCTGCGAAACACGATGCTGAGCCGCCGAACCAGAAGGGATAGCGGACATGGCCCTTTTGGACATCTTTGTCCTTTCTGAGTTGTTTCGCAGATGTGGACATGATATGCAACACATCATCGGGCTACACGATAGCAGATAGGGAATAAGAATAGCAGCTGGAGGGACAATTGCAGCTGGAAGATACCTCAGAGCTCCGGGGTTTGCTCAGCATGGCGGGTGTTTCGGCGCGGCGCTGGAGAAACGCTGGCACTGGAAAACTCTCGTCAGAGCTCCCGTTTGCGCCGGCTCTCGGCCGAACATTTTGCCTGCATCGATGTTCAAACCCGTGACTTTGATACTCATTATATGTGGAAAGCATGCAATAGAGGATGCTTGTTATAGCGCAGACACCTCGTTCCTGGACCTGTACGAGGTGCTCAATCCTCGCCAGAGCCAAGAGCCTGCGATTGCGCCAACGACGGCAACAGTGGCTGTCGCCAGCCCAATGCCGCGACTCTTCTTCAGCGGGTAAGCAGGATTACCCCTTTCCTTCCGTGTCACGTATCCGCAATATTGTCCATCTGCGCTACTTTCTCGGAGTCCTTGTAACAGTGAACAAATCCTTGTTGCCATAATTCCGTTACGTGTCGGTCTGGCGTTGGTGAAATCCTTGCATACTGGATGGGGCAGGTCCTGGCCTCACCTGCGCCTGATGGCTGTGATCTGCTATTCGGCCAAGTCGCAGTACACTCTGTTGAGTGGATTGAGGGCGTCACGAAGGCAAAGCAGTACACGAGCAACGGGGCGCCCCCTTTCTCTCTCGTGCACGTGACGTAACTCCGTTGTATACGCGTGGACCGGCCTCGACAGACACTGACTGCTCTACCTGCAGCCCCTCCAGGTCTCTCCGTCGAGGGCAGGACTTACAGACCTGACGAATGGATGAACACACCCCCTTCCATTCTATCAGCAGTCTCTCGCCGTTTGCATCTCCAACCCAACCACCCAATCTCCATCACACGGCAACTCATCGAATCCCGCTTTCCCGACTACAAGTACCACAACGATCTCTTCCCCATCGTTACCACCCACCAAAACTTCGACTCGCTAGACTTCCCGCCAGACCATCCCGGCCGCAGTCGGACCGACACCTACTACATTAACCAGTCCACAGTTCTCCGCACTCACACCTCCGCCCATCAAGCCGACACCTTTCGCGCCAACCAGTCATCCGGCTACCTCATCAGCGCGGACGTCTACCGCCGCGATGCCATCGACAGGAGCCACTACCCTGTCTTTCACCAGATGGAAGGCGCCAAAACGTGGGACCGGTCAAACTTCTCCCCCTATCCCAGCTTGACCGAGGCCATCTGGGCTGATGTGGCTGCGATCCCTGCCCACGGCGTCGCTGTTGAAGATCCGAATCCGACTATCCACCCAGAAAGGAATCCCCTCCAAACCGAGTTCCATTCCGCCGGCGAAGTCGAAGCAATAGCGACCCACCTCAAGCGCTCCCTGGAGGATGTCGTCGTGGCTATCTTCAGCGCCGCTCGCGCCGCTGCTGCCACCTCCGGCGCCGTGGTCTCTCCGGACAGTATCACGGAAGAGCCTCTCAAAGTCCGCTGGGTAGAGGCCTACTTCCCCTTCACTTCACCCTCTTGGGAACTCGAAGTGTTCTGGCAGGGCGACTGGCTCGAGGTGCTAGGCTGCGGCGTAGTTAAGCAATCCATCCTCAACAACGCCGGCGTGCCGAACCGTCTCGGCTGGGCTTTTGGACTCGGACTGGAGAGGATTGCTATGCTGTTGTTCAATATCCCTGATATCCGGCTCTTCTGGAGCCGGGACGAGAGGTTCCTAGGTCAGTTCGCCGCACCGGCAAGTTTCGAGAAAGGCAAGGATCCGGGCCTGGCGAGATTCGTGCCATACAGCAAATATCCCGCCTGTCCCAAGGACGTGGCATTCTGGCTACCTGCTTCGTCCACGCCGCCCGCTCGGAACTCATCGCCCACCGCGCCTTCGGCAGCAGGTGGCCTCCTTCCAGCCTCATCGTCCACCGCCGTGCACGAAAACGACATCATGGAGCTTGTTCGAGAGGCAGCCGGCGATAGCGTCGAGGATGTTCGGCTCATCGACTCGTTCACCCATCCAAAGACGGGGAGAAAAAGCTTGTGCTATAGGATCAACTATAGATCCCTAGAGAGAACGCTAACGAACGAGGAGGCGAACACATTGCACGAGAGGGTCAGAGAACTATTGGTGGGGAGACTGGGTGTGCAGCTGCGCTAGGCACGCTGGCAATGTTTTGTCGGAGCACGAAGACAGTCTTCATCGAGCGTATTGATTTACTTGGTGTTCATAAGCCAATGCCGTAGCTTCACATGGCCGAAACGGCTAACTCATGGGTCTGTTGTAGCATAATGTCACTTGTACCATTTTGTATATGCAGGACATGTGTTTGCACATCCCGTAGCTTTCTTGTTCAGAGCGCCAATGAATGGCCCCAAACTACTCAATCTAGCAGGTAGCGTTACCATTTTTGGACTTTAAACGAAATGACCTGAACGTGTCGAGCATTATGCAACACTCAGAGGGCTATGCAGATGAAGTACCCCAGACCCCTTCATGACCTATCCGAGACCGCACAAGAACACGCTCAACCCGCACCCTACTTCCTGATAGCACGAGAGTAGAAGGCCAGTTCCTCGCCCTCCAAGATGTACCCATCGCAGCGCCCGCTCTGACCTGGTCTCGATGCCACAACGGCGTACAGACGACCAGCCTCAAACTGCCTCTCGAGCGCAAGCTCTACCTTGCCAGAAGCAGCGACACGAGCGGCCTGCTTCTTCTCCACGCTCTTGCTCTTCTTCTCCTCAGCGGTGTCAGCAGCCTTCTGCTGCCTCCTCCGCCCCAAATTCTGACCATAGTGTGCTTCATACCACTGCCTGAACGGCGCAGCGTCGATCTGAACGACGGCGGCCTTGGTGAGGGTGTTCGTGCGGACGAGTTCATTGTTCGACGGGTGAAAGCTGACACCGATGACACGGGTTTTCCTGGCGACGCCCTCAGAGCCCCATGAAAAGTTGCCCGAGTCGAGACGGAGCGCGCGGAACTTGCGGTTGCCGCCGCGGGTGCGGACGAGATGGATGCGCTTGGCGCCGATGCGGGTGTTGGCGGGCTGACGACCCTTCTCGAAAGCTCTGTGGTTCCCAGCATGTCAGACATGTGGTGGGCAGATGCGTTTCGGTTTATGCATACCTCTTCTTGCGGTAGTATGCTCGCTTGGCTCCGGTGGCCGCGCGCTTGTGACGGGAGTCACGAGAGATACTGGCGAGGTGTTAGCAGATGTTTGTAACGAGTGGAGTGTGGAGCTGATGAGTACCCCATGGCTGCGGTAGAGTAGGATTACTGCTTTCGAATATGTTAGCCCATGCTACAGATCACGCAATGGCAGAGAAGAACAGCGGCCAGCAGGCATGCGACATGGGGCTGGCTGGACGTGGCACTGGCTGCTATTTCGCTCGGTGGAGAGTCTCTTCTGCTACGTCTAGCCCGAGCACTCGAAACAGGGCAGATGCGCTTGACAGCACAGTGCAATGCCTCGCTCTGGCCGTTGCGGTCGTCCTTCAGAGTTGGCGAAACATGCTCAGGTCCGTCCCCCATGTGACAGCCTTCAGGGCTCCGGCTGTTGTTTTGATGTTGTTGTACTCTCGAGATTGGCCGTACCTTTGTTTCCTCTTCTTCAGCGGCGCAGCGTGCGTGTGGGTGTTGGAGTTTTTGGCGTTGCGGTTGTCGCGGTTGTCGTCGCGAGCTCGACTTTCTCTGCCCCCCGTGTGTGGGACTGCTCGCTTCTGACGTTAGCGCCTTGGCGCACGAGAGAGTCTATCACGTGATGTCGCAGGGTACCCTCTGGAATATGGGATGAGCAGGTCTGCAATCTTCATCTTGGATTCCTCAATATCTAGTAATCTCAACACAACTGTTATTCCGGCAGTCAAGGAAAAGCAACCAAGAGCAAGATCTGCACCTTTCCCGTACAGAATAGTATAGACTTCTATCAGGCCTCCACTTGTGAGCTTTCAATGGCACGAGCGCTCGAGAAGCCGCATGCCATCAGTTGACAGCGAACATGTTGGAATTGCCACAGGAATGCAGTCCACATCAGTCGGTACCTTAAGAAGTGGCCGGACCTGCCGCAGTTGGGCCTTGCGGTGCTCCGTACGGCGGCGCGCACAGGCAGGGTGACAGGACGCTGGACCTGGATACCAGCTCATGGCGCTGGAGGCGGGGTGAGGAGCGGACTGCGACATTGGTGTCAGAACAGCTCTTTCTGAAGAAAAGTCAGCAGGAGCGCAACTCCGGCAACAACCCTCCAGCCCCACGTGAAAGGGCGAGTTAAGGTTGCTCGATTCAGCGGCGCGCCTCGGGAGAGGGACGCCTTGCCGTGGTTGGCGGGCACCAGCTGTCACGGCTGTCTGCTGCGCCGGATTCGGCTGAGTGGAAGGGTGGAAAGCTCCACGAACCCCCAGATATGACTCCTGCCCGCTACCGAGAGACCCCACGACGGGCCCCACCGCCAGATGCTTTACACAACATCGGACGGTCCCCCAATCCTCTTGCTACTCAGTTGTTCCTTCGCAGCAGCGGCGTCTGTCTTCAGCGTCGCAAGAACCCGCTAAACACTCGCTGCACGCGCACGTCTCAGTAGCCTCGGCACAACGTCATTCGCGGGGAGCATCCAGCTCACGATACCCGCATTTTGGATACGGTCACGCTGCATCTTTCTGTCGCCTCAACAGCAGCATTGATACCGGAGCAGAGGGCCGCGTGGCCCTAGGTCGATCGCCAACATGTCGTGGAAGAGGACGGACAAGCTGATGGAGACCATCAAGCATTACTCCAAGTTCCCAGCAACTGGCGTAAGCTTGAGGCAGATGGTGCAGTTCGGGGAGAAGCCCTCCACCGGTACGATCGCATGCACCAACTTACGCACCCGATGAGTCTTGAGACCGGGTCTAATGTCAATTGCTACTAGGAACCCTTTTCCGCGCCTCCCAATTCCTCTCCGAAGAGCTTCCCATCCGGTTAGCCCACCGTGTGCAAGAACTCAGTGAACTACCCGACGGGCTCAATGAGATGCCATCTATACAGAGAGTGACGGACTGGTACGCTCAGTCATTCGAGGTTCGTGAACAAGTGCTGGCGGCGCATTCAGCATTGAGTATACAAGTCTTACGGATATCGCTAGGAATTGACCACTCTTGAACGGCCTTCGCTTTCAAAAGAAGTTAGAGATAGACTGCTACGCCCGGCTAAGAAAGCAGGAAAGGATTCGAGGATACTTAGCCAGACAACGCACAACCCAAGCGTCAAACAGGGCCAGTACAAGTCAGCACCTGGGGGCTCCACCACCAACGGCAATGGAAACAGTAACGGCGAGCGGAAAGCAGGTTCGGCTCGGCGGTACTATGTGGCTGCGGACGATGGCCAGGGCTGGCCGCCGGAGCTGAGCCAGTATAACAACCAGTTTCGGGAGACGCTTGATAAGATCAAGCGCCGGCACGATAGTGTTGTTACCACAGTCGGTACGGGTCTCCATGGGCTAGAGAGCCTAGCCTTGAGGTATGCTGCTAATCAGTCATGAATTACAGCACAGGGAATTCTCGAATGGAAGCGCAAGCGCCAGCGCATGCAGATCGACCACAACATCCAATCCTTTCTTGACCGCTTCTACATGTCCCGCATCGGCATCCGGATGCTGATCGGCCAACACATCGCACTGACCGACCAAAAGCAACATTCCGACCCCAACTACGTCGGCATAATCTGCACAAAGACCAATGTGCACGATCTGGCGAAGGAAGCCATCGAGAATGCGCGCTTCGTCTGTGAAGACCACTATGGACTCTTTGACGCCCCAAAAGTGCAACTGGTGTGCAACCCAGATATCAACTTCATGTATGTTCCCGGACATCTGAGTCACATGCTCTTCGAGACGTTGAAGAATTCTCTGCGTGCCGTGGTGGAGACGCATGGACAAGACAAGGAGGAGTTTCCGGTAACGAAAGTTATTGTAGCTGAGGGTAAGGAGGATATTACAATCAAAATAACCGACGAAGGAGGAGGAATCCCGCGTAGTGCCATTCCACTGGTCTGGACGTACATGTACACGACCGTAGATCAGACGCCGAGCTTGGATCCAGACTTCAACAAGAGCGATTTCAAGGCGCCCATGGCTGGGTTCGGATACGGCTTGCCTATTAGTAGACTCTACGCCCGATACTTCGGCGGCGACCTAAAGCTGATTAGCATGGAGGGGTAAGCTCTTGTCATTCAAGACAGTATCAGAAGCACGCTGACCTAAGAATCTACAAAGATACGGCACCGATGTCTACCTCCATCTCAACCGCCTCTCCTCCTCCTCCGAGCCCCTGCAATAGCAATCACCAGTCATGAGGGGTGACTGGCAGCAGCCCGCAATGAACAGCAACTTCGGATCAGCGGTGGCACCCCAAGGATTGACGGGCAGGTATATGCAGGGTGTGACCATGGCGTCTAAAGCCATGCGTCTGAAACTAAGTGCAAAGATTACTAGAGAGGTCAGTGAGCGCCGGCAGGTCGGCGATGCGGAGTCGATGCTCAACGCGCCTGATGCGGGGAAGGGCGCGTGGTGGAGAGACGTTGGGATGGAAGAAGGATTATGAGACTTTGAGTCTCCTAAAGTTTCTGGGGCTTTTTGGGCCTGTCGTTCACTGTACGTGTTGTGGTTCGCGCGTAGAGCATGCATGTGGAGGCTCTGTGCATGCCTGCTGTCTGGCGCGGATAGTTATCGTTTGGGTAGGAATACATGTTACATTGCTACACATCTACACGCTCGTGATACTAAGACCTAGTGGGTGTTACCAAGAAGAAGTGCTGCCGCGAGGCAAGTTCTCTGGTTCATGCTAACTATGCTGGGTATAGTAATGCTCTCTGCTCAAGAAGACCGGAGAAATCGAGATGCACCAAGCATGGGCTCCACAAGTTCTCCGTCATTGATCCAAGCATCTACAGTCCCAGCATCACGCCCTTGTAATGATATTGTGCTCTCGTTCCGTTAAGCCGCCCCGCTGCCCGTATTCCTCTTCTTCTTGCTTCCACTCCCGGTCGCGGCTTTCACTCTCCTCCCCTTCCCAGGCGAACTTCCACCCTCCCTTTCCTTCCCCAGGCTTCTCCTGCCACTCTTCTCCCTCACCTCATCCCCTGCCTTGTCTCCATCGTCAGCATCAGGATCGAAGCCCGCGAGCACTCTTTCGTAGTAGAGGCGTATCTGTGGCACAGACTGCGGCACCAGCAAAGATTAACCACGCCGCTATGCTTTCATGCGGTGTTCATTGGTGCTATCCGAACCTCATTCCTGCTCATACTCAACCAGATGAGCATCTCGTTGCTCTCAAGTGTCCTGGCGGCATTGTGACGCCGCTCGCGCTCTTCGAAGGTCTCGTCAGCGTGCAACTGGGCATCGGTGTAGGTGTTCGATGGTTGCTGAGCGGGGTTGGCCGTAGTCTTGGAGCTGCCTGCCGCAGGTGCTTTGTGGGTGGCTTTGTTTCGGGCCTGGCGGTCTTGTTGAAGGGGTGTGTAGGATGCCATGATGGAGTGCCTGAAACACGACTCTTGAAGTACGACCAGGCGGGTTTTGTGGGCGTGATTCTGCTCTAAGAAGAGTGCTGACAGGTGCTGAAAAGTGCTGTGACAACGAGAAGGCTCGACAGTAGTACTTGAGTAAGAAAGTGGAGGACAAGCTGCGAAAGGTACACATCACATCTCACGGTCTTCAGGCGGGGATCTCCCGCCCCCACAGAGCTCGTGTCACACAACGGGCCGGCAAGTTCCTGGCCAGCATGGCTTCAGCCGGAGTGTAGTATGCTCAGGCTATTCTGGTTGCTTTGCCTGCCTTGACAGAGGCGCGCAATTACTTCGAAACATGGCCCCAATATTGAAAAAAAAATGTGAGGGATCTTATCTGAATCCTTCTGCGACTGGTAAGATACCGATTGGTCAACCTGAAGAACCTCGACCTAGCGGAAGTCTCCGTCAACTGCCAACGTCACACCCCCATGATCTGCTCAGAAACCCATACTCGTATTCACAGTTTCCCTTCCAAAGCAGAAGGGCACCGTTTGTCCAACATACCCTACCAAACCCCTCAACACCCCCACCGGACGCATCCCCCTACGCGCCCTTCATGGATTCCCCTTCCGACTCGCCCGCTTCTGCTGCAGAAGAGACGCCAGGCCAGCGACAAGCCCGGCTCCGCCGCGAGCGCCGCAACGCAAAGATCCAAGCCGGAGGTTCGGCGCGCCTGCAAGCGATCACCTCTCTAAGCGGACGCCCTCCCCCAGCCGACGATTTCCGTACACTTGTCCTTCCCTCACTGTCAGGCCTGTCGCTAACAAGCCTATAGCATCGCAATCACAACCCGCATCCACCACCCCACAGCCCAAACCCAGACCCGCACCCTCCGCCCACGACGATCCAGACGAAGTAGACATAAGCCAGCACTTCTACACGCCCACCTCTCGCGCACTTACACCACAACCGCCGCCGGACTTCAACCCCTTCGGCGCCGCGTTCCCACAGCCGAACAATGGCTCCGCGACCGCAAACGCCGGCGCAGAGGACCCGATGCTCCGCATGATGCAGCAGATCCTGGGCGGCAGCGGCGGGGCGCCCGGCGACGGCGGCCTGCCGCCCGGTCTCGCCGACATGTTTGGCGCCTTGGGCGGACAGAGCGAGCAGACGCAGCCGCCGGCGACGAGCTCAGCAGCGATTTGGCGAGTAGTCCATGCGGTCTTCTCGCTCGTGCTCGGTCTCTATGTCGCTTTGTTTTCGAGCTTCACGGGCTCGAAGTTCAGCAGGAGTCAGACTGTGGATGGGGCCACGGACGTTGTGGGACCGAGGTTGTTTTGGCTGTTTGCTACGGCTGAGGTGGTGTTGCAGTCCTCGAGATATTTTCTAGAGAGGGGCCAGTTGCCTGCTAGTGGGTTGTTGGGGACTATCAGTAGGGCGTTACCGGAGCCGTATGGTGGGTATGTGCGAGTGGTGGGGAGGTACAGCGTCATTTACTCGACAATTGTGGCGGATGCGATGGTGCTGGTCTTTGTGCTTGGGTGTGTGGCCTGGTTGAGAGGCAACATAGAAGCATGAGCATGTGACGTGAAAACGGTCGATGAATACATGAAGATTTCTGAACGCCTACTGCGGGACTCCACACACCTACCTGGGTAGATACGGCAGGAACATCTTGGATTCTTCGCTGGTCTCAGCACGGGCGTTAGCACTTCCAAGTTTAGTAGGTCTAGTGAACGAAAGAAAGCATGACAGCTTAGGAAACGCTACCTATCGGATGGTCTCCCTGACCACAATAGCACCAAGCGGCAGGCCACAACTCACACAAACTACCCAAGCTACCTAATAGCCAACCCTTCATCTCGGTCAAGACCTTCCAAGCTCTCCAGAATGTTGCTCCCACCCAGCGAGCCGAGCCCACCCTTAATCCTCCTGTCCTCACTCCACACCTCATGAAACTTGATACTGCTCTCACTGGTCGCGACAACAATGCAGCCCTCCTGCTCGGTGCGCCGGCACCAGGTTCCACCTTCGCCCCTACTCCTACCCGTCTCCGGTCCGCCAGGATACGGAATGCTCCATAGAGCTCGCCCGCCCTCGGCCCACGGGATCGCTACGACCTGTTGGCAGCTCGGCCAAGCAAAGACGGCGATGCGGTACGGGTGCTCTGGCTGGGCGAAACCGAAGGTCGCGCAAACCTCGTTCCTGGTGTTCGACCACACGAGGGACGTCACCTGAGCGAAACAGTTGATGCTCGCCAGCGGTGCTGCTGAGCCGGCGTGGTAGAAGTGGATATGCCGATCGTTGCTGCCGCCGCCGAGGGCTAGGAGGGAAGGGTGGTGAGGGCTGAAAGCGAGTGCTTTGATTGCGGCACTAAGTACGAACTCGTGCTTGGCGTGGCTCGCGTCGATGGCAAGGACGCGGCCAGGAGCTGGGACCGGAGAAGTGACTGCCTTCATTTCGAAAAGCAAGCAGATGTTGTCGTTTCCGCCCGTAGCGAAGAGGGAGCCGTCTCGCGACCAGGCGATCCCACAGATCTGTTGACTGTGTGCGGTCATACGCGCAAGAAGAGTCATTGCGCCATGCCAGGCGAACAGATCGCGGTCATTTGACGAGGGCCATTCGATAGAGTAGACATAGATATGGCCAGCTTCGTCGCCTACCAAAAGCTCTTCGGTCTCGACTGTAACATAAGGATCCCGTAGTGACGGCCGCTTAACGACAGCAGGCCGGAAAGAGACGCATGATACAGGATGCGGCTGCTCAGAGTCGAAGCGTGGTCCTTCGTCGAAGGGACTCCAAAGAGTGATGCGTCCATCAGCACGGCCGGTTGCAAGGATTGCCCGGCCGCCTTGAGTTGACGAGAACGCTAGTGATGTGACATGAGCAGTGTAGGGTGCATTGAGACTGTCGGGGGTGTCGACACCGCGATGTTCTGACCAGAGATAGACGTGGTCGCTCAGTCCAACGGCCAGACATTTGACGGAAGGCGAGTAAGCCAACAAAGAGCAGTAGTAGTCATCTCGAAGTGCTGGCGCATCAAGAACTGTGCAGATAAGTTAGCTAGGAGCAATGAACGAGGCTTTGAACGTATCTGAAAGGTATGATTGGGACGGGCTTCGTCGCTTTCCGCGTATTGTTCGGCCCTATACTTGATTTAGCACAGAGAAAGCACACTCATGACCCACTGTCACAAACGCCGATCAAAAGTGTCCTGGGTCCACTTGTTGTTGCTCCAAGCGGTCTCGGTACTGCATCGAGGATTTGAATTGCAGCTTGATTGATTCGAGCACGACGACGACGCCGGAGATTCAGGTTCACGAAGACTGCCAAGAACTGTGCCGGCTTGGTCTACATCGAGCGCCAAAGCCAAACGCCGTTCATGTGCTCGGGCCTCCAACGCAGGCTCGGGCTCTGATAGAAAGAGCGCAGTGTACAGTGGTGCATTGGTGCCACTTCCTAATAGATTACCCCGGCCATCTGGGACAGCTGTGATGCCGGTGGCAGCGGCACTTCCTCCGGCACCCCAGACAGCGCCGGCGCTGACCTGGCGATTGGAGCTGTTGAAGGTGCCGTGACGAAGTCCAACTGTACCGCCGGTCCCTCTGCTCATGGACTGCTGGTGAGGGGTGTAGAGTGAACGTTGTCCCTCACCGAGTCCAACCCCAGCTCTCAGTCGATGGCTGAATGGGTCCGGCCCAGAATGGCGATGGCGATGTCGACGCTCGTTCTCGGTAAGCATTTCAACCGGAGTGCTTAAGCGGAAACTATCCGAAGAATTATTCGGAGGTCTCCGAACAGGGATGAAACGATCCGGGGTCTGGCTCGAGTGCCTTCGTATGGGGGACTGGCGGCCTTGCAATAATCGTTGACTTGGGCGCAAGGGTGAACCAGAAGAGCGACCGCGAAGGGCAGAAAGCGAGCCGGCGCTGCGGCTTTGGGGGGGAAACGGAAACGCTCCTTTGGCGGGACTGGCCTGAGTGAGCGGAGTTGGGGTATCGGGACATCGTAACAATGGCTCGGGAATGACTGAATTAGCTGGCAAGGTAAGACTGGCCGAGTACAGGTGGCGATCAGCACGTCCAGGCGGACTAGGGGTTCTTGGTGTTCGATCGAAAGCGGTCACCTCGCTATCAACATCACTATCCGCGTCTGAGCTGAGATCAGGCGTGGCAGCGTTTTCAAGCGACTCTGCTTCTCGCCCTCCGGGCGTTGAGATGGGAAAGTCCTCTGTGCCATCCAGTCGAGGCCATGAAGCGTTCGGCAACTGGACGGGCACGTTTCCGTGTATCGGTTGAGCTAGGCTAGTAGAATCGTGGGAGCCAGTCGAAGTTGCATCGATGGATAGATCGTCTTCGTCGTCGCTCCGATCCATCTCTTGGATCGTGAAAGCCGAGATTGTAAGCGAAGCGGAGCGTGCAAACCCGAACCATCGCTCGGCAGATATCTCGGTGGAAGCTGGCAAAGGCTTGGTGTGTGTGTTAGTAGTCTCAGACCAACAGCGACGATGTTTTAGCGGTAATGGACGCGCTGGCGACAATTGAAGGCTTGGTACTTCCAGGAAGACTTCATCTTCTTTCAACGGTGGACTGTCAGGTCCAAGCAGATGCTGCCCGCCGAATCCCGCTTCGCCCGGCGTTTGAGGACGCGTCGCCTTCCGTGGCGACACAGGCGGAGTAGAGACCATGATGTAGTCGTTCGCCGGGGTTCGATCGAAGAATCCGAGCGGTGTAAGCGGAGAGCTCGGCGGCGTCAGCAGGCCGTAGTCACGCTGTCTGATCTTTCTCGCGATGAGGTCCATGGCGAGCAGTGGTGTGGGTATTCTGGGCTTTCGGTGGGGTGGTCTAAGGCGACCGATGGCTGGCTTAAGCAGCTGCTCCAGTGAGGAAGCAGAACGGAAGCTGTAAAGCAGCCCCTAATGAGATGTGAGAACGAGGTGTAGACTGAGATTGACAGTACTGACGACAACAAAAGCGGCGTTCAATGAAGGATGCTGAGACGGTTTAGGAGGCCTGGACCAAGAAAGTCTTGATACGAGAAGCGATCGTGAGCGTAACGGTAGTAATGTGCTCAGAGATGTCGGCGGCAAAGGGGAGCAGGCAGCCGTCCAGGTAGGGATTTTCGACGGCCTGCAATCTGCGGATCGAAAGGCTGCTCTTCTCAAACGCTGCTGTGGTTAGTAAAGTAGCAATATCGGCATTCAGTCTGGTGTCCAGGCGTGCCAGGTTGTTGTGAGAGAGGATCAAGGGGTAGAGCTTAAGACACCAACCGCATCAGCCAAGCGGCCGAGAAACGTAAACATCAACCACGTCCTTCAAGCGCGATTTGCCAGCACCAGTCGCCATTGTTATGGCAAGCGTGAGTGGCCGACTCCTGTCGCGCAGCATGCTGCGACGGCAGTGATGTGACTGACATGGGAACAGCACGGCGTTCCAAGGATTGCGCCTACCGAGGCCAGGACGGGGCAGGCGCGCCAGAAAGAGCTCGAAAAGATAGAGGAGTACGTAGACCTGGTGGCGCAAGTCAACAAAAATGTGTAGTCGCCCTGCTCGGACGCTTTCCACTACTTGCCTAACAATGCTGTGATAGATTGCCGAGAGGCATTTCACGATCGAGGTGCTGGCCCTGACGTCAAAACTCTTGAAGAGGAACCCAGAGGACTACACGGTCTGGAACCACCGCCGTCTGATATTGCAGCATCATTTCAAAAACCCGCCTGCGGCTTCTGCGCAGTCACAGTCCGTATCAACTGCACTTTCTGCGAGCCAGCAGTCGGTGCTTGACCTTATCACTAGCGACCTTGGATTCCTCGTTCCTCTGCTCGTCGCCTTTCCCAAGTGCTACTGGATATGGAACCATAGGATATGGTTGCTGGAGCAGTCGACGAGTCATTTGCCTGCTATCACAGTGCGGCGGCTATGGCAGGATGAGCTAAGTCTCGTAGGCAAGATGCTCAATCGCGACAAACGAAACTTTCACGGATGGAACTACCGACGGCTTGTGGTGGCCCAGCTTGAACTCCACTCACCTTCGGACGGTCACGCAGACTCGTCTGATACTAGCAGACAGACCAGCATGGTGGAGACAGAATTCATCTATACAACAAAAATGATCAACAGCGACCTAGGTAACTTCTCGGCATGGCACAACCGAAGCAAGCTGATCCCTCGCCTACTGGATGAACGACAAGCAGATGCCGCCGCAAGACGCAAGATGCTTGACGCCGAGTTTGACCTGACGCAGCAGGGACTCATTGACCCAGAGAACCAATCGATGTGGTTCTATCACCAATCCTTGATGAGTACACTCTCCCCAGAATGTCCTCGGCATGCGGCCATCGTGCTGGACCTCACAAATCACGATCGCTGTGGATATTACGAGCGCGAATTGGCCAGGGTCAAAGAGATGCTTGACGATTACCAGGACTGCAAATGGGTCTATCAAGCTCTGCTACAGTACGCAGCGGTCTACCGTGAGGTCGATGCGGGGAATAAAGCTTGCACGACTACAGAGATGCGGCACTGGCTTCGAGAGCTTCAGAGGCTGGATCCACTGCGAAGTGGAAGGTGGGATGATATAGAGAAGAGTTTAGGACTATAAGCACTACCCAGGTAGAGCCTAGCCCTCAGATAGTTCTTCTCACAATGATTAGAAGGGGAAACTAGCTTTAAATATGCTTCGCAGCACTATATTAGCAGCTAGTGCACTAACGCAGTTGACTATATACTAGAAGACACTTTGGAACTCGCGTAACGCATGCAATAAGAGCCGCGAATCGCGGCTACTAGTAACTAAAGCATGTAATATTACTAAATCTTTTAGCTGCTTAGTTAAAGCTGTTTTTCCTAAGCGCTTATAGAGTAGAAAAGAAAAGATAGAAAGGAAAAAGAATCTTTATATTTTCTTAAAACTACTTCAGTTAGTAGGCTACTTAGTAAGTAATTTAAATTCCTTTTCTCTTTTTTTATTAATATCTTTAAGTGCTTATTACAAAAAATAGCTTTAGCTAAGTAATTTTATTAGAAAAAGAATTTATATACTTAGAGCTATTTAGAATACTCTATAATTATATAAAGATCTAGAATAGCTAAACTATCTAAACTATCTAAATTATCTAAGTCTATTAGCTTAGTATAGCTTAGAATACTTAATTAGTAGCTTAAATTTTTTAGAAAAAGCTTTAAGTCTAATTTGACTAGTATAATAAGTAGAATTATAATAGAATTACTTTAATAAATAATATAATAGAGAGTTGCTATAAAATAGTACTTATAATTAAGAAACAGAGAATAGTATAAAATATAAAAAAGTGTTATAATATAGAAAGGCTTAATACTAGAACTTAATTTATTAGAGTAATATATAAGATATTATATAAGATTAGAAGATATAGTAAAGAAAATAACAAGAAAACTCTATAAGTAGATTTTATAATTTAGTTATATAATTCTAGAATAACTAAAGACCTAAATACTAAAAAACACTAAGTCTAAACTATAATATAAAGCTAGATTAATATTATAAGATAACTAGATATACTTATTTTAAACTAAAATAGTTTAGAATATTAATAAAGAAAGCTTAGTATATTTAGATTTTTATTAGTATAGTGTTATATTATATATTTCTATCTTTCTTTCCCTTAAATATAAGTAATATTTCTTCTCTTAACCTCTCTCTAGTTCTCTCTATTCTATATATATTTTTATTATATATATAATAGTCTTTCTTTTTTTCTATTTAGAATCTAGTTTCTCTATTATATAATCTTTAGTTTAACTCTTAATTACTTCTTTCGTTTATTTCTTCAGCTACTATTTAGCTTACTTTTAGTTTTGAATCTAATTAAACTCTATAATACTTTCTATATAATAAGTTAGCTCTATATCTAGTCTAGCTTATATTTAGGTTACTTCTTAGCTTAGTTTCTAGCTTTATTTCTAGTCTAGTTTCTAGCTTAGTTTAGAGTATAGTTATTAGTTTAGCTTTTAGCTTAATTTAAAGTCTACTTTCTAGTTTAGTTTCTAGCTTTATTTATAGTATAATAGCTATTTTATATTCTAGTCTAGTTATATTTATTAACTTATCTTACTCAAGTAAAAATAGATATTTTTCTTTCTAAGAGAAATTCTCCTTCTTAACTACCTATTTTCTTATTAAGAATAAAAGATATCCTCTCTCTTAAACCCCCTCTAATTTCCTATACAATATATGTAAGAGTTATTCTCTTTCTCTATTAATATACTTCATAAAATAGAATTTTCCACTATGTATTATAAAGTAAGACTTAGTAAAAATCAGCTCGAGAAAAGAGGTTTTCTCTATATAGTACTACTATGCTTACGTAGTTTATTATTATTTAATCACGGGCCTAGAGCCTACTTGCTAAGCTATATAATACTGTTTTTTTTATAAATTCCCGGCTAATATTACGTGAGATATAAGGGAAAAGAGAGTAAGAAAAGTCTGCTCGCCATTTTTATATTCGCTATAAATCCGCTTACTAAGCTTAATAAAGTTTAATTAAATTTTATATTACTAAGAAATATTAGAGCTATAAAATATACAATTTGGAATTTTTTATAACTTTATGATAGTAAAGGCTATAGAGAGTTAAATAGATAAAATAAGGGTAGCTTAAAATTAAAACTTAGACTAAAAGCTTACTAAGGCGAAATTAAAAAAAGCAGTCCTAAGACTTTTAAACATATATATTAAGTATATTAAACTAAATTTTCAGCCTTATATCTCTACTATTTAAGGAGAAGTAGTATTTTTAGTAAAAGTAGTTTTTAGACCTTCCTTTTTATAGGAGTAGATCTAATCTAATCTAAAATATAAAACTATAGATTAATTCTATAATCTATAAGCACTATATATAAGCTTAAAGTAGGCTACTAGCTTGATTAATACTAGAGTTTTATTAAAAGTAAGCTAAGAGTACTCTATACTTAGATTCTTCTATAAGTAAATCTCTATACATTCTATTTAACTATAAGATAAATATAGTCTATTAAAAGAATCTATAGTGTATAAAGGTTTAATATTCTATGTATAGAAATAAGTTAAGAGAGTTAAAAAGTACCTTAAATCTAAGTATAGAATCTAAGATTTCTATAGAAAATATTATATTTTACTAGAGAGACTTAAATTAGCTAAATATAAATATTTTAAAAAGATAAAGAATAGTAGCTATAGTAGAATAAGCTTTATGTATAGCTTATAAGAGCTAACTCGATTTATAATTAACTATCTTTTAACTAAATAAGTATTTATAGAATTCAAGATTACCCTAAAAGACTTTGTATAGACTAAGTATAGTTATAGTAGATATAGTATAGATAATTATTATAACGTAATATACTATATAAATAGTAGATAATCTATTTATATTAAAAGTTAACTTAGTAAGTCTTAAACTTTATATCTTATAAAGAAGTCTATAAAGTATATAGAAAAAGTTACTTATATATGTTTAAAAAGATATTATTAGAGGAAAAAGACTATATAAATAAAGTTATTCTTTTAATCTAAAAGAGAAAGAAAAATAAGTTAAGAGATAAAATTTCTCTTAGAAGGTAAAGATACTTATCTTTTACTTAAGTAGTAAGTATTAATCTTTTTAGTAATAGAAGCTAAGCTAGACTATATAATATAGATTAATCTAAAGACTAAAGTAGAAACTAAGATAAAGACTAAACTAGAAAGAAACTAGACTATAAGTTAAACTCAAAGAATAATTAGAAAGAGAGCTAGATATTAAAGTAGAGTATATATAAAGAAGATACTAAGTAAAATACTAAGCAATATACTAAGTAAGAGACTAATTAAGAAACTAAGTAAAAAACTAAGTAATAAACTAAAAAGTAGACTATATGTTAAGCTAAAAAGTAGACTATATACTAAGCTATAAACTAAGCTATAAATTTAGCTCTAAACTTAGCTATAAATTAAGCTATAAACTAGACTAAAAGTTAAAATACTAGAGAAAAAGCTAGAGAGTAAGTAAAGAGAAAAACTACCTTCTTTATATATACTAAAGACTACTAGGGGGGGCTTAAGGAAGGAACGCCCCTTAATTTACAAAAAGAAAATAGGAAGTTTAAGGGAGAGAATCCCTCTTAGAAAGTAAATATATATTATATATAAGTAAGTAAGAACGAACTCTCTTAATAAACTATAGATTCAATTAAGCTATAAATTTAGCTAAGCTCTAAGCTAGATACTAAAGATAGATACTATTATAGATAAGGGGTTTAAGTATGGATTTAGGTAAGTAGATTGTATATATTTACGGAGGTAAGATATTAAGATAGAACTATTAAGGTAGTAATAGGACTATAGTAATAGATTATATAAGACTAGATAGTATATAGAATAAGTATAATACTACTTAATACTATAATGTAACTAGTAATTAATTATCTAAAGAATCTTAAA